>NC_079334.1:15337777-15645331 GCF_029582105.1 Oenanthe melanoleuca
TCCTGTTTAATAATCATCTGGCAACCATATGAGCTGGAATATCTTGTGCTTAGTGTACCCTTAGAGTAGGCATCTTCCAAATCACGTAATCCAAAATGCAATGGGGAAAACACGGAATCTGGCCAATCACTATTGGAATAAAAAATCAACCCTTTCAGGCCAGTTCAGTGTTGCCTATGAAAATGGACACTGCATTGTGTTCAGTAGATGCAGTGCTTAACACATCTTTTTAGAGTGAACATTAGGTTTATGTCAACTTAAGGTATAAAGTCATTAGATTGGTTTGCAGTTCTTTAGAATTAATGGTTAAAGGCTTTTATTGATGTTTGTGCACCTTGTATCAGGGCTGACAGGTGAGTCCTTCTACTATAACTAAAGCATTTTAACTTTAATTCCAAATTCTAACAATCTTTCTAAGCAGAGACAGTTTGGAAAGTGTCTGATCGTTGGCTGTTTCAGTTCATGATCCAGAATATTTCGTTCACTAACGTTCATCACTTAGAGGTAATCTGAACAGAGAATAATGATCCCTTTGTCTGCAACAGCTTATTCTGTCAGAGCTACTTGCTGCCATTACTCTGAGCTGTTGCCTAATTAAGAAAACAAACTCATAAATGGAAATTTTGAATCAAATTATAAATGGAAATTTTTAGGAGCTAAGAGAAGCTGCACAACTGGGCCCTTCATTCCTATTTTATCCCTTGGTAGTGCAAGTAGCATGATTTCTCACTCAAGTCTTGCACAGATTAAGGATTTTGGGGAGCAGAGAACAACTGTTTTCAATAGCATGTGTTTGGCATATCTTTGAAGCTGGAATTGTAGCACGAGTTTCTAGAAGCTGTAGCTAGGAAACGGTTCATTACTGTTCTACAGAACAACTCATGTATCAGGTTTGTTTGTCTCACAAAATGCTGATACAACTGAAGCGCAGATGGCTCAGTGGTTCCGTTTATTTAGCAGTTGTTTCTGGAATTGTATTTGTTTGACTGAGGCAAAGGACTTCAGATTGCATTTGATTATGGTGGATAAGCTAGATACTTGTTTGCCACCAACAAAACCTGAAAAGTATGCTTGTTAAGCACCTTTTTGTTGGCTTAAGCCAGAAGAAGTGTAGCAGTGCTTTAAAAGCTTTGCAGAGTACTTTGGATACCATATCAAGACAGGCAAAATTCATCTTCAGGTTCATAATTAATTTTCTTAAATTTTACAGACCAAGTATTGGTGTTATTATTAGCAAATAAGGCTTCTTCTAAGGTAGAAAATTGCAAAGTAGATACCCATTTTTTACATGGACATCTACATCTGTCTGTTCCGATTGTAGAACTTGCTTCAAAATGCCAGCTGGAGGGACACACGCTATTCTCAGAACAGAAACCCCTGTTTGATAAGCTGTTGAGGGTCTTCTAGGGGGAATGTTGTGCTGAAATTCTTTGAGTAGCCTTTTTTTCATATTTTTAAAAATGGAAGCTCAGTTGGATGTTGCAGGCTAAACTAATAGCAAGTACTAGAAGGGAATCCAGAAAAATAATGAAAATTTGATATCCATGTCTGCAGCCTCTTTCACAGGGATTTAACTTTCTGTATTCAAGTTCCCTTCTCAACATCTGTTAATTTGGATTTGGTTTTTGATCACTATCTCTACAGGATTTATTGTGGATGTTTTTGCTATTTCTGTTTGTTTCAGTAAGATGTGATAAGGGGGAGGTGTAAAATCAACTTGTCCCATATATTTCTTAAAGCGTACAGGGTAGAAAGAAGACATCTGGGAGAAAATTCCTTTTTGGTTCAACTTATAAAATTTAGAGGACAGGGAATAAAACACCCAGAAGAATTGAAAAGATGTTAATAAATACCTGTGTGGATAAGCAAAGAAATAATTGGTAGGAAGGCTTAGCTAGTCACTCTTAGCTGTTACACAAACAAACTTCTAGGTTTTCTGAAATTCTCCAAGTGAAAAGTGGTTGTCCTGCACAATAAATGTAGGTCATTTGCTTCAGTTCAGTTGTCTGCAGACAACTGTAGTCCACTCAGGCTGCAGTTGGGAAACTCCTGCAATGGTCAGAATATGCTGAATGACTGAGCAGCAATAGCAGTTGTCTCTGTGCAGGCTGCATGAGGCTGGGTTACAGTGATTTTTTTGGGTGGACTGAAAGTAAGTAATTTTTGAAAATATAGGTGGTTTACATGAAACTTTGGATCTGGCACAAAACTTTTGCAGTTGCCATTGAAAACTGCCTACTTGCAGTTACAATGAGTTTATTTCCTTGGCTCTGGCAGGATCTTATTGCAAGTTTTTTACTGAAGAAATTTGCTTCAAAATCATGAATAATTCACAGCTTACAACATTAATCTTTTTACTTCCCTTTCTGCTCTTTGGGCTTAACCCTGACTTTGAGTTACTATTATTTTACCAGGTTCCACTCTTTCTCTTGGTTTGAATATTAGTGACCATTAGTGAAACATGGTCATTTTTCTTGTGAATTAGAAGATAGAGACAAGAAAGCTTGAGACTCAGTAAACTTGCTGAGCAGAAATGATAAAATAGTGTTGCTGCTTCTTAGGCCTCCTGCATTGTTTCAGTAGGTTTTTCAATAAAACGGAGTGGAAATGTGAAATTTACCTTTTCCATCTACTCCGCCCAGTTCTTAGGTCTGCAGTCCCTGAGGTGTCATATGTCAACAGTTTTTTTCCATTTATAGGAGAAAAAATGTACAGAAGTTTAAGTGATACATTGCACTGACTTACTTTGAGCTGGTCATTTGAATTGTTCTTGCTCTGAATTAAAACAGATAGGAATGTGAAAACAGCACTTTGGACTAGTGTTACAATGAAATACGCAAAAGCTTACATAAATTATTTCCTTAGCTAAAATACTGGACTGATGGCTCCGTTACCTTCAGATTTGTATTAAGGCAGATGAGATGATATGTCTGCTGTATCAGTGTAAAGCTGTGTCAGTTCCTGTCATAGACGCAAAATTTAACCTCTCTACCCAGCAAAAACTGCTTCAGGCTGGTGCTCATTTCAGTTACCATAACAAAGTATTTAAAGGATATTTTATAATCAGCTTGGAAGAAGAATTGAATTTATTATCTCTGTTAGTCAGAGGGTTTTAGAGTAATGTTAATTTTACACTTGAAAACAAGAAATATTATTTTAGAAACAATGTGAAATGGATTTGGTAATTCATACCTAATGTCTATTCCTATTGGTAATCTCCAAGGACCTGTGAAAATGCTAGCATGGATTTTGGTTGGCTAAATCAGTTTGTCTTGGCAAGAATGAAAACTGCTTGTCCTGGTTTAGGACAAATTAGGGGGAAATCTCCAAAAGGGGCCCCCCCCCCAGAGAACAAATCCCCACAACTCCTCCCCCTCACCACCGGGTTCGGGAAGAATTTCCTCAGAGGAAAAGTGGAAAAAACCTGTTTATTTAGCAAACACACAAAGAAAAAAACACTCCCCAACACAAGGAAAAACAGCCACAGATGACAAAAGAAACTCTTTCACCAGTCTGAGAGGATGAGTTTCTGATGCTGGGGAGGGCAGGATGTGTAATGCTTCTCACGAAAATGCAGATTCCGGGTGCTGCTTGATGTTCCCAGGTCCTGGTCTGGAACAGGTTTGGGTGGTATTCCTAGCTAAACTAACTATATATGTTTTTTATATATATATATATATATATAATAACTATATAACTAATAAGGGAAGAAAAACAAAAGCGAAGCAAAACAAGGCAAAGCGAAGCAGTGGCGCAGCGGCAGAAGCAGCTGGCGAAAGGGCCCTCCGCAGCGGCAGCAGCTACAGCGAGCGGCCGATGGGGGGGACTGCCAGCTAACTAGACAAAACAAGCCTTAATTCCAGGCATGAACAGCACACACGATTGGGGATACAAAGCGTTGTAACGTCACCCCAGGACACTACTTCATCAAAGCCAGTGCTGCTTTTTATACTCTGAGACTCTTCTGTGGGGTGGGGGCAAAAGTTGAACATAGCACTACTCAAAAGTCTGGATGGAATGCTGTGGGATTTGTGGAAGAAGAATTCAGAGGAGGGAAGCTATTTAAGTTCTGTTTCTACAACGAAGGATCAGATTGCCCTTGTTTTGTGCTATTTCATGGAATCATACAATGGTTTGGGGTGGAAAGAACTTAAAACATCATTTAGTTCCAACCTCCCTGCTGTGGACAGAGACACCTTCCACTATTCCAGTTTTCTCAGAGCTCCATCCTCCCTGGCCCTGAAAACTTACAGGGATGTGGCATCCACAGCCTCTCTGGGCAACCTGTTCTAATGCCTCACCACCCTCTCGGTAAAACATTTCTTCCCAATATCTCATCTATATATTTCCCAGAGCTGAACACAGCACTCCAGATGAGTGAAGAGGGGTAGAATTGACCTGCTGACCCCATGGCTTTAGGTCTAGTCCATGGCACATTTGGCTCTCAGGGCTGCAAGTGCCCTTTGCCAAGACATGTCAAAGCTTCTCATCCACCCAACATCCCCAAGTCCTCCCCAGGGCAGCTCTCGATCCATTCTCTGCCCAGACTGCAACTATACTTAGCTGTACTTGTATTGTTTGAATACAAATGACATGCCACTGCAGCCTCTCTGAAGGGAAGAAGCTCAAGATCCTTCAGAGACCTTTCTTTAGAACCTGGAACTCTGTTACATGAGAGCAGGAAAAATGCTAAGTGTTTTCTCAATGCCGCAGCTTGTATCCCTGGTCACATATTTTGAAGAATCTGTAATACTTAGAGTTAATGAGAAGGGGGAAGCAAAATGGTCCACTGGAAGGAATCTACAAACATTGTACAAATATGCAGAGATGGAGGAGGTGTCAGAGCTGAAGTTCAGTTGTAGTTAGGAATCTGGAAGGTGTAGGAAGATCTGTGCCAACTGCTTAATGGAGCAAAGGACATACTGAAATAATTATAAAAGCTTTTTAACCTCTATTTTTATTGGTAGGTGAAGGATACGAGTTGATTCTGTTAGAAATTTTTTTGGAGGGGGGTGTTTGTTAGTTTTTTGGGTTTTTTTTTCTTTTAGGAAGATAAAAGGAAGATTTTATAATTATCTTTCTGTACAAAGGCAAGGATATAGTGAAGTTTGCTTAGTTGTGCACAGTGAAAGTATAAGAGACAACAGTTCCAGTTGAAATGCAAGAAATTCTGATTAGGTATAAGAAAAAAAACACTTCACTGTGAGGATGATCAAATCCTGGGAAGAGTTTATGCCTGGAGAACGTTCGTAATCCTCAGTCATTGGTGTTCTAAGGAACTCAGCTGAGCAGCCTGATCTGATTGGACCTACTTTGAGCAAATGTTAGACTGTATAACCTCCAGAGTTCCCTTTCAGCCTGAAATAGTATGTAATGGCATGAGTCACTAGACTGACAAGCTTGTAGAATTAAACTCTCCTTATATTTTTAGATTATTAGTCCGATTTCAAGAAGTATGGTATTTGAGTTTTCCCTCATTGCCACCAGTATTTATGACCCATGGATGGCTGCATAAAAAAACATCAGCTTATTTTTACTGTTTCAGTAAGGACTGAAGTTTGTGCTTGGCTTACAATATTTTTTAAGCGCACAGTTTTTAGAAATTGTAGAATGATTGACCTTGAGTGTAGAAAATGGGTGGTTTTTTTCAGTTATTTCTGCTGTATTGTTTTTAGAGATTCTCAGTTAAGGTGTTACATTTTCAGTGCTATAAAGGTAACTTTTGGTTAGATGAGCCCCAGAGCTGACACGTGGCAACAGTAAACACTTGAAAACTCTATGAATGTACAACTGAAACAAACACACGCTCAGCAGTGAAGTATTTTGGTTTAAGTACCTAAAATATGACCATTTTGAGAGTCTAAGTGGAATGGCAAAAGTAACTAATGTATTTTTGTCTTCAGAGTACTTACCTGGTGTTTGTGGATTTTTGAGGCGTGGGGGAGTGGGCTTGTAGGGGTTTTTTTAAGTATTTCCAGTGTTGAATGAATCTGGAGAAAGTTAGTTATAGTGGAGAACGATTGAAAGGCTGTGAACAGAAAATTCTGAAAAAATGAAACAGTGTTTGGGGAAGATGAGGACATAATCAGTTCATCCATGCCCCCGACATACCCACTGTGAAAGTGCAAGATTGTTTTCTTAACTGTTTGAGTATATGGCTAATAATTTTTTCTACAGGTGTGATTTATCCAAGCTTCCTCTTCCTTCAGAAGACTAAGGAATATATTGTTCTTATGTGATCTCAGTTTATATATATTCTACTTCAAACATAGAACTTAATATTTCAGGCACTTAGTTTGATTTAAAAACTAAAACTTAGTTACATTGGCGGGAAAGATTTCATTCCGTGGATACCAATACAATTTCTCTTATAGTAAAACATGTCTTAACAATCTCTTTGAATTTTTAAAAACAAATAATATAACCAGCATAAACAAAGCATATGGGGAAAATAGTAAGTATGAAGTTTTTGGAAGTTGCATTTTCAATATGCAGCAAAATAGTAAAAATAGCTTATCCATGGGACTTAAACTTTTCTTTATAGAAAGAGGATTTTTTACTTTTTCTTTCCCACTGAGACAGCAATGATTAAGTTGTTGCTATGTGTAAAATGACAGAGTTATCTAATACAGTGTAAGGGTGACCATCCCTTGTATGCAAAGAGATGGAAGTAATGCAACAGACAGTACAGTGACTTGTTTTCTTTTCTGCAGTAATGAAGACAGGAATTACACAGTAGCTCCTGCAAAATGCTTCCCTGCACTCTAAGGACATCTGCATGGAATTTGATTTCCTTCATTACAACTGAAATGAAAGGAATACATGAAAGTGGGAGATGAAGTTATTTTTTCATGACAGGACAAGTACCGATGGGGATATGGAGTTGCTTCTAAATCTGAAAGAGCATTTTAATGCCACAAGTATTACAGGCACTGCTCTACTAATACAGTTAACCTACACAGTAGGATTTAATGAAGCCACAGTAGACAGTTTCTATTCCTGTGGTAGAACTGCAGTGTAAATCCCAGCTACTAATTGCTGGTGTGTTCGGGTGCCAAGTCATGGAACAAATAAAAGGAATGATCAAATAAAGTCTCACACTGATTAGTTCCTTCGTTGGATTCATCATTCAGCCACTCATTCTGATGCAGGGTTGGGAAGGGTCAAACTTTGCTGGAAGTAGCAAAGCTGTTGCTGCCACACAGGAGAAATGTTGGTGCTAAAGTAAAGAGTGAGCTGTGGAATTAGAAGCCTGGCAGTAATGTTCTAGAACAACACTTTTGACAAACCACAGTGCTCACGTGAATACCTGACTCAGGTTTGGTTTCAGTTCCTGTGCCACTGCAAAATAAGCCTGTGTTCTTGAAGCACCTGGAGTGTGCTGTAGGAGTGCTAGAATGGCGCTAGATGAGGTTAAACATGAGTTTAGCTCATTTGGCTTTAAGCATTGATGCTTCTGAAACTGGCAGGAGCTGGGAAAAGAGGAAGTTAGCAGATAAAGGGAGACTAAGGCAGGTGTGGAATACAGCCTTGTGTAATAAAGGCTACAGAAAGACAGGAGCTGTTGAAGGATGGAGTCAGTTTGGTGTGGTTAAATAATCTCCCTGGAAAATAATGAGCTTCAGAACTTGTACTTTATGACTAAACTTGTTCATTCAACATTTTCATGGAGCTGATGTCATAGCATGCATTAGGGACAAAGTCAGCAAACTCTGGTTCATTCTTTTTAACAAGGACTGCAAAAGAAAAAGGAATTAAATTTGGCAGAACTTATTCAGGGTAGCTGTTAAGGTGCACATCCTTCCAGATAACTCTGGGACATTCATCCAGGTGTACAGGTGGGCTTGGCTGTCAGTGTCTCCTTTCTAAGCTCAGGAAGAAAGAGAAGGAGCATAAAAATTGGAATTGGGGATGGGTACCCAAGAAGAACATAGGCATTTTCCCAGGGTGTGCAGGGATGAAGCTAGAAAAGCAAAAGCCTTGACTAGAACTAAACTAGAAAATGATATGAGATATAATGCGGGATTTTGTGTAGTTATATTAGCAAGAGAAGTTAAAGCAAGGAAAATGTATGAGAGAGAGGGTAATGAAAGAATTCAGTTCGTAAGTAACTACTTTTGACAGTATTTGCTTAAGAAATTAGTTAGAACAGATCTTTTAATTCATTAAATTGCTCCATTTTACAATTACAGAAAGTGGGTGATAGTTGCATTCATAGGATGCTATAATAAATCCTAGTCTTAATTACTTAAAAAGCAAAGTTCTTAAAAGTATTTGGAAGTGAGTTTCCAGTTTTTGTTTTCCTGTCCTTTAATAAAAAGTTGATAGCCACATTTCAACTGACATTGATACTTAAAGACCTAATTGAATGTTCTTCTGTTAGCTATTTTTTGTGAATTTTTGAAATAGGGTATAAAAGTCTTCTTTTATGTCTTGTTTAATAATTGGAGATTCACATAGGCTTTTCTTTACCCATAATCAGATTTTAATAGAGGATTAAAGCAGTTACCTGGGAACTGCTGTTTCTGATGTTTCATGGATTTAGTAGATTTTTAATGTTACTGCATAGCTGGTGCCCTGAATCTTTGATCTGAAAAGAAAAATTTTACTAATATGTTTTATGCCAGATTTAGCCTTAAATGGCTGAGTAAATTCAATTTATTCTGGAAGGCCATTAAGGAGGTGATTGTGTCTTTTCTTTTGCATGGGCAAATTACTTTTTAAAGCTGTGCACAAATATTTGCACCATTGTTAGTGGATTTACTCTATTGTTAGTGGGTCTACTCTAAAAAGAGAAAATAAATAATCTTTCAGAAGAAGCGTGGCATATAAGCTTTGGTTTATTTTGAGGGTGATACTATTCCTGGATCCTGGCTTAATTGTGTCTCTTCCAAATACACAAGTTAACCTCCTTGCTGCTTTGTTAGACTCTAGAAAATGGCAGAAGTCTCATGAAACTTCCTTGAAAAATCATGTTGTCACTTTTGGTCCAGTGCACAGAAGATTTTGGTCCTGTGGGTGTAAAGAAAGAACTTTGCTCCATTTTGTCAGCTCATGTGGATTCTGACCATGTGCCTCTGTTGGGGAAGGTGGTTTTTGATCTAAACCTTCAGCAGCTTAGTTTCAGCCCACCAATATATTGGTTACTTTTCTGTCTTAGAGTTTTGTATTGAGAATCATCACCTCATAAGATTGCTGATACCCGAATTCATAACATTCATTATGGCATGTATGGCCAGTATTACTCAAAACCATAGTAAGTTTAGAAAACTTTATGCAGAGATAACATTTTTCTTTGAATATTTACTTATGTGCTATTTCCTGCACCAACCTGTGACAGGGCTTGAGAGACCACTTTGTCCCATTGTGTTGGCATGATTCGCCACACATTCACCAGAGCTGTCCCATTTATGAGGTGGGGGCTCAAGTCTTTATCTTATGCCTAAAGATTTAGTTCCAGCCCCCTTGCATGGACAGGGGCACCTTCCAGTAGACCAGGTTGTTCAAAACCCATCCAGCCTGGCCCTGAGCAGGGGGATTGGGACTTGATGCTTAAGGAAACTTCGGTATGTACTCCTGTATTGTGTAACATGCATATTATAAAATATACCCCAAAAATGGAAATTAAAGATAAACTAAAGATGAAATAAATGCTATTTTTCCATTTTATTAATAGTGCAATATATGTTTTCTTCTCACACCCCGGTGGCTTGTCTTGCACACCTCTCTGAGTTTTCACACCTCACTTAGGAAACCACTGCTTCTCCTACAGAGAGGTGCCCTAGGCAATATAAATAGAAGATCTAAACCCCAGAGAGAAATTATCTGTGAAGAGTCCTGCAAGTTTTTTAATGTATACGTGTTAGTGTTTGAAACAAGTGGTTTTGCTGGAGTTTGATCCATGTATATTAAATACATTGGTTTATCTTCCCTTCCTACTTTGATATTTCTTGGACTGGCAGTAAGAAAGGCCAGGTAAAGCTTTACAAAATTCAGTGGTCTGTTTTACAGCAGCTTTTCATACCTGTGAAGCAACTGGATATTTGACTTGGTTTATTGCAGAATATAGGAGTACTTGTTTTTGGTTTTTTTTTTTTTTTTTTAGTTTTTGTAACTTACATGATGTCATTTTTCTCTTAATTCAGACTAAAATGTTGTGATGTTTAACTTTGAATATTAATAATACATATTCTCAGTGCCAGTATTCAGTACTGTGCAGTGTATTTGGGATATCTTTATTTGCAGACCTTTTGCCAGGTAGTCCCTTGTAAATAAGCTTTCATAATCTTTATTGGGGATCTTAAAAATAACTAGGAGTTTAGGTGGGGATTTTTTCCCTCTGAAAGTTCATTGTCCACTAGGAATTTATTCCACAGCCAGCTTAGGAGAGAACAGAGGACCTTTGTTTTATTCTTTAAAAACAAAGAAAAATTACTATAATACAAGCCAGTGAGCCAAATAATATTTATAAGCTAAAGGAAGTGAGAGCTTTTCTGGACTGTCCTAATCTAGAGAAGTGATGGCTCTAACTTTTGTTTGGCTGTGAACTTGTGGTTTGACTGTGTGCTGTCCCAGGACTGATCTTGCCTGCCCCTCTCCTGAGCTCCTTTACTTACCATGTCTTGGCATGTGTTGGATTTAAGAGGCTGTTTTGTGTCAGTTATTAGGTGGTTTTCATGTGGTTAGCTTCTCAAACTTCTGTACACAATCACTAATGTATTAGCAAACATGATGGGTTATGTAATTTCCAGTTGTTTTAAAACTGATGGGATGAGCATGCTAATAAATGTATGGGTAGAGTTTAATGTTCAACATAAGTATATGCTGATTCTTTATATGTTTTCCCAGACTATTTGTATGCTATTAGCATGCTTTAATCTGGGTGATTTTTTTTTTTAATTGGAACTTAATTATTAATGAAATTCAGCAAATGAGAAGTTACATCACAATGCTATCTGCTATATAGGTATATATAAGGGTATATGATGAATAATTGAATATCCTATTGAGAAGAGAGGAGAATAACAAGGTCATCTTGTTACTTGACTAGTAGTGTAAAACTCTGATTATATAGAAAATCAAAAGCAGAATAAGATTTCCTTCTGGCAATCTTCTCTTCCATTCTTAGAAGGGAAGTAATTTCTGGAAGGTATATATCAATCCGTCTATTCTGCGTACTTTCTAGAACTTTGGTACACAGGAGTGAGGGAACTGCAAGGGCTCTATAGAGAAGTGTGAATTGGTGCTGCAGCTGAAATTCTTCTGGTTGTTTTTCTGTGGAGATACAGGGCTTGAGATATGATGTTAAATTAAGATGCCTTGCACATAGGAACAAGAAGCCACTTACCACACAGCTTGTCTCTAGCTGGTTTCCAGTAACTTGTTATTAGTGAAGGGCAGTAAATCAGTTTATCCTTAGTTGCACAACCCAAGGTGAGGAAACAAAGCTGATCAGATACTCAGTAAATTAAATTTTGTTTACACCTTAAGTGATGTCTCAATCTATTTGTACAAGAGGCATTAGAGTACAACCTCCTGTGGCTTGATTTGATTGACTCTTCAGACTTGTTTTTATCATGTAGAATTGGCAAGTTCTATTCATAAAACAGGGTGGACAGTCTCATAATTGGGTTGTAAATTATGGATGGCCTGGACTCACTTGCTGGTGGTTATGATGCTGACTTACTTCTATGCAGCTAGTTTGTCATTATGCAAAACCTCAGAATTCTTAGAAGCAGATAAAGGAACTTAGCCATGATTCTAGTTGTGGGGCAAGAGAAGCAAAATGAGCAAAGGGGAGCATTATGTACAGCTCTATTTTTTTTTTTTTTTTTAATTGGTTTGGGTTTGTTTTAAATCACGAGTTACCTTATTACCTCAGGGTACTTACTATACCTGAGGTGCAGTACAGAACAAGGGATCAAGGCTGTCTTACAGTCATAAATGCAAATGTGAGGGAATAGAAATTGAGTGACTTAACTTTCATTTTTCTTGGGCAGTGACTGAAATACTTGCGTGGAACATTCTTCAGCATGTTTGAAGGTGTTGGATTTCTTTCAAGCTCTTCCTCGTGTGTTAGTTCTAAAATTTTAATGATTGGATTATGTTTGTATTGAAGGGTGAAGATGTCAACCGGACACTTGAAGGTGGAAGGAAGCCTCTTCACTATGCAGCAGACTGTGGACAGCTTGAGATTCTGGAATTTCTGCTCTTGAAAGGAGCTGACATTAATGTATGTATAAATGTATTTGCAAACAGGTCTTAAAGTCTTCCTACATGCATTGAAAAGATTGGTGTAGGTGCCTAAATGGTCACTGAAAGACAATTCAGTGCATTTAAAAATATTTGAGAGGTGGGATTCTAGAGGTTAGAAGCTTAAAATTATGTTTATTAAATGTTTTAAGTGTCTCTTTGGACATATTGGAAAAAGTTGTTTGTAGCTGTAAAAAAATTTAAATTTAATTTTACCACAATTAGAAAAATTATTCCAGTAATCACATCAGAATAAGCTTTGCAATGCATATTTGCATTTTGTGGAAGGGGTTTTCAGAAGACATCCTTAGTCAGAGCAGGATAGCTGTTTAAATTAGGATGATTTTTTTTTTCTTTGGAGACCTTCTTTCTTGTTTAAGTCATTTTGCTGTAGCTTGTCATGCATGGCTTCTTGTTTTGAAAATACTTGACTTCTCTGGAAGTTAAATTCCTAAATACTTTAGCCATATACCCCAAATGATGTGCCTTGGGATGCTTGCCCAAAAGTTAACATGTAAGACATGTTAGCTTTAGTTCGTAATAAAAATTCTTGGATTTTTCTCCTGGGTGTCTGGAAAGATTATCTCTTCCTTGGGACTTTTTCTAGCTGGGTAAGAGTTCAAAATAGCATTTCAGGTGCTCCATTTCTTATTCTTTCCAGGACTGTAGTTCAGAGAGAAGACAGCCAAAACAAATATTTCAGCCAAAACAGTTTTCCAAAGTGATGTTGGCTGTGAAATGGGAAAATTAGGAGTTTTAAATTGGGCAAAATTTTTCAGCTGAAACAGCATGATTTCCATCATTTGCCTAAAATTATGGACAAGCTTTGGAATACCTAGAAGTCTTGCGGAAGGAAAATCTTGCTATTACCTCTTTAGTGGTAACTTTTCTTTTCTAAAAAAAGAGGAAAAAAATCCAGTGGAATGCATTTCTGGCTAATATTCTTAAATTTTTACTTCTTCTACCATTGATTATAGAAGATTTAAAAGTTCTGTGAAATCTTAAAATGCTGTGTGAAATTGTCATTCACATAATTGTGTCTCAATTTACAGGCTCCAGACAAACATAATATCACACCACTTCTATCAGCAGTTTACGAAGGCCACGTTTCCTGTGTGAAATTGCTTCTGTCAAAGGTGAGATACAAGTGTTTCAAACAAGTTGCCCATTAACAAAGCATATTACTGTGATTGTTTTTTTCAATAAGATTATGGTGCTTCAGATGATATGTTCAGAATATCAAACAAATGCCATTTGTGTTTCTGAAACCGAGAGGGTACTCTGATCATGGTAAAAGGTAGCTGAAGGAAAAAGCTGCAGGACTTCTGTGGTGTAACAGTGACCATTAGAGTATTGTGGGCTCCAGCTAGAGAGCAGAACTGCAAATCAGTAAGGGGAAAAAATGCATTCCTAACAGTGGATTTGGCTTTGGCAGCTATTTAAGTGTTTTATGTTGATGGCATCTCTGCTGTGAAGTTGCTCAGAGGTGTGGTTTCCCTCAGCTTTTGCCAGATGACTGAGAACCCATCTGGGATGGCAGAAGGAGGGGAAATAAAATTAGAAAGCCAAGCTTCCTCTGTCCTGCAGCTTGTAAATTTTGTTCTGGGGAGGATAAGCTTCATCTGTCTCTGTTGGCACTTTGGTTTATATTACAAAGCTGATCAGTTTTACAGAGCCAGTAGTTATTTCAAGCAATCTTTTGTCTCCATAAGCACTCCTTCTTGATTACACTTACATCATTTGGCCAAAGGATTTCTTGCTGTGTAATACTTTCATATGCCACTTCCAGGGTAATGTTTTCCTTAACTGCCCTAAAGCTACATGAATTTCGCTTAACTTCTTTGCTCTTGTCTGACATTACTTATGCTTTTTTGTAAACAAATACAGTCACTGTTTATTTAGGATTCAAATGGTGTATCCAGCTTGCTTAAATTTATTGTGAGGATTGATCCTTCATTTAGAATCATCAAAAAATAAGGTGTTCTTTATCCCATGTTGATTTATTTCTATCTCTGGTTTGGAGGATTTTCCATCCTAGATAAGTTGCTCAAATAATAAATTACTTTCAGATTTCTTCATGCAGAGTTAAATGTTGATTGCTTTCATTTACATGGGCTAGCTGATTAAATATTTATAAACTGAAAGTTGGCTTATCAGCCCTGTCTGTCTGAGGCAGGGTTTATATGTAGGGGTTGTTGTGTCTCTTAACACAGTTATTTTATGACCCTCGTTGAAACATTAAACATATCGCACCTTGTTTGTACCATAGTCATATGTTCTTTGGTAGCAGATACCTGGGAATCAGGATTCAGCCCTTACTGAAAGATCTAAAAATTCCTGACTGTTTAATGTTCTTCCCGGTTACTAAATCAACATTCTCCATTGCTTTCTATGGTGCCGCATGGACTGTGGGGATGTTTGTAAACCTTCTGTGTGAGACTCGAGCAATTGAGAGGGAGAAGGAAGAGTATTTCAAGAAATGTTTCAAACACTGATCCATGTTTTTCTTAAATAATCTGGTGTTCGATTTGTAATGTAAAAATTGTGGTTTTTTTAGTGTCAGGGAAACCAGGATGTTAAAACAGACAGGTAACAGTTTGAAAGCTTCAAATGGAGGATGGGAGTTGTTGCATTGGATGCAACAAACTTCATCCATTTGTTCAGCCTCCAAAATAGTTCTGCTTTTGTGTTACAAAAAATATGCTGTTAACTTGGGCAGTTTAGCACCTTTTTTCTTCTCTGACAGTGTCAAAAGAAAGAGCTGTGGGTATAACCACGTCTGCTCACTCATTCTCCTCATTCATGGTTTCTGTACTGGGGATTTCAGAGGTACACACATCTGTCCCCTGTTCAGAAGTGTTGGCAAATTTGTTGTCCATGAATTCATCCATTTACTTTTTGAACAAGAAGGCATCTGCCTCTGTTGTGTCATCTAGCAACTCTTTTTAGCAGTTTGCTGCTTGCTGTGTAAACCAATCTTCTCTCAGCTTTAAGTGCCCCGAGTTCTGGTTTCACAGTTTGGTGGGAGCTCAGTTCCCATCGTGGGTTCTGTGTTTGTTGCTTTGGGTTTTTTCCAAAACTGCAGCTGGAGCCAAGTAGCTGCCGTGTGGCTCTCAGAGCTTAACATTTGTGCTTTGCCTGGTGGCTTAAGTGGGCAGACGTTCTTGTTTGTTTTTACCCTACCAAGGAGAGAGGGTTTATATTTGTTTGTGTATGTGTATTTTTAGAGTCAAACATAAGACAAAGATTAGTAACTTTTTACTTTGGAGAAGTGGAGGATACTATGGAATCATTGTACTTTTATGAGTTTTTTTATTGAAGTTGCTTCCAGGCAGTGTTGTACTTCTGCAAATTAAAGTCCTCTTGACCTGACATTTATTGTTTCCTTCTCTTTTTATTGAATGTAGGCAGGAATCTTTCTGTCTGGCTAATAGGCCATTTTCTAAATTTATTAGTACTGAGTTTAATAAACTGTGTCCTCCTTAGGTAGTCATGACCCTCTTATCCTACATTCAGTAAAGCTCTTTTAGAAACACAGGTCTTCCATGTCAATAACTTTGCTGCAGTATTTTTCTGAGGGGGGAGAGCAGTTCTGTGTTAAAATTAAAACCTATCTTTATACTTCAAAGTTACCTCAGTTAACTGTTACCTTTGGTGCCCTAAATGCTGGTACATAGGTGGGGAGTTTTATGAATTAAAGTTTTTAAAATTCTGTCAGGTCAGTTATGGCATAGTTCCATTTTTCTTCAAATCAAGATTTTCTGAGCTTAACATCAAGGAACAGCTGTGAAGCCTTCTTGATTTCCACATAGAATATAGTCTGAGTGATATCTAGGCAGGTAGAAGTAATTAACTCATTAAAAGAAGCGATTTTTACTCTTAGATGCCTTTCTTTTCCCTAGACAACTAGGATTGTAAGTGTTGAATACCTGCTAAATCTCTTGGAGGTTTTTTAGGGGAAAAATAAATGTTTTACAAGCAATGTTCCCATGGTTTCAGCCCAAGTGTGTGTTTGCAGTAACGAAATTGTCACTTGTTGGGAACAGGCTAATTCAGCTCCTGTTCATATCCCAAAGAACTGCAACATCCTTGTACCATTGCCGAGGATGTTACATGTGATTGGAGAGAGGAAATACTACAATTGTTCCTGTCACTGGAGTGAACTCAATGTGTCTCTTGCACTGAGATTCTCTAGGGACCACAAGGAAGATGAGCAGCTCTGAGAACATCAGTTTGGCCAGTGGGCCACAAGACTGGCAGTGCTGCCTAAAAAACTGCTTCAAAACCATCTTTTTTGAATGACAAGTTGAGTACATGCGAGTAAAAAGTGTACAAGTTTCAGAGGGAAATATCCTACATTGTGAAAAGTAGTACTGGTAGCACATCAGAGTGGTATCAGATCCAGTTTATTAGACTGTTAGAAAGGTTTAGAGAAGTGAGAGTTGTCTCGGGAGCAGACGTGGCATTATGTATGGAAGTTCACTGGGGCTTTGTGTGTTTAATTAGTAAAGAAGCTGTGGAAATTCCAGGTCCATTAGGCTCTTAAACTATTCAGTGTCTTTATAGTAACTAACAATCTTCGTTGTAATTGAGAAGGGATTTTTCCTTATTCTATGGAGAGCTTATGCGTGAACTGAAGACAACCCTCTGCTGTACACACTTTTGATAAAATGTATTTGTAGCCACAGTGTTTTTCCTGTCATTTGATAGAGCAAATACACATATTTTCAAGTGAGATTTGCATATAGTCTTGCAGAGTTGTTCTGAAATCAGTCCTGTGATCTCTAATAACTTTTGTGCCCCTATTTAGCTGCCCTGTTTACAGTTTAGTCTGTTTTCCCTTTCATGAATGTGATTACACAGTGCTCAAAGGAAACATGACTAGTTAATCACTCTGTTTCCCTTCTTTTGTTCTGTTCTCATAAATCTGGCACCGTGCTTGTGCTTACTTGCAGCAGTTTATTCTAGTTCTTTGATTTATCCAGTTGGTGCATTATCCTCCACTTTATCCAGGCATCCCTGTTCTGTTTTGTTGCCTTTTAGGTGTACACATAACTCTTTCAAAACAAACCTAAGCAGTTTTGGACTTGGAATGATTTTGTGATGTTGTTTTTCTGATGTATCAATAGGGACTTTTTTTCAGAATGGAAGAGAAGCACAATCCTTGAGTGTGGCCATTTTATTTTTTTCTGGATGGAAGAGAAGCACAATCCTTGAGTGTGGCCATTTTATGATGTAGAATGAATATAGTATGATTTGTTAGTAAATCAGCTCTTCCAGGTATTATCTGTCTAATTTAGCATGCAAGAGCTTCTTGTGCCATGGATTTTGTAGAATTGTGTAACACTGATTTTTTTGCTTTTGTAAGAATAGTATTTGCTGGAAACAAAAAATCCTTCTGTTTCTAAGATTAATAATTTGTTAATTATTGATAATTTGTTCGACTTGCAACTTGCTATGTAACAAAAACTATGTGACTTTTTTCTTTATTTTTAAATGACAAAGTTGGAATCTCTGATTATCTGCATGCTAGAAAGTTCTGTACATAAATCTTGTCTGGTTTGTTTCTGAATGAAAACAAGGCACTGCAGTAAAAAGCTGTATGTAATCAATATAATTATGCAAGGTATGTAACTTTTGACACACTTTGTACTGATGCAGCCTGGCTGTATGAATTGACATGCCTTCTCATTGTCTTTCCAGGGTGCTGATAAGACTGTGAAAGGCCCAGACGGACTAACTGCCTTTGAAGCCACTGACAACCAGGCAATCAAGACTCTTCTTCAGTGACTGATGGACTGATATCTTAAATGTCTCTCCTGTGGCCTCACACTGCTGCCTGTCTGTCACTCTTTGCATCTTCCAGCTTCTTCAGCTAAATACTCTGGGGGGAGGGAAATTCTTTATGAGTCAGACTAGTTAGGGACTGGTATTGAAGATAATCTGGTTCGAGACGGTTGAAAACTACTATAAACAGTGTCCCTCTAGGACTTCTTTCCAGTGCACAATCTCTTCCCATTTCTAGTGAAAACGGAAGAAAGAAGACAGACCATGCTGAATTTTTGGCTTGTAAGACTCCTAGAATAGTACTGAGATTTTTTAGTTGGATGGAAGTACTTCCTTTAGATGGATGTACTGTGCTATGTACCTGAAACTAGTTGTGAAGGAGACAGTAGTCCCATGCTTTTAGTGTCTGCCGTAAACTGAAGTGTAGTAATGTAGGTGACTGGGTTGCTCTTCTCTCTCAGTGGGTAGCTTAAATTCTTCTTCTCTCTAAAGCCTCTGTTGCAATTTTGAGGACTTCTGATACTAGTTATTGGATCTGTTCTTTATATTGATTAATTGGATGTCACACTAATGTTTTCTGACTCTTGAGCAAACCAAGAAAGACTGGTTGAGGCATGGTGGTGTTACACTCCATAATTTCTGCCAAGGTACTTTTGGATGCTTGAATTTAAAGTCTTTCTAGTCCATATTTGTTCTAGTCCAGGACAGACATTTTAAGTAACTGCTTTTGAGAGAGAGGTCAAAATTTCACTGTATTTTTTTTCCAAAAGGAAAGTAAGATGAAATTTCTTTACTCACCACATCAGCATAAAATTCCTAGACATGCGTGAAAACTCCAGGCTGTTTGGTACAGAAGGATAATCAAGGCAAATGCAGAAAACAAATGTTATTTAGACATTTATGCCAGGTGAATATTGTAGCTAAACTTTTCTGGTAAACATGGAGCCTTTCTAAATTCAAATGTAGAAGCAGGAAGATGTACAAGCAGAAGTCTTAACTTGCTGTAACTACTACAGAGTTTTTTAAATTGTGTGTATCTTTACATTAGTGTTTCATTTTCAAATGGATGAACCTCTTAAATTCCATTAAGGCATGAGGCTTGTTCTGGAAGTTCCCAGTGTGACCATACCACATTAACCATACCACATTGACTTTTAGATCAGATTTACTATACCAATAAGTATGACAGTCTTGATCATTCATGGGAAGGTATTTATTGATGTTGTAGGCGTTCCCATCACATCCTATGGTCCTCAGGAATGCCTCAGCTTCTTGCTTTCATCCTGAAAATTTTCATTATGTTTCTGCTTCACCTAGAACTGAGTAACAGGTTCTATACCACAAATTATACATCTTCGTCTCTTTGGGAATACAGAATTCAAACTTCCTGGTAATAAACACAATACAGAAAAACAAATGTATGTAATGTCTCATGCTGAATTCTTAAACAAAAGTAGCTGATACTATTTTGATATCATTGTTGAAATTGAGAGGATATATAGAAGTAGACTGATGACTGCCACTAGTATTTAATGGAGACTTAGTTTTACTGGAATAATGTTGCATATTAGGATTGAATGTCTCGGCTATGAAAAGCATTGCATTTAGACTGTAAAACAAGAGCAGGAACTGATCTACATCTACACATACCATAAAAAAAGCAATGGAGAAAATAGTCAACTCTGGTCACAAACTGTATGGTGCAATTACTCTGTTTCTTGGAGATGGGTGGCAAGGAAGATCAGAAGAGATGGAAATCAGTGATAAATCAATTGGTGAACTGCTGATAAAATAACAAGAATATTTGGTGAACAGTGCTTTTAATAACTATTTATAACAGGACTCTTCAATCTTATTGCTAATCAGTGCTGGATTGTCATGTCATTGTAATAGTGTGAACACAGACTATAGGTTTAACTCTTTATTCAGCTATAAAAGTAACAATCTTTGGCATCAATTTGCCTCTATATTATGCTATTAAATACTTAGCTATTCAAATACTAGTCTAGAGAACTTCAATCTGTTTTTACGTGGAGAACTTGATTATTCAAGTTTTTTGTGTTGATTAGTATCAAGTTGTCTGGCCATAGTGGTTTTGTATTTTTGTTGGGTGGTTTTTGTTCTTCTGTACTCTTCTTTCCTGCCCTTCCCTTTAAGTGAGCAAAGAAACATCATCTTTGTACTAACTCTTCTGGAGATTCACTGAGGCAATTTTGCCTCCCTTTTTCTACAATTATGGGGACACCTTATTTTTTTTTTTATTTCACCCTGGGTGGTGGGGGGAAAGAAGCAAACAGACTTCAGTGAGTCGGTTATTAATTTGGCTGTAATATATACCCAAGCTGCCTTTTGAGATAGTTAAAAAGCTGGAATTTGTGTTTGGCTTATAAAGAAGAAATACTTTTCTGCTTTTTGCACTACATAACAGGTGTTTAATCATTTTGCCCAAGATTTAAAAGAATAAAAAAGTAAAAATAAGAGCAAAAATAAAAGCTTATGCAGATATAATTGCCTAGAGACTGGGCTTGTTCATGTGTTTCTTTCTTGTTAACTATTTTGTGGAAAAAAATGATGGGTAGCTTCCTCTATCTTTGAGTAGGACCTAACTAGATTAAAATACCAAACTGTAAATTATTTTTCATTCTATAAACAGAATTTAAATACTTTGTCAGACTGGAATTGCATATACTTGGAAATCCACTCTGTTCTTAAACATTTTCCTTTGAAATTTGTGCTGAATAAGTTATAAATTCAAGTATATTTTGGATTTTGTACCCTCTGCTCCCTTTTTCTTACAGGGAGGTAAAATACGAAAAGAGGTACAATAGTTAAATGGAACTGAACATAACATTTGTAGAAGAGGCTGGTAAGAATGGAGTGTCCTAGGTCAAGCAATTGCAGTGTTGCATGCAAATTTCAAAATGAACTTGTCTTAATTATATTTTGTAAATGGATAAACAATCATCTTTCTACACAGTGACAGAAGAAAAATTAGTGCTCTGTGCATTTTGATATTTGACTTTATCTTTTCACCATTGTTAACTGTTTTTACACAGTTGGGTTCATCATTATCATGGTTCACAGACACCAGAATGCTAAATGATACTGTATTTTTAAGTTTGTGTTGCAAGAACGAATGGAATAAACTTGAATTGTGCGATATGAGAATTTGGAGTTTCATTTCCCTTTCTGCTCCTGTCTTTTATTAACCTTGGGCTACAGCTTCTTATTTGCCTGAAAAGCATCTAAGTTCCAGTTCACATGTACAGTGATTAAACTGTTTAGCTGCTTGTAAGACAGAAACATGGAATGGAAGCTGCTTTGAAAACTAAATATATAATGTTCTTTGTGATTGTTTTGGGGGTTTTAAAGTACGTCTGTTTAAAGGGGGTTTTGATAATTTTTGTGGTCTTGTAGTCTGCTTTTCCTGCTCAAATGGTAATGCATAAGACTGAAAATCTTCTATTCATGTTAAATTCTAAGAGACAATCTGTAGAGAGGAATGTTTCTCTTATTACCTGTGAAGACTGAAGCAATTTTCTTCTTAATCCAAGAAATTGAAAACAGTTATTAACGGAAATTGCAGTTGAAGTATGAATAAAATTGTATAGAAGTGTTTATTCATTATTCTTGTGACAACTTTACAGTGACTTTGTCAGAACTTCCTTTTATAACCTTTTATAACTTCTGCTTGTCAGTAGAGATTTGAACTTAATTGCCTGAAGTGTTCAATAGAATTTATTTTAAAATAGACACTTATAAAGAAAAGTACAGGAAGTACTGTGTGAAATAGAAGAACTATAAATACAAAAAAAAATTTCAAAATAAATTAAATTTTCCTGGTTTTCTCTGCTAAACTTTGAAAAGTTTACAGAACTTCTCTTGCTGTATGCACAACCTTTCAGTCAAATATTGGAGAGAACAGTGTGTGTTCACTATAAATGCCAAAGCAGTTCAAATGGTTCAATGGCCAGTGGCAGCTGTGTGGGCTTCAGTCCTTGTATTCATATTACTGATTCTTTGGTTTGTGGAGGTTTTTGGTGTGACTTTGGGTTTTTTCAATGGGCAGCTTTTCTACAGGAGGAAATATTCTCTGTTTAAAATGCAGATTTCTTTCACTGACAGTCCTCAGTGACTGAATTGACAGCCTGGGTAACCAGTTAAAAAGTTACTTCGATTTCATGAATCACATCGGTAAACTGCAATCTCTCTCTTTTCACTTCTGTCTGTGAAGCAGGTATCAGCTGGCCCGGCCCAGCCCCCTCCCAATGTGGCCCGGCCAGGCAGGGGGAGCTCGGGAGCCACTGGCCCCCTCCCGTTTTAGCCAGGGGCCGTGATGGCCGGGGGAGAGAGAGACAGAGAAGCCGCTGCCTCCAGCTCGGAGCAGCCTTGGGCGGCACGCCTTTTTCCCCAGCACGGCTTGAAAATCCTTCGCATGTCTCCAACAGGGCCTTGCCCAGCTCCCTTCACCTTCTGTGTGCAATTTTAACTCTTCTAATGCTCGGATAAGCCTGCAGGTCTCCTGACCTCCCTTGAATGAAAGGAATAAAGCAGGAAGTATATTAAGTCAATCAAGTGGGAGCCAAGTTTCCAGATGGGAAGAGATTGAGGAGATGCCATGAAAAGATTGGCTGAAAAGAACCTTTTTTGTAAGCTATGGGGGACTGGACTACACAGAAAATTCCTTTAAATTGTGGAGAACTACTTGGGGCAGGGGGGGGTTGAAGTGCTTGAGAAAAAAGATCCTTTGCCCCGAGGGAATGGTGGTCTCTGTTCTTGAGACTGGAAAGATGAACAGAGACATTTGATGGAAAAGGAAATTAAGAGAACTTTTTGGCTTTGAACAGCTTGCCCTTAAAAGTCATACCCCAGGAGTTTTTTGACATGACCCATAACACAGCTTTGGAAAGACTGTGAAGATGGGAGGAGTTTCGTGATTTGCAGATTTTCCCAGGCAGATACAAATTGTGAAAGTGAAGACAAACTCTATGGCTAAACTAAGAAGAAGCTTCTTTCTCTAAAGTGAACTGAAATGATTAAGTGAAGGACTGACCAAAGTTTTGTTGTTGTTGTTAAGAAGTATGGAAGGTGGGGGGGGGAAGGGAAGAGGGAGTTATCTGGAGATCTTATTCCAAATTCCTTATTTTCTCTGTGTTATTAATAAATTTCTTCTTTATACCCTTTTAAGTTTTAGACCTGCCTTGTTTTTGCTCCTAAATCGTATCTCCAAGAAAAATTGAGTATATTAAAATTGGCAATCCCGAATCAAACCAAGACACTGGCAAAACCAAATTCATCTATACAGGTAAACAGTCTCTAATATGTATCTATCTATGGCTGATCTTTTGAAAGAGAATGGTTTCCCAGCTCCATTCCAAAAGGATGTTGGCCCAAGAAAAGTAACTTTTTCAATTGGTCCACTTGATTGTTTCTCTCAGTTTGGAGAAAACTGTGCTCTCAGAGCTATCCTTAAAATATTTTTTACTCATGATCTGACATCTGGAGACAGCTTTCAGCTGTAAGCTATGCCATAAACTTCCTGGAGGAGTGTTTGAAAAGCACTTGGTTACATGCAGTGCCTTCAGAATCTTCAAGTCCATGGAATTTTTGTCTGCTTGGGAGGTGAAGGAACATTTTTTCCTTATGATCAGTGCTCCTCTCTCCCCACCTTTGAAGTCAAAACAATGTTTTCAAATTTTACACTTGGAAGTGTTGCATTTAAGTACCATTGCTTGCTACTATGATCTAATGTTTTGGAGAGCCTTCTCTTAAATAGAAATCCTGGAGTGAGTCTTCACTCTTCGGGTGGTGTTTGGAGAGCACCTGAGTGCACCTCTCCGTTCTCCCACGTCCTAAATGTGTCAGGGTTTGGGTGCACTGCAGACTGCCACAGAACATAGGATTCTTTTGTGCTTTCGGTCACTTCTTGTTTACTACATTATTTTGCAACATTTCAATATTAAGAATAGAGGCTTTCATGCACTGAGATTCATCTCTTGGCCATTACAGTTAAGAGGTAGGACAGTGTGCCAAAACCACGACAGACTACATGTCTCAATCCATTTATCAAAATTCATTAAAGGAAAATTGATTTCAGTTGTCTCAAGCTAAACATACAAGGGTCCAAAACCCAGTCTCAAAAATAGTTTCTTGGCCAATGAGCTCAAGTTTGGTGCATATATTAAATAATTTACCTCTGAAACATTTCTTTCTATGGGGTTCTTATTGTTTTTCCTTGAATTGAAAGTATTTCGTCATTACATTTTGAAGAATTCTGTTTGTTCAACTAAAGCTTTTTGTCTCAAAGTAAAATAAACACGATTTAGTTTGGATTAATGTTTTAACTCTTTTGTCTGAAAAGTATTTGGAGGTGGGAAGTCTTGAAAAGTATGTAATTTTTCATGGAAGTTAAATTGTGCTTCCTCTTTCCTTTTGAAATACACTTAATTAAGATTTGTAGCCTTTTATTTGAGCAGCAGCATCTTGTGACCATGTCCAGACACTTTTTTTTTCTTTTATTGTTCTTTTTATTTATTCTTCTATTATTTTCAGTGGAAAACCAGCAGATCTGTTTGATTGACACAAAATATTTTGTTGGTTGGTTATTGTCAGGTTCTCAGTGCAGCCACCAAACCAGATCTATTGCAAATAAATTTTGATTTTACATTCCAGAACTCTTTCAAAAAGTCTGTTCTTGTTACTTATAAGTAAGCATTTTGGTGGGCTTTGTCTTGCAACACTACTTTTGGCAGATTTTTTCATCGCTCTTTTGCGTAAAAGAATAATTTTACCTTTTACAACAGAAATTTTTCTTCTACAATATTTTGGCCCAAAACCAAATAATTTAGCCTGTATTTGTGTGTATCTGTTATATAAGAACATTTGTGCTGAAGGATAACTCGCATCTGTACTTTTGAAAAATTGCTATGGAAAGCTAATGCAGCAGTTTGTACCAATATCTACGTGTAGATAAGTCTGGAACAGTTTTTGAGATACTGGTGAGCTGCCACTAGAACTGGGATCAACACAACAGCAGCAGATTTTTTTTTTTTTTTTTTTTTTTTTTTTTTTTTTTTTTTGTGACTGTGGACAAACTTCTCTGTACTTACCAATTTCTTTCCTTCTCTTTTGTTCACTTAAGCTGTAAGCTGATGGGAGGATGATCTCTAGGTCTGAAAAGGGTTTCAGTCTACACCTGAAAGGGTTTTTTAGTGCAATTTGCAGTCAATGTCATTAATGTTCTCAGAAGCACAGAAGAGCACATTTAGAGAGAGATGAGACGAGAGGAGGAAGCACACAAATTTCTAGTGTCAGGGGCTTCAAATATAAGAACAAGACCTAAAATTATAAATTAATAAAATTGCTGAAGGTAGCTATACATTGTAATATTTACAAAGCCGCATTAAACAGTAACTTGAAAGAAAATAGGCCCAGTCTACAACTATGAGGCTGCATAACCTGTACACTTAATAAGGAGGTGCTTCTGAGGCTGTGTTCTCACTATGAAAGCCTGAATATATATTGGCCATTCTTTTTTTAGGCTTTAAAAAAAAATTTCAAAAGTAACTGGCAGTTGCTTAACCGATAGTTGCTTTGTTTCCAATTTACAAAGCTCAGAGGTTGCGATTAACTTTTTTTTTTTTCTTTTATTGGTAGATGTGAGGTTGAGAGAGATGTACAGAGAGTGAAGCGTGCTATAAATTACTGCCCAAACCTCCCTGAGTGATTCCGAAAGATCACGTTCTGTCAAAAGCATTTGCTCTTTGTGTGCCAGAGCTGGCTTGTGACACCTGTTCCTATTCACTCATCCTTACCTGCCCCTCCCACAGCTTCCCAATGCTGTACTTTAGCTCCGCCAGAGTTTTCTTTTTTTAATGGGTGCCTTGGAAGTAGGCCGATAACTTTTAGTAGATGTTACTACAAAAAACTCCATCTAAGGCTATATGTCATCTATAACAAGAAAGGAAGAATTAAAGCCACAGGAGGAAGGACTGAGGAGAAATTAAGTAAATAAAAGTTTTTCTTCATCTTACCTTCTTTCTACTACAGGCATATTCTTTAAATATAAATAGTAGTTTATATCTTTTTTGCATCTTTTATTAAAAAATCAGATGTTTTATCTTCTTTTTTTCACATCCGGGGTGCTCAGAGTAGTTGCAGATTTGGAATACCATGATTTACTTTCTCCTTGTTTGTTTCTTTGGGGTTTTTTGGTTTTTGTTTTTGGTTTGTTTTTTTTCTGAATACTACTTGGACACAAAGTAGTTGTAAGATACTGTAATGTCAGTGATGCCACATAGATCCTTGGTGCTACCCTGAAGCTAATGTGGATGTGACAGAAGTGGTTTAACTTGCCTGTTGTTTGAGTTTTTGAGGGCTTTTTGACTGCCTCTCTGCTATTTTCTAGTGAAAGGTGTCCCTGCCCTTGGCAGGGGGTTAGAACTGAAAAATCTTTAAGGTCCATTCCAGCCCAAATTGTTCTATGGTAATGCAGCAGGTTGGTAGGAATAATGTAAATGACTGTATATTGTTTCAATCTTTGCAGCAAGATCATTTTCTGAAACCTGCAAAGTACTGAATTTATCATACTGAACTGCTGACGGTAGAAGGCATCACATGTTAGTATCCTGCGGCTCTTTTATGCTATAGTTGGCCTTGTGATTCCTAATGTCCATGTTAGTTGTGATATAGCATAATTCAGAATATGCCTGGGCAAGTGCATGCCTCAAAGATTAGGCATTTTTTCATAGAAGGATGACTCGGAAATAGAAATTTCTTATTAAAGATCAGGATTTAAAAATCATCTGCAGTGTAGAAGAGTATAAAGACACCATAGGAGCCCAAGAGGAGCTAGAATTGGACTTTGCAGGATTTTAAAATACTGCACCAATGAACAAGGCAGGCAAGTGAAGGATAAAAAATATCCCATCGTGGCTGAATAGTTTTTCACAGACCAGTTTCTCTTTCAGGCTGATTTCTTCACAGTTTCTATTAGAAACTAAATGCTTTTCAGTAACAATTATACGACAAGTTTATAAAAATCTGAGCTGCAGACTAGGGAGTTGGAGGGCAGTACATGTGTCCCAGTTTGAAGGACAGGTATTTGCCAAAAAAGGCAGGAACTCCTCCCAAGATGGAGAATGTAAACCCTCTCCCTCCCGATTATTGTAATTTTTGAATTGGGGACTCTCAGGCAGACATATGGGGGTAGGAATAACAGCACTTTACTAATATATATCTAACCAGAAAAACAGAAACAGCAGCTATGAAAATTAACAACAAATAGAAAAATAACTTAGTTCCAGTCCCTTTTCAGCTGCAGACACTCTTCCTGTGCTCGGTACCGGTGTGGAGGGATGGGGCAGGGCCCACACAGCTGCGGATGTAGCAGCGGGAGCGGGGGGGAGGCGGCAGCGCCGTGTCCCAGGTGGAAGAAGGGTGGAGGAAGGGCTCCCCGTTCACCGAGTGGGTCCTGGCGCTTGGCTGCATGCTCAGAGGTATCAGACTGGAGCGGAGAAGATGGCAGGGCAGTGTCCCACAGCAGAGAACCTGGCTCCCAGCGTGGGGATGGCGCGCACGGGCTGGAAGCGAGCAGCCCCTGGACGACTCCTCCGACCCTGCCAGCAATGGAAGAGGGAGACAGCCCCTGCCCATCCCTTTGTCTTGAGCCATCAAACGCTAGGATGCAGCCTGTCAGGCTTCCTTAGCATAATAATGGGAAAAATTCTCCAGAGAGGAAAAAAAAGTAAGGGAACAAACCACAACCCGCAACAACATGTTGAGGTAAGGCAAAGAAAGTTGTATTGCATTCAGGTTTTTTATTTGACGAATCAGCCTGTTTCTCTGAGCACCTGGTAATTTAAAGCATAAGATTTTTTTTGAGAGACGTAATTAATTAATACTGTAGGCTTTTGTTATAAATATTTGGAGTTTAACTGTTTGGTAATACTTGTTGGTGTTCATGCTGAACATGTTTTTTATTGTCTTTCTGCTTCAAAATGATAGATGATGCATGTTCTCCATGTTTTTTGGGGTTTTTTTAACCCCCAGAAGATCTTAGGTGTCCCTTGCTCCTGAGGCATTTGGACTGGAAAATGCTGTTTTTATTGCACTGGAGTTTAGCTGTGAAGCAGAGGACCATGTCAGTGCAGAGCTGCCTGCTGCACACACAAGCCTTTTCACACTGGAGAGCGTCTGTTGCACATTGTAGACCTCCAAGTGCACTGGTAACTGGGCAAACCCATCAATAGTTTCATGGTCATCTAGGCAGAAAGTTGTTATATTTTAAAAAAAGGTTTAAACCAGATTGTTGTTCTTTTTATCTAGTGACAACTAGATAAAAGTTTATCTAGTGACAAAGTGAGGAAATGCTGATTTGAGAGAGCTTACGTGAGTTTGACCTGTCTAGTGAAAACTTCCTGTGGATAAAAAGGTGTATCCTACTGGAATCTTTCCCAAGGAAATGATCAAACTTTTGTCAGGTAGTAGATACATGTGCTAGGATGCACCTACGAATGGGTCACTTCTCAGTGATTTTCTGAGGGTTTGGAATGTTTGTTCAAAGTTTCTGTGTACCACTGTTAAGAAGCCTATGGCCAAAACCCCTAGTGTTAAGCTTTGCCACTCCTGCCAGCTATCCCATTAAGCAATCACTGTGGATGCACCCTGAGACGGTAGCAAGTTTATTTTTACATTTCTTTTTAGTTTAAGTGCAGAAGTGATAAAGGCAAATATCTAGTCAGGGATTCAACTTTGCAAAGTATTTGACTAAGAGGAAATAAAAACCTTGTCTTGCAGAGGCTTTGAATTTATACTATATCTATTTTTTGACAGATTAATAGTAAGAATATTATATATTATCAGCAGTTGGGATTATTTTTCAGAGTTTCTTTTGTACAATGAGTGTTGGAGGTTGAGTGTTTTTATATTACTGTGTCAATTTAAAGAATTTTTCCCATTATCATGCTAATGGAGCTGGCCGAGTTACACCCAGGACCTTTGACAACTCTAGACAAAAGGGGTAGGTGGGAGCTGGGCTTCCGGAGGGGCTACTCGTGTTTCTGGTGAGCTTGGAGGAGGATCCCCCATCTGCAGCCACGCGGCTGAGCGCAGGAGAGCCAGACGGTCTGTGATCGCCTGCCCTGCATCTGCCCTGTTCCAGCCTCCTACCTCTGAGGACACAGCCGACCACCAGAACCCAAACGGTGAGCGAGGAGCTGCCCTCTCCAGCCTGCTCCCGCCTGACACTGGCGTGGCCGCTGCCGCCCTCTCCTGCCTCCGCTCCTGCCCGCTCTCTGCAGCTGTCGGGCTTTGCTCCGTCTGGAGCACCTGGACTGAGTGCAGAGAGAGCGTGCCTGCAGCTAAAGAAAGGACTGGAACTGAGTTATCTGTTCTGTTTTGTTGGTAATTTTAACAACTGCTGTTGTTTCTGCTTGTACGGTTAGATATATTAGTAAAAGAGCTGTTATTACTACCTCCTGCCTCAGAGTTCTTAATTCAAACAATTGTAATACTTGGGGGGAGTGGAATTAAGGTCTCTATTTCAAAGGAAAACTTCTGCCTTTATTGGCAGACACCTGTCCTTGAAACCAGGACAATGAGGAATTCAGGTTTTCCCCTTGTATTCAAAAATTCATTTACCTGTAATGGTAGATGAATTTATTTTTCTGTGTCTTTTGGCCCTTTTAAAGCTGGGAGTTATGCTGTGTATGTTCTTTGATTAAATTGGAATAATCCCTTGTTGCCTGAGGGAACCTTCTGTATGTGTAAACAGAGTAGCATCTAGCAGAAGTAGATTTTTTTCCCCTTTAATTACTGTCCTTTCATTTTAGGATGAAAGAGAGAGGATAATTCATCTTACTCATGGACCATTGATCACCAGGTAATAAGAGGCAGGAATTCCTAGACTTTGATAAAATTTTGTGGCTAAAAATTGATCCTTTATATCTTTGGCAGGGTTAGTACAAGAATAATAATCAATGAGGTTTTTGTAGCAGCTGAATGCTATATAAATGGATCACATCAGACATCATTATCGCCATTGATACCTAACATATAAGAATTTCCTCTTGAGAATTGAAGAATTTAGAGCTATTTCATCCAAACACTTTCTTTGAAATGAGAAATTAAATAGTTGCACTTGGGTTTGAGAGGCAGCTGGTAAGAAATATGAAAAGCTGGTATGAAAATAACCTTGGTATTCTCCCACTTCCTTTCCAAATGCAAAACAAACAACCTCCTACCCTCCCCCTCAAAAAAAAACCCAAACAAACAAGCAAACAAACAAACAAAAAACCTAACTAACTGCAAGGAAAAGAGAAAATAAAGAAGAAAAAAGAACAGCAACCAACCAACAAACAAAAACAACAGAAAAAAATTACTTTGTTTTTCTGCCTGAGAAGTTGCCACTTAGTCAAGTTCTTATTGGTGTTTTGATACCTATGCCAGTACTGGTAGTATCTTAGAACTGGTTTCCCCAAAGCTGTGTGACTACATCAGAGGAATATGAGGTACTTAGTCTCACAGGTTTATGCGTTAGCAATCTGCTTTTTTTTCCACCATGTCAGGAGGAAAAATGTTTCTGTGTGGTGTTGTTTTCATTGATATCCAGACCAAGTGTCTAAAGGAGGCCAGCTCTTCTCAAAAACTTTGTTTTTTTCTACTTCTGTGAGATGTAGCGCTTCCCTCAGTTGACAAGTACTACGGGAAAATATTAGGGAGGGTTTTAAATAGTTTCACTGTTTTAATCTGTGATGTTCAGCTCTCACAAAGATAAAGTTGAACTATGAGTGTTGTTCCTGCAACAAGTTATTTTTGTAGCAAAGGAATTCAGACTCATACAAAAAGTATGTAGAGAGAGGAAAAAAGAGAATTTTGTTGATTTCTGGTTTTCCAACATATGAATAAACTCAGGCCCCAGCAAATCTGTGCTTCCCTTAGTTTCACTGTTATTTAGCAAGTCCCTCCTTGACATGGTTTGGTTTGACCTTGCTAGTTATGATTTCCCTCTGGAAAGATATGGTCCAAAGGAGGAAATGCTCATGAGTTTAAGCACTGTTAACTTGTACAGTGCAGTTGCCCAGGATATTACTGCCAAGTTGAAGAACTCTGAATTTGTCCTGCTTGCATGTCAAAAAATAATACTTGGCTGGAAAATAAAATGTGTTCAAAAAGTGGAGCCAGTAGTGGAGAGGACTTTTTAATAAACGCAAAGCAAGAAGCTGAAGTGTGCAGGGTCATATGCAATTCATGTGGCTGTGCTGCCAAAGCAGCTGGGTCCAAGCCATTGCTCTCTTTTTATTATGAATTGATGAGTTTTGGAGGAAATTGCATTGGAAGTTGATGCTACAGAAAACATCTCTAGAAGTAATACATAAGAAGGGCAAAGCAGGATATTTTTAGTGTTATTAGGGAAACCAGAAAATTATCAGGTAACATGATAAAGAGGAAAATAATTCAGAGTGCATTGCAAAAGTTTGGTAAAAAAAATACAAATGGCAAAATTATTCTTGCAGCTAAGCTATCTTTGTGGCTAGGGCAAGCGAAAGAGCTTTAACCCGAAAGGAAAGGGAAGCAATGAGTGTCTTTTGCAATGCATTCACTAATAAATTTCAGGTTTACACAGTCCAATAGTTTCATGCTGCAGAGGGCTTTGACTCAGTATAGTAAGACTAAAGTTGATAAAGTTCAAGTCACTTTTTGTGCTGCAGTTTGGGGGAGAGCAAAATAAGTCCAAACTTGAGATATTAATTATAATATTTTCCAATTATTTGTGCTTTTTCATTTAGCTCTTTTTTCTGCTATTGTAGTTACAGTTCTAAATACATGTTGCAGCTTTGAAGTTCTTTTGCTCAATATTTGCTTTCTAAATTGTGCTGTTATTTAATCTTGAATTATAAAACCATTCTGCTGAGTTGAAAGAGCATTGGGAAATATAGTATTGCAAAATGCACAGGAAGGCAGTTGTAATGTTTCTTCCTGAAACAGGCAAGCACAGCAGCCCTACTAAAATGCAAAAGCGTATTTAAAATTGGCAGTTTATAAGCGAACAATAATTACCAAGAGCTACGTTCCACAGGCTTTCTACACTTTCAGACTGTCTTCTTTTTCAGAATGACCACGTTCTATTAATTTATCTTCAGCTGGCTTGGAGTAGTGAAACTTTCTTCAGGTTGGTTATACGGAAAAGTTTGAGAACCGCTCACTGAAACCAGTAATCCTTAATACAGAAATAACAAAGATAAATGCATATTTCAATGAAATAAACAAGCACTAAACTCCTTCCATTCTGGAATAAGCAATCCCAGTGGAGGTTGGAAAGTACAAATCTATCTGGCTGAAGATGAGCTAATCCACTGTGACAAAGCTGTGGTTCTCCTGTCCTTGAGGCAGCTCCCTGCCTCCTACCTCAAAGTGGCAGGAGTGCCTGTGTAGGGTAGCTGCAAATGACTTCATTTTTCACAGCTGTCACCTCTAGGATTTCTTTAAGCTCTGCTAAACACCTTTCTTTGTCTATGGTCTTGCAGACCTTGGTTGATGAGCTTCCACAAGCCACACCGGAGGGAGAGGAAAACCTGTTTAAAGGGCAAAATATTGGGGTCTGATGTGAAGGATCTTTACACAGCTGGTGTGAGGTACAGTGACGTGAGCTGTCCTGGCTTCTACAAATGTGTTGCTGTCGTTGCAGTAGTGGTGGGAGAGCTAGAGATACCCACAGAAAAACACAGTGGCAGCCAGGAGAATATTGCTGTTCCGTGCTTTCCCCTGCTGAGAAGAATGATGTTCCAAATGATTAAGTGGCCGTCTCTGGTTTCAGGAGAGCTGATTTCCTTGTTATTTTGTTTGATCCTCAGACAAATAATTTGTGCTGTAGTTTGATGAAACAAAATTACAAGTGCTGCTGAAAAAGCAGAATTCCCCCCCACCCCCATCATTGTGGTTTGACCCCCCACCTATTTTCCTGCATTAGCACTACTTCTCACCTGATCCTAAAGAGAGCTGAAATAGCAGAAAATGCAGCCTAACAGTGACAGCAAAACTATGGTATCCCTGAGACAATACTTTAACTGCTGTTAGGGAGACAAAGCAAATTTTTCTTTCTTAATTTACAGTACTGATAAAAATTGTAGCTGTCTGTGGATTCATCTCATCTGGCACATTCCCCAGGTCTTTGCTAGGTCTTTCCAAAGTTTCTTGTAATCTGTAGTGGCCACAAGAATCTAAAATAATCAAGGGGACATAGTCACCTTGCTGTTCACCTTCCCTTTCAATTCATTAATTTGTGGATTGAATGTCCTCAGTCCAGTCCTGAGGCTGCTCCCTAGGTCACTCCAGTATTAACCTCTGTCAACAGTGAGAAATGGCTACTGATGTCCAATTCATTCTGTCTCCAGTTTTAAACTGTGCCATGATTTTCATCCGTGCTAATTGCCAGATTTCTTCAATAGCTTCTTGTGAAGGGAGACTTTTTTTCATCAAAAGTCTTTGGAAAACTTAAACATTTTCTGCCTAGAATTTTCTCTACTTAAAATCAATTGGCAACCAGGAGTCAGGGGCAATAGAGAAGAAATTATATGGACAATTATTTTACAAAGCATATTTCTTTAACAATCAGTAATTACCCTGCAACTTTACAGTCCTTGGATGTGGACACTGCTGAAGGCCTAGGCAGATTTTAGCCAGGCCTTTTCGCAGATTCTGAGTCCTTTTCTCAGGCCATGAAACTTTCTCAGCTTCAGCCAGGATTTTTCCCAGGCTAGAGGCTTTTCTCTATTGTAAACATAAGAGAAAGAATTATAACAAAAGATAAACACCTGCTGGATCTGTGAGACAGCCTGGGACAAGAGGTGTCTCTTTCTCTGACCAATGAACTGTCTTTGTTTTGTTTTTCACCAACTGTCTTATTTAAAGCCATGGCTTCCTTCAATAAACTGTTCTGTTCTTTCTTACGCCATGCTAGAAAGTGCCTTGTTACTGTGTCCTTTCACTGCTTTGTAGCCCTGATACAGCAACACTTGGGGGCTGTGGACTCTTGACTTCAAAGGATGCAAGGGAACGTGAGCATTCCAAACATGTAAATGGTCAGGCAATTATAAGTTCTTCTTTTCCCCAAAGTCCTTGTGAAGCATCCTACTCTATAAAATGCTCTTTACAAGGGTAAACATATGCTTTGGGGAGCAATCGATTCCTTTTCTGAGTGAATTAATTGATTCCCTGCCCCTGCCTCTTGTAGCGAACAACAAATTACCAGTGACTGTTAAGGCAACTTCAATGCACGACTTCATCTCCATCTAAACTAAGTTTGGACAGATCATTAATATTGCAGGCCCTGGAATGGAGCAAACTTGTATCTCTGCAATATGTTCCAGAAATGCACTGCATCTGAAAATCCAAGGTTTCCAGCAGGCTGACACTTCAAACAGCCTGTGACAAGCCATCAGACTGTCTTCTGTTTCAATTGCTTATCATCAGTCTGTGAATATAGTCGATAATCCTTTGGAATTTGAATAAATACTTTGAATGGAAATGTATCAACTTTGCTAGAGTTCCCCACTACAATAATAAAATTAGCAATGCCTGGTTCTTATGCACCATTTGCATGTGGGAGGTTTGAGAGAGGAAGCAGATACTTGGAGATAAAAGCACCATGGTCAAGGACAGAAATAGAAAGAAAATTCATAGTCTCCAAATTCTCAGTCAAGTTCCTCCGGGACTTGGTGCTACTAAATCTATTTAGGACCTTATGGTGGTATCCAGAAGGCCTCAAATACTCGTGTCTCTGTTCTGTGATAGAATGTACACAGGTAAATAGCTTAGAGCGAGCTAATGTTTGTCATCAGCTGCCACTTCAAATACTGCTGAGAGATCAAAAGTCCTCAGTTTCAGTAGGATAAACTCTGAATGCTCTTCACAAAGAGGAAAGCAGCGAGAGTGATCAAAGGTCATGGAAACGTGCAATAACAGACCTTCTGAAATGTAAAACACTCTTGCAAAGAGGAAGGGAAGCTGTCTTTCTCCATGACTGTGGCAGATGAAATAAAAATGGGTATAAACTACAGTGAGGAAACTGGTATCAAGAAATAGTGAATTTCTGAGAAAGGCTATCGAGTCTCTGTAAATAAATGCTTTTAAAAACAGATATGAGGATTTTTTTTTTTTAAAGTAGTTACTCATGTATACCTTTGTAACAATGCGTTTTTTCCAAACTCCTCCTAGGCCAGCAATTTTGTGAAGTTTCATCTTCTTGAGGGGTGTGTACATATTTAATTCAGCTAAATATACTTTTTAAAAAAGATTAAAATATATGCCTGACAAAAAGATGCATACAAGGGATGCATATTTATGAAATTTATATGGATTATCATATTTTAAAATTCTATTGAGAATGATAAGTTCAGCTGCCTTTCTGGGCTTCTTAAAGGTTGATTTTGGATTGGGCATCCTCTGAAATGGAGTAATTCAGTGTATTTTATAGATACTTTCAGATGTTTTCAGATATTGTGCTTTTTGAAGGTAACCACTGTGTAGACCTTAAGGAAAAAGAAAAATGGAATTTTACATTGGAAAATTTCAATAAATTTTAAAATAAATTTTAAATATGGAAAAAGAAAATTGGCTTGGAATTTTAAAAAGAAAATTAAAAATCTTGAAGATGGGGTTGATTTTTTTCTTCTTTCTTGCAAGGATACATCCCCTGCAGCTGTTTGTGTTGATTCTAATACTGTCTACTCTGCAGAATCCTACTGAGGCACTGTGACAGCTCAGTCTATGAAAAACAGATTGCAAAACACCTGAAAAATATTTTAAAAATGGCTCTGAGAGCCATGCTGGATATTGAACAGTGTTAAAATCACGAAGCTGTTCAATTGATCAAAGTTCAGTTCTGATGCCTTACATAGGCACAGGCTATGTGCTGGTGTAATTAATTAATTTCAAGGTGTAATACTTTATTGTTGTGTGTGTGTGCGTGCGTGTATGTTCACACTGTCTGTATTAGTTGTCTAGTGTGAAAACAGCTTCTAGCAGTAAAGTTTATTTCCATTCCCACTCAGATGTGATACCTGCCATACTTAGTTGCACCCACAGTGCTAAGGTTGTGCTTCTCTAGTTGTACAGGTCTGCAAGTCTAGACAGGATCTTTTTTGGTTTTTAATAGGTTTCAGTTTCCTACATGATGTAGCATTGCTGATTTATGGATCTTTACTTTCAGGAAAATGGATTTATAAAAAACAAACCATTTGCCAACTTCCTTTGGAGAGTTCCCCCATTCATTTTAGTTAATTGAAATTGTAAAAATTCTGTAGCTTCTCCAGCAGAGATTTCTCTGCAGAGTACCACTTCTGGCCATGCTTCACAGCTCTATATTACTTCAGCATATACAAATGAGATATATCAAGAAATTTGTGTTTAAAGGCCCCATTAATTTGAAATAACATGGCCTGGGCTATTGTTTTAGCCCTTATTAAACACATTTGGAGTTGTAAAAGACTTTTTCTTTTCTGCTATGAGGCTACTATTCCCTGAGTTTTGAAAAATATTTCAAGATCATTTATCTTCCGGTATTCATTTGTGATTACGGTACAAATCTGATGTTATTATTGTCTTTTCATTAGTAGCAAATGCTGTGCAAATGAAAGGAAAGCACCGTGGTCTGCATGCAGACTTTGAGCTTTAAAAGCATGTGACAGTTTTAGCTGCAGGCCACATCTACATTACCAGGACCACTAGTGTGCTATGCTGGAAAAATGCTTCAGGAGTGAACACAGCTGCAATAGGAAAACCATGCTTTTAATCAGTCCAGACATCACCCTGAGCGAAAAAAACCCACACAAAACCAGCAAAAGGTCTGGTAGGGCAAAATCTGATTCATCAGCTTCAGTGGCCAAATATGTCCACAGATATCACATCCCTTCTGGTTGCAAAACTGCATCTGCATGGGTTGTAGTTTAAACTTTCTCATGGAGGTTGGACTCGGTCTCCTGAGGTTCCTTAGAACCACGCCATAATTCAGATTGTATGTTGCATTTTGCAACACTCATTTTGCATGAGTGTTAATATTTCATTCAGTTATAGTTTGAATTCGTATACACAGAAAAAAAATATTTCCAAAGATTCTTCCTCATTGTCCTTGTTGTTCTTCTGAAACTGTAGGATGGTGTACTTTCAGGTTTTCAAGTCAAGTGCAAGTTAAAATCAGATATTTAAAGAATAATCTTGCTAAAGCCGACAAGCAATCCTTCGTAAATGGCTGGCATGTTCCAAGTCTCGGTGAGTCAAACACATGCTTCCAGTTTTGATCTAGGTTGTCCATTTTACAAGTGAAACAACCCTAGCAATGACTTTAAATAGCACTTTTCAACTGCACATGGGTGGTTTTTGTAGCTCAGCCATTGAATGGGGCTTTGGCAAAGCACAGGGGCCTGACTGGCAGCAGCCCCCTGCCTCATCCTGCAGTGACCAGAGATTTGTCTGAGGGGTTGTACAGCTTCTTCTGAAAGGTCTTGTGCCAGGTCAGCACTGGGACCAACATGAGCAGTGTTGTGGTGGGCGTCTGTGCAGCCTCTCTGACCAGGCAGAAGTGGGTGAGGCCATCTTCAGGTAACTGGGGGAAGCCTCATGATGGAAATCCTGGTCCTCACAGCAGACTTCAACCACAACAGGGTCTACAGGAAACATATTTGAGGCAATATAAAAACCTGAAAAGCAACCCTGCTTTTAAATAAATAACATAATCTCAAAGGAGTCCAAGACACAAAAGCATATCAGCCATAAAAGTGCCTTCCTTAAGCCAGTCCTACATTATTAGGAAGAAAACGATGAGCTGTAAATAATCAGAAAGGTGATTTCAACTGTACCTGCAATGAAATATCAGCTAATTCTAAATTATATTGTGCTACAAACAAATGCATGCTTTTTCTTCTCTACTGAATAGGTTTTTATTAAGTTACAAGAGACAAATATAAATAATTACAGCTCTAAGAATATCTGTAAGTGGGATAAACTTTGGCTCTGCAGGGCTGTTAAACTGTACCTAATTTTAAGGATCTTCTCACCTTGCTTGTCAGCTATTCATGCATAAAACACTTGTTTCAACATCTAACAACATCACTGCTAAAATATATTCCTTTCTAGAAAAATGATCTGCTGTGCTGTACTCACCTGTGTCAACTGTAATCTCTTGATGTGATAAAATGTAGGTTTTTTGTGTACACGTTCCATGCCACACATGGTTTGATCTGAATCATCAGTGAACAATCTCAATCATCTAGCTCTCAGTGTCATTTTTAGTACAGACTTTGTCATTCTGAGGCTGACAAAGGAGATGAGGATCAATCATCAGAGAAAGGGCCAAAAAAAGGGAATGAAAAAGAGAAAAATGGGAAACCTCTTTCCCACAACCTGGGAAAAATGGGTATGAGGGTCTAGATATACACATAGAGCCTTGAGTGAGCTAAGAGCATTTTGGTCTTCAACAAAAAAATATGTAAGTCTGTGGTTGATCTGGATAAGAAAATGTTTCTTTCCAGTATTCTTGCTTTGGCTTCTCAATAACTTATTTCATCATTTATTGAACAGATCCATGTGGCCTCATAATGAATAGTTAATGCTATTAAATTAAATGTCTTCAGGCTCTGAAGCTCTGTTTCAGCTATTATGAGATTTGCCCTTTTCATTTTTAGAGATCTCTCTTGAAAGTACACAAAGAAAAGTTCAAAGGTACTGCAGGCACCTCTTTTATCCCAGATTTTTTGCTTCCTGTTGACTTGGATGCTTTTAGTTTGCCTTTGCAGAAGGCCTCTGTAGGGGCACTAGAACATGTCAGATACACTGAAACTGAGGAAGGGACCTCTTACACCTCAAGGATAAAAAGCTCACTTGGTTAATGGGCTTTAGGGAAAGGTAAACTTTCCTGCTAAAATGGACATTTTTTATATAACTAAGATAAAAAGAAAAAAGTGAGGAGGAGAGGAGGACTAGAGGAAACCTAAGAAAATCTCACAGCTTTAGGATTTCTTGTTTTTAGAAAGGTGCAATATTGAAAAAAGAAGTTTGTTTTGTTATTTATTTCCCTAACTATTAGGGAATTAATTATTAATTTTTTTTATTTTATTTATTTTTTTTTTTAATTCTGTAGATGAAAGAATTCTTGGTTACTTACCAAAATGTCTGAGTGTTCTCATACCCATCATTAGCAAAATAAGGAAAACAAGAGCTGGCTTCAAGATCTTACTTTATTTCTGCACGTCTGTTACATAACAGATTGAAAAAAACCCATATGGGCTCTGTCAATAACTTTCAGAATTGCAGAATTGCACAATACTCTGAGTTGAAAGGGACACACAAAATCATCAAAGTCCAACTCTGGCCCTGCATGGGACAGCCACAAGAATCACACCATGTAATGTCCAATTCAATGCAACTCATGTTTTGTTCTGGAGAGGATTTTGTACTATTTGCAGCACCACGTATGCTATGCAGGGCGAATCCTGGGTTGCCTTTTCACCACTGCCATGGTTGGAGTAGAATATCTGACAATGAGCAAGCATTATTAAGTTCAGAAATCTCATTTGGGAACCACTAAGAGTTCCCAAAAACTGAATCTGACTTTAATATTCATCTGAACTTAGTGAGAACAGTGTTGCATGCTAAGCTTTGGTTTCCAAGTATTTTTGGGGTGGCTAGAAATAGTGTAGCTTATTTTGTATATATTTCAGCACTCCTTATTTCAATCAATTCTAGCAGTTTGCAGCAGTAAAAGCTATGACAAAAAATATTTTAAAAGTAACCAGTTTCATTTTACTGTCTCCTTGCTTTGCATTTTGGATTAGTGGATCAAATTCCCTTGAAGGGCAGCCATTGTCATCAGCTGCAATATTAAATATTTGAGAATTACATAAAAGCCAGTTTCAAACCATTCTGGGTAACCTGACTGCTCTTATCTGTGAGTCACACCTAAGAGCTTTGGGATACATCATGAAAGACTGAAATGGAACGAGACAGAGATTTTGATGATGAAACCTCAAAATAGTCTTTAGGGCTCCAGTAATTCTGCTTCTTCTCCTGCCCCACGCTATCCGGTCGTACTCCCTTCTTTGGTGCTTGTTTGACAGATTGAGGAGAAGACTGTAAAGCTGCTGAGCATCTGAGCCTGTGAAAACTTCTGAATTTTGAAGATTATGCCAAGCAACTCTCCTGGCTCCTGATGGCCAGCACCAGCGTTGTTGCAAAGGAGCGGGTTGTGCTATGTGACTCTGGTGACACCTCCAAAGCAGATCATGTGAAGCCTCTGGGCAGGTGCACAATGAATTATTCAAGTGCTGTTATTAAAGTGGTGGCAAGCTAAATATGGGTTAGAAACAGTACTTGGATTCATCAAATAGGCATAACATTTAGATACTCAATCAGAGATTCTAAACACAATGTTAAGGAACATTGTCAAATCTCTCAAAACTTAGGAAAGAGAAAGGGCAACTTGGATTAAGCTTCCCATTGCATTAATTTGAAGTGTTGCCTAAAATTCTGGGCCTGGAGCACTTGAAGAACTAACATCTCTCTAACACAAAGTCCTGTATTAGGTCATACAACCACAAACACATGATCTAGTTCAGCATTGGGGTTTTTTGCCCTTTTTTAAAAAACTTATTTTATTTTGCAACAAACTCTTATTTGCAAAGAAGAAAGGCCTCGTCATAGGAGAGGCCTTCCCTTGGGCAGTATTTTGAGTAGCACCATTTATTTCTCTAAGGAAGGTTTCAGGTGAATGAAGAACTTTTCAGAGACACAGAGCCTCAGGCAGCAGCTGCTTTTGGTCACACTCCAGAGTGACACTTTCCATGGCTCTCTGGGTGACAGGAGATGTGATACCCCAGGTGAATATGTGATGGTGAGGGACAGCAAGAGGGTGCTTTGCTGTGCATTTTGTATTTGATGTTTGGGAGGTCCATGGCTGGGGCTAATACACTGCCTGCCGGAGAGCTGGAGTCACTTCACTGTGACTCAGAGGCCAGGGAAGTGAATCTCATTATAGACCTAACCTGCAGATGAATACAAACCTTATCTTTCATTATAAATGACATCTGTGAAATGCAGCTTGTCTTCCTTAGAGAAGGAGCACTCCAGCTCAATACTAATTCAGCAGCTCCATCCTGTCCTCTGACACAGTGATCAATTGCTTGTTCTTCTCCTGTGGATGTAGCACATCTTCCTCAAGCAGAGAATCACTTTAAGTCTAATGTGTAGATTTAATTTTCCCATCATTCTTCCTGCTCTGTAGAATATGTGTCTGAGCTATGGGAAAGAAATGTAAATTTTTCCAGAAGTGAAAGCGGGAGGCGTGATTGAGAAGCAGAGCTGTAAAGAGCTCGTAGCAGTAATTGCTTCATGTCCTGTTCAAGCTATTCTTTATGATCTTCTGTGACATGTAAGAATTATTTCCATGCTATGAAGTCAGGGGCTGCTTGCAACATATAAACCCCTCTTTCTCTTGATTCATAAACTACCTCTGGTGGTGCTGGAAGATTTCATGCACTGCCTGGAATTCGTGAGGATTAGGGATTAGACCAACCTATGACTACTCCTTTTCTTGCAGGATGGGTGGTTTCTCCCTAATATAGATTTGGAAGATTATGAGTCACATTCGCTTCTTACTTTTTCTCCAGAAAATTTTGATTTTTTTTTTTTTTTTTTGTAATAGAACTTCTTTTCCATGTAAATTAAAAAAAAAAAAAAAAAAAAAAAAGCAAAAACAAAACAAAAAACCCAACCAAACACAATCTTCCTAGATATGACCATTTATAGGAAAGAGGAAAAATCCAGATCAGTTAAAAAGCATAGAAAAGAACAGTTCTACAGGTTCTTTTATAGAGACCAGGGAAAGCTGCTTCTAAACTTGTTTCAGTATTACTCACTAGAGTTTGCAGAGGCTTGCAGAGGGCAGTTTGACTTTCTGAAAGCCTGTCAAAATTGTCTAACACAGGGGAGTGGTGCCCTTTAAGATGAAAAAACAGTGTCCTCTGCCTTAGAATTGAAGCATGCAGGTGGGGTTTCCTTTGTGGCCACATATCTCGTTTTCTTGATCTAAAAATAACAAGTGACAGCAGATTTTTTTGTCGTTTCCAGCTTATTCTCAAATTCAGGTAATTTGCTGCAGAAGTGATGAAACACCTTGAACTGGATCACCTGGCATCTGTCTTGCAAACACATTCTCCCTCAGGGCTGGAAAGCTAGGCAGAAACTGAAAACAAGGGTTAATTAGGAAAGAAAGGAAAATTATCTGGTGGGTTTTTTGTTTGGTTTTTTTGTTGGTTTTTATGTTGCAACCTTCACTGACCTATAGTTACTGTTAGTTCATTTCCCATTCTGCACTGGTATCTCTGTGCATTTGAAATGGCTTTGCCCACTGCTTCTCTGCTTAAATAAAACCCTGGGGATTCTTCAGCCTTTAATGAGAATTACAGAAGCCTCCGCATATTGTGCAATTACCTCTCCCTTTGTTTTCCTACAAAATGGATTCAGCAGCTCCCAGGTGGGACACCAGAATCAGCATGTCAACATCACAGCATCTCTAGGGAGTCATGTTGGGTTTGTAGCGTTCTAATTCAAGGTTATATGCTTTTAGGTGCAAATCACTTCGAAATGAGCTGTTTGCACCAGCACCTTCAGGGCATGTGAACAATAAGTAAGTTGTTGGTTCCTGTCCTGGATGCAGGGTTTGTCTCAGGCATTAAAACAACTGAGGTTTAGGGGGAGAGGTTTTAGAGGAGTTTGCCTTTCCAACACCCTGGCCACTTCTGCTGCTTCCCAGAGTTCTTCACATAAGACTTCCTCTACTGCTCCAGTAGCTTTACATGGAAGCAAATTTTATTTCTTCCAGCTTGGCTTTAAGCATTGGAAGTGACATCCTTATTTTCAACATATTTCAGCATTTGCATCTTCACTATGCTTTTTTTTACATACATATAGTGTGCAGCTAGTGAATCTCTTCTAAGAAAAAAGAAGGGATAGATAGATAGATAGATAGATAGATAGATAGATAGATAGATAGATCTTCAAAACACAGGCCATTCTGAAAAATTTTCTAGGTCAATGATATGACATTGATTTAATGGTATTTTGAAGGTTAAAGTCCATCTCCAGTTCTGAATCATCTGACTTGCACTAGAATTCAGAAATGTGTCTGTATTTTTCAACTTGCATACCAGAAGAAAAAAAAAAAAAATCAAAAATACTATTTTTGAAGGCTCTGATCCTGTTTATGCAATCTGCCACAGTAGATTGTGCTCTTCTGATAAGAGGCAGGTGAAACCAAATAACCAGAACAACAGAGAACAGCAATACCCAGAATCTGGTAAAAGAATGGTTTACACAAAGCAGAGCTTCGTCCCTCAGATATCCATTACTAAGCCACAGCTCTGCAGGGAGAACAGAAGATAGGGAATTGCTGCATCCATAGCATTGCTTAAGAATAAAACCACAGACTAAGTGAAAACACCTCACCTCCCATTTCTCTTTGAAACTGTTAAACCAAATATCATAACAAGACTTTCTCTTAGCAGGGTTGTACTCCACCCTCTTAGCAGGATTGTGCTCCGCCCCTTCTCAGCTCATATGGAAATATTAACTCTGTCTCTGATGTGAAATTTGTATGTAGCAAATCTTATTTTTGTTTTTCTTTCTTAGTGCACTCTGTTGATTTTGGAAAACAATTTACTCATCCCTTCAAACATAACTTTCAGAAAAGATTAGTGGTAACTGATGACATTGCAGCATTTGTTGATGATGAACCAAGTAAGTAAGTTTGGGTTGTGTGTACTCTTGGATGGCATGATGCTCTCTTTTCTTTGTGAGTGATAATAAAAGGAGCTTGAGCAAGCTTGTAGCTGGATCAGGCTGCATATTTAGCTCACTCACCTCTCCTCCTTCTGCCTCATTTTCCTCATCTACAAACTGTGAGTAACCATGCTGGCCTCATTACAGTGCATTAAAGAAAGACAGAGAGCTACTGAGCTTACCAAAGCCTGTGCAAGAAGTGTAGGCATCTACATCAGAGACCTGCTCTGGGAGCATCAAAAAATTTATTTTTTTGTACTCCAGTTTTCTGGGCCTAGATCTTCATGCCCTCAGTAGATCATAGTACCTTGTTCACAACAGCTGCTGTTTATCTGCTTGTCCATTCTTCTTCCTCCCTTCCCTGCTAAGAACTCATGAAGATGAACCACTATTCACTTATTCCTAAACATGTTTTCTCTGCTTTGGTATTAGCAGCTTCAGAGGATCCTTGGCCTCAGCAACATCCCACTGCATGCTGCTGGACTTGTTGCTGCTGTGGCTAAAGGGCACCAGAACATTCAATGCAACATGTGCACTGTTGGGTTACAGCAGCTCCTGGGGGCTCATCTGGAGGCAGAGGGACCATGACTGTTTCCAGACATGGTGCAAGAGCATGACAAAGTTTACAGCTTAATCTGGCAAACAGGACCCATGATAAAAGAACAGCAGACATCTTCAGCTAGAAGATGACACACAGCAAAATAAAGTGATTTGCCAAGAACGGGCTGGGCCTTATCTTGGTGTACATCTCGGGTGAGAGATGGGTATGTACAGACAGAAGGCAATGTACCCTTGTTCTGGATGAACATACACTTTGGATTTTAAAGTGGTTCTGCTCCTTTTCCCACCCTTCCCTTTTGGTCACTTTGCCTCCATTCTTTTCTCCTTTTTTTTTTTTTTTTTTTTTTTTTTTTTTTTCAGGCCTGCTCCATGCTGTCCCTGGTGTTCTCTGTCCCTTTCTCCAGCCAGGTCACCAGGTGATGTATGGCATCAGCTAGCCCTTGATTCCGTCACAGAAGTGCTTGCAGGTAGCTGGTGCCAATTACTTTTTTCTCCAGTAGTAATGGATTCCCTGGGACATGCTCTGCCTTAGCTGTAATTTTGGCCTTAAACAGAATAACTTGACTATGCTAGTAGCTGGAAACAACAGCTACTTGCTCAGGTAGCTGAGGCTACTTGCATTCTCCCTGTGCCTGTTTACAACTCCACCTGCTCTCTGCTCCTTGCCTTGCAGTAATCTGATTCCTCCCTCAGCTTCCCAGCCCTGGGTCCCAGGGGCTGCACAGTCCTGGGGGGAGACACAGGGAGACACAGCCTAGGGGTTTGGACAATGGTACTGAGTAATTCATCAACAGCATCACCCCTGTGGAAAACAAGTCATCGGCAGTATGAGAGGTGTGTGACTTTCCCCTCTGAGCTGCAGAGCAGTGTAGGGCCCAGCTCTAAATGCCAGTGGCTTCTGTAGGGCTCCTTGTCCTCTGTCTGTGCTCTGAAGTACAAGAGGAAATCTGCTTCAGCAGGAAAACACTTCCAGCAAGGTCCATATGTCTGTGTAACTCCTTCAGCAGTTTACAGCTACTGAAGGTTTCCATCAGAACCCTACCCTGGAAATCTCGTGTTTGAGCAGAGCAGCAGCTGGTGTGGTCCAGTGGTGTTGTGCAGTGTTATTACCTGCCCTTGTTGTGGCCAGATGGTCTGAGCTGCTGCAGCACTGGGGACCACAGCACTCATGGCTGTGAACCATGTCTCTGAGCCAGCATCTGAATCACAGCTGTCCAAGTTTCCATTTTAGTCACAAAAGAAAAAGAGAATTTTGTTAAAACTTTGCTCCTGACGAGGGTGGGGAAAAAGCTTGGTCCTGTGCTTATCCCAGAAGTGCATTTCTCAGAACATGCTGCTGATAAACTCCCACAACTGTTCTCTTGCCCCAAGCGTCTCCTCTCCTATAAATCCCAGACTATTGTGCCAGTTCCCCAGCCCAATGCAACATAGGGTATGTGTGGCACAGATGCCCAGTACACGTTTCCTGTAACATCTGAGTCCTGTGCTTTAAAGGATACAGTGGCTTTCCATTCCATATTGCTCGATATTAAAAGTATCTCAATTGATTCCCCAAACCTTAACTCAACTAGATTTTTGCTCTTATAGATTTGCCCTGCTTCAATGACCCAAAACAGCCTTGTTAGCTAGGTGAAAGAACTTTTTTCTTTTCCCTTCAAATTTCAAAGAGAGAGTTGTGTGGGTCTGTGAGTCTTCAAAGCCTATAGTCTGTGGTCCAAGAGCTAAAAATAGTCACAAACTTCAGCACCAGATGGATGAAAACTTAAGGCTCATCTTGCTCCTCTTTCTCCTTCAGCAGTTAAAAAAAAAAAAAAAAAAAAAAGAGTTGCATTTAAAAGGGTTTATTGGAATTTTTCTCTGCTTGTAACTGGGAAGAAGCTAAGAAACCATGGCAAGATCACAGATTTAGACTAGCTACAGGATTGACAGTCCTGAGGAGTGTTTGCATAAGTGAGTGAGGTATCACTCAAATGTGTAAATAAGTTTCCCATGGGGAGCTCTCAGACTCTGCCTCAGAGGAAGAGTTTTGCTTAAATAAGCATTGAACAGCTTTGTTGTTGCAACTTTGTGGAGCCTGTCCCTTCAGGCTGCTAGTCCCAAAAGCTGTGCAAGTCCTGGCCAGGCTCACTGAAGAGCAAGCAAATATGTTCAGCTGCAGGCACTGCCTTCTCCAGTCCTGCCAGCACTCCTCTCCCAGCTCTGCTGCTGCCCTTTGCTAATAATAGACTACTTGTAGGGAGGGAACATAACACATGTGGGTTGTGCACGGTGAGGGTGATTCTGAAATGCATTTTTTGTGGGACTAAATTAAAATGATTCTGCTTTTGGCTTGCTTTGAAATTAATGCAGTTGTTCTATGAAAGTTGTGGATCCTTTTCTTACCAAAAAATACAATGTGAGTTGTCCCTTAAAATGATGGCAATTCTAGTTTCTCTGGAGCAGCCTCCTTCCTGACACAGAACAGTAGCATTGTTTCACCATTATTTTTAACAAGTTTTCCACCTATCCCCATGTCTTTAAACCAGAGATTTGGAGATCTTCTGTGCCACCATGAATAACTGATCTAAAGCATAGAACACAAAATTTTAGATATATTATTCTCACAATAAATTTTCAGAATATTTTAGAAGAAGATATAGTTTAAGAGATCCAGAGAAAATAGTCATGAAATTGAATGAAGAGGAGGAGGAGGTGGAGGAGGAGGAGGTGGAGGAGGAGGAGGAGGAGGAGGTGGTGGTGGTGGTGGTGGTGGTGTAGGCTTAAGAACAGCAGAAAAGGCACAACCAGGAAAGAGGGAACAGAAACTAGATGAAATCAGGATATAAAAGCTTATAAATTTCTTTATTTTAAGCTACAAAAAATACCAAGTCCTAAAATACGATCTTTTCCTGGCAATGACCACACTGTTAAGAAATTTGCCTTTTGGAGCAAAAAGGGTGGGTGTGCTCAGGAGCATTTTTCCAGTCTTGTGCTTGAGACCTCTTTTCTTTTGTGCCTGTTTCAAGCAAGTGCTATTGCATGCCACACATGGGCATGCACATAAAAATCACTTAAGAAAATAGAAGTAGGCTTTACTTGAGACAGCAAAAACAGAGCAAGTTTTGCATGCAGATGGCCTTCTCTGGAATCTGACTGGCTTTCAACACATCAGCATGGCTGTGTATCTCTCTGATTTCCTGTGACAAGAGCTGAGAATGGTAGCTGGCTGTTTTACTGCAGTTTTTGAAAGCAGTTTTCAGAGATTAGGACTATTTTGGAAATCCAGTTTGTAGTCTACTTTCAGAAGGTGCTTGACATTAGCAAGTGACGTTTGTTACTCTGATACTTCCTTCAAAGATAACAGAGGTTAAAGGAAAATCAGTCATAAAGGAGAACTGAGTTTGGTTTCTTGTCACATTGTGCTTGTCTAGGGAAGTGTGTTTCATAGGTTTGTCAGACCCAGCTTCAAAGCATGCATTCCAACAATGAGAGAGGACTGTGATCAAGGGAATAAACATACTCCTGAGTACAATACATCTAGACTGGCTTGGCATGTGGCCTCCTGCATTGATTGGAAAGAAGTGGAATCAGCAAATTGATTTTGATTGTGTTTTTACTAATTATTTACTTTTTACTTTTTACTTTTTACTTTTTATTTTCCTTCAGTATTTTTGTTCCCCTTGTTGGCTTTCTAGTGTTCCCAGGTTTACTTTCTGATCTCAGTTATTAGGCTCCCTGCCCCAGTGGGAAATCATTCAGCCAGCATGGTAAATGTTGCGTAGCTGCTGTCATGGAAGAATTTAAATGACTACTGCTAATGTTAATCATTGCATTCCTGAATCAGGTTTGTAAAGTAAAGTCTGGAGAAATGAGAAGAATCATATTTGTCTGATCAACTGCCATAACTCCACTGACACCCAAAATGAGCAGTTAGTTCACTTAGCACTGACAGGGACCTCTCATTTAATTTAAGAATGCATTTCCCTCTGAAATTCATGTCTGCTTTATACTAAGCATAACTATTCTTTCTGTCTAACTTGGGTCACATCCACTGACTACAGTAATAGATGAGGGACCTAAACTCTAAAAGATGTGTCCCTTGAACATTGCTGAGAAATGAAAAGTTGATGTGCCCATCAGGAGTTATTCTCTTCCCCTTGTTTTATTCAGTCATGACTTCCCCAGACCTAATTTTTTTCACAATTTAATTGTGTTGTAACTTTTTGTAGTAGAAAAGTATAGAACAATATTGTCAGAAAAGCAAGATCTCTAGGGAGAGACAACATTTTTTACTAGCCTTGCTAATATATTTGGAAAAACCAGCTGTGCTGCCAGGTTCTGGGACTCTGCAGGTGACTCAGTGCTTTAAAATGTTTTATATCTGCTCTAATGAATGATGTTAGCTCTGCTCCAAGCTTCACTTTCTCCGGCCACCAAAGCTACAACAATTCTACTGATCATTTTTTCACCCCAACCTTCCAGAGGCCATTAAAAAAAAGTTGTTATTATTGTATGTCCTTTAAGATGTTGGGAATGAAGAAGAAATGTTTTTTATATCAATGGGCAACACTTTCTCTCCAGCTCTTGTCTGATGTTGGCAGTTGATCACTCCTGCTTCAGATCAGTTGTGATTATCTCAGTGCTGAAGCCAGGCTGAGTCCTCCTACTCACTTCTGGATATTCCCCCTGCTCCCTACACAACCTACCATCAGACCAATAGCTTCTAATCTGTTTAGAAACACATTTCATAACTGTCAGCTTCTGGTATCAGCTTTTACAGAAATGCAAAATAGCTTTCCTTCCCCAGCACCCATATGCTGAACTACCAGATTACAAAAATGCCCTATTTTAAAGTTCGCATTTGTGAAGTCTCATTAAATTGAGAATTAACTGCAAAGTGAGATTTCAAACAGTTGCCTCTCTTAAGGAGTGCTACATGGCTAGGAAAACTGTTTTCTTTGACAAGGCTTTTTAAATCTGGGTTTACCCTAGGTAGTGTCTGGTTGTGAATCTCAGACCTAAAATTTACTTTTTAGTTACAATTAGTTCCACTCCTAAATGGACTTTCAGGGGAACCTTTCAGCCAAATTTCTGCACCTTGGATCATATGCCTGACATACTTAAGGGAAACAGAAATCAGGAGAGAAAACAGAAGCTGGAGAGAGGCAGCATTTTGTCCAAGGTCAAAGGGAATGTGGAAACCAGAGCAGAACTGCACCATCTCAGCTCTAGGATGCGCACCAGGTGCTGTTCCTGAGCTCCCTCCCTCCCTCATGTTTTGTAGCAGCAATTTGTCAAATTTGTCATGGTTTCACAAGCTGGCTGCCTGGGCCCCTGCAGGATGAGGATAGTTGAAAAGCAGAATACAGGATCATGTATTTTTCTCACTATAAACTAGACGAATAAAGTTTGTGCTTGGGTTTATTCATGACCATTTTTTTTTCCAGGATGAGGTAATATATTAAATGCAAATGTTTATATTAATGCACTCCCATAGTTCCACTTAGGCCAGGAAGGTGAAGCATGTTTAACCAATCTGTTAGCTGCCTATGGCTATTTTCCTAAGGGTTACCACAGTAAATTGTAACGCTCATTTAAATTTCAGCATCTTCCTTTCTAGGGCAGGCTGGTATCCTGGCTTCACTGGCCTCCTGTTCACACAAAAATCAAGCAGTGTATATAGGCCTGGCTATATTTGCATTCAACCCAGATACGAACCTGCTTTTGGAAGAGAGGTGTGGCACAACTTAAGATGGTTTGAACCAGTTCTATGCCAGGTTATACCAGCAAGAATACACATAAAGCTTCTAGGTGTTCTGATCGGTATGGTTATAGCAATTCCAGATGAAAAAAAAGAATCCCACACAAGCACAAACATACCAAAGCCCATATAATTATTGTGGGCCAAACCTGATTGTCTTTAAGATGTGTTGATTAGCAACTGATGAGCTAGCTAAATGTTTCATTTTTATTTAGAGGACAAGCATGTGAAAGTCTTGGTGTTGGATATGTTCACATTTCTTGTGCTTCTTTAGCCTTGTGCATGGACCCCCTGAATTTCACTATCTATTGCAGTAACAGTAGTGCAAGATGCCTTATTCTTAGAAAAATGAACAGAGAATCTTTATTTCTTGGGCTATTTTCAGTTTAAGCATTCAAGTTTATGCAGTTTTTTGCTGCATTTATATGTCCTGAAGAAAGAGCAGGTGACGTCTGTGAATGACATATTCTTTTGCTGACCTTGTCTTCATCCCAACTTGAGGATCTTTTTGAGTGATTGGCCCCCATATTTCCAAATTTGGATTTGATACATCAGGGCAGAGCCATAAAAGCTGTTTCCAGGTAGAGTAATCTCAGGCTGTAAGATTTCAAGACTTAAAATTGTTTCATCTCTGAGTGCTCCTTGGATGCCATTTTGTGATAGCTTTATAAAAGTATGATTCAGAGCCTGTAATTAATCCCTTAAGCATTTCATTCTTTGACAAGTTTTTCAACACATAGGACTTCACAATAATGGTGAAATCATTTCCAAAATGTCTGTATGAGTCCAGCTATAACATTTATGTTGGGAATACAGCAACATGTTTATTTCTGTGCTCAGAAAAAGAAAAATCCAATAAAGATGGATGTATTCTACCTTAAAGCAAGGAACAAATTGTGAGAGTCAAAAATACCTGTGCATATATATATAAACTTTATAATAGGCTTCTGTAGTTAAATTTCCTCATTATTTTTTAAACAGAGAGAAGTGCTGGAAGAATTTCATGATGATATAATGGGAGAAGGTTGTTGAATTTTTCGGACATTGTTCACAGAATTATCTACACCGTTTGAAGGTAAGTATCCATATTGCTTTCCAAGACTGATTCATTGAGTGTAATTATTCTAGTGCAGGATTAGAATAAAGATTAATTTAGGTAATTTGCTGTCCAGGGCCAGAAGCAGATGGTTAGAAAAGAGCACCAGCTTATGATTTCATAATTCAGCTTAAACCAGGATAAAAGTTGCTGCTGCCAAGAGGGAAAGCTCCTGCCCTTCTTTTCAGCTTCTGCACCCCCAGCTCCTGGCTTCATAAATCCCAGATTGCCTATGCATTGCTGGTGCTCCTCCAGACACACAGTAAACCAATTTACTGCAATGGCAGGAAGGTCACTTAAATAATAACAAAAAGAAGTGCTTTTGTCTGTGGTGAGTGGAGCTGGCTTTTCTCCTGATCTGTCAGGTCACAGCGCCAGACGGAGGGGTCATGCACTTGGGATCAGTGGATGTGGGAGGAAAGAGCAGGGAAGGCTGGATAGGAATGAAGGAAAGAACTAAGAAGGAGGTACTAGGGGGGAGTAAGGCTTCCAAGTTTTGTCAGCAGTGAGACATTAATTTGGCTAAACCTTCTATTTTTGCCTGTTTGACGCCTACTGGAAAATCCAGCTCATCTTCCTAGAGCAGCATGTACAGTGGGTGGAGGAACTGTGTCCTGAATGAAAATATCTCATTTGCAATTTATGAAAAAGTCTGTATGGGAGTTCTAGGGGGTTGGTTTAGTTTTTGCACATGTTCAATACTTTACAGTCCTTGCTTTTGAGTTTTATTGTCCATTCTATTATTTGGTCAGTCAAAATCACGCAATCCTTCTGCAGCAGTTCACAGCAGCCAGAGCTGAAAGCCACACATGGTCTCAGTACCCAGAAATTGTTGTTTCATCTGAAACCACCATTATGTGACTTTTTAGCCTGTTTCATGTAATTTATTGATATGTTAAAGAATAAAGATCCCAGCACGAAACCTGGGAGCATCATGATAACTGCCTTTTCACTGCATTTAGTTCAGTTTTCTCTTTTCTACTTCTTAAACCATTATCAGTCTTTGGGAGAATCCTTCCTTCCAAACTGAGAGGGCTGAAGAACTTTCAATAAGGAGCACTGTTGCTAACTTTTTTGGAAGATGACAAACTCTTCACTTGAGCATTGATTGTGTCCATGTGATGGATGACATGGATGTCTGGACAAAGTGAATGGAGATACATAGATCATACAGATAATATTTACTATTCACTCTTGTTTGGTGGGTAATTTTTCCTGTGATTTCCACCAGTGGCAGGGAGCCCTTCTTTAAGGTTGATGCCATACTGCCACCTTTCATTCCTCTAGCACTTTGTCAGTGCTAAACTATAGATCACATGTCATGGCAGATCCACAGCTGAAGTGCTTTAAGCTCCTGAATAAATATAATCTATTCTGGGTAGCTTTTCATTGGTTCAGTTTCTCAATTTGCTTCAAGTCATCCAGTATTAATTTATTAAGCTGAGGCAGTTCTTCCTGGTGAAGAATGTCTCCATTGTAGGAAATTCATGGATACTTTTAGGACCATTAGATGCTTCTGAAAATCTCTGAGGTTCTTTTGTAGCTTAGCAATATGTCCTATCTCAAACATTAAATATATAGTCACTCTGGGTTGTTGTTTGCTCTGTCTCATCCCTGATGGGCACGAGTCAGGGCACTGTCTTTTCTCCTTTTTTTTTTTTCATATATTCTCTAACAATAAGTTGAGGCTTTATTTTGTCCTCTAATGTTCTGAGTCTTGATATACACTTTGATTGTATTTTCAACTGTTGTTTTTCACAGAATCATAATAGAATCAAATCACAGAATGGTGTAGGTTGGAAGGCATCTTAAAGTTAATCTAGCTATCTAGCTCCAACCTCTCACTATGTTTTTGTTTTTTGTTTTCTTGGGCTTTTTTTTTGTTTGTTTGTTTGGTTTTGTTTTGTTTGTTTTTTCCTGAAAAATCCAACACAATATAGTCAGAAGTTTAATATAGTGGCCTGTTTTTTTTTTTGTTTGTTTTTTTTTTAAAGGTTTCCCTTTATGGAATGGTTATGAGACAGTTCATGATTTGACCATTATATTATCTACTTAGTAATTTTTTAAAATTATTCTGAAATTTGGATATTTACAACAAAGATACATGACATGAAAAGTGATGAACATATACCAACTTCTGTTGCCATTCAGCCTTTTTACTGTAACTCAAAGCCCTTTACTTGTACTTTAACAGACAGATGCTCTTTTGTTTCATCCATTTCTGAAAGCAGAACAGGAACTATTTCATTACTCTCTCTAGCCTAGGTCAGGTGTTGTAAGGGGTAAGCTATTCAGATACTCAGCATACCAAGGAAGGTAGGGCATATTCCCTGGACAGTTAAACTTCAGGGCAACGAGATTTGTGGCCTTTGGCTTTGGGCTGCTGTTCCTGAGCTTGGTAGGCACCTTTCTTCTTAGATTGATGGTAGGTACCCAGAGTCACAGGCAGCCTCTCAGCATCAGTTATTTTGTTCTGATAAAGCTAAACTGAAATGTCACTTTGATTTGTTAGTTAATCATCAGCATTTCACTTTTTTTCCCCTGGAACTTCTTTGAGCTTTGGCTCATACTGACTTATAGAAACTGCTTACTCATGCATTTCTCTCTTAGATTTCCTCCAGTCAGGAGCATAATGAGTATCAGCCAACGTCATTGTGACAGTATTGCAAATATCTCCAAATACTGCCAAACTGCCACACCATAGATTAGGATTTCATTGTGGAAACAAGAATTTGATAAGAAAAGCAGTCTAACCATGGGAATGATTCTTCATTGGAATGACTTATCTGTTGATTGGAGTGGATACCCTGTAAACCAGAGATACTAAAATCAATGGCACAGAGATTTTTGTAAGGATGTACTTGTTCCAGCCTCAACAAAAACTGTTACAGAACAGAGAGATGGTAGGAGACATTATATTATGACAGTTTTTTCTTTTTTACCCTCTTTAAACTATATAAATTCTATCTCTTAGACTAGAAGTGTTTTCCTGAATTATTTACCAGTTTACATTTATATCATCTTTCTTCATATCTTCACTAGAATAGTAATAAAATAAGTAAGCAAAAGTTTTGGGCTTTTATTTCTGGAGGGCAGAAAAAATCGATTCTTCAAATCACAGTCAGCCTCCCCTCTTTTTCATCACCTTTTGGTCACCACAGAGGACAGACATATCCCTCTGCCTCTTCCTAGGCAAGTGCTGAGCTCAGAAATTCCATGTCTCATAAGCTGTCTCTAGAGGGAATTGTCACATGCCAAAGTACACAGTGGAAAGGACTGGATTTTTATGGTGTTGGGTTTTTTTAATATCTAGCAGGATTGGTAAAAAGGGTAGCAAAGCAAACAAAATTAATATAAACCTCAAAGCAGACATAACGCATCCAGCAGACTGAACATCTTTGCTGTTAGTTTTCTTCAAGTGTGTTTCAGTTTAAACCAAAGATGCTCAAATTCAAATGCTCAGACAATTTTACAAATGAATCTGTGGCTCATTCAGTGATACACTGAAAGAAATGCTAGTTCCAGTTCAGTTCCTAGGAAAAAGTACACACTGCCTTTCATTCCCTGCTGTCACTACTGCTTGTCACCCTTACATTTGATCTCTCCCAACCCACTCAATTCTTGCGGTTCCATGGAAAGCTTTGCTTTCATACTGAAAAGTGATCTTTATAAGTGTTTACTTAAATGAACAAGATACTGCTTTTGTACTTGTTCTGTTTCTCATACCATTAAATAAGTCCTGTTCCATTAATTCTATGATTCCAGAGATCAGTTTTTTGCCTTCCAGAGTAAGGCAGCTCCTGGAAGGCAGCACACAGCATGGCAAACACCACCCTGGTGTATTGGCTTGATTGTAGCTCAAGCAAAGTTCTTACCAAGCTTCTGTAATGAATTGTGCTTTTCACTGGTTGCCATCACTTCATTGCTCTAATAAAGATTATATCCCTAAAACTTGACTGTTTCAACCAAGTTTTCCTGCTCATAACACAAGATTTAATCACCATGTTCAGTGATAAATAACATGTTGACCTTTACCCTTTTAGCCCAGGAGACTAACCACAGGATGTGTCAGCTTAAAGTTCCAGTGGCAATGAATGTTTTTTTCACATGAATGAAAAATGAGGAAGTGTGTGCATGCACGTTTTCAAGCGGGTAGTTTCCAACAGTCTCAGTCTCTAACCAGCTGTCTTCTCTGTTCCCTTCCCTGGCTTCTGCAGCAAACATGTTATTTGGAAGATTAAGATTTTGATGGGGGAAAAAGGAAAGTCCCCAAACCATTCTTTTCCTGCAGCCTGCATGGCTGGCTGGGAAGCATAAGATGTGCCTACTCGACAGCTTAGTGGAAAGGGGTAGAGCCAGCCAATTTATTTTCCTCTGACAGCTGAAAGCCTCTAGTTTCTCTCCCTTTCCTGACTTCCTTGTCTCTGCTTCTGATTGCAGGGGTCACTGCAAACTAGTTCCAGCTGGTTGCAAACAGCTGTGCTGTTAATTACTTCATTTGCCATAGAAAATCCCAAAAGGTAACATTTTTGCTTGCTTTTCCATCTCTTCTTTGCATTCCTCCTTATCTCTGCAGTGGGAATCAACAATTTTCCCAATGCAAGAGGTGAATGCTTAAAATAATAATAATACTGTATTTAATTGCAAAGGAGTGTTAGAAGGGAAATGAAGTGGACTGTTCTCAGATATGCTTTGCTACTCCTTTTTGAATTACAGCCTGCAGGAAGGCATTGCTTCATCTATTGCCTCTGCACAGCACCGCAGTTACAGGGTGGGATCACTCTGCCCCCTTGTCTCTTTTGTGTTGATTATTGCTTTCTGTCTCCTTTTATGAAGCCACATGTTGTAGGGTTTTACAGTTACAAAGTCAAATATTATAGGTTTGTTATAGGGAGAAATTAATTGATTATAGAAGATATATATGATATAAAAGTAGATATAAACCAAGATTATTACTCTAAGGCATTAATCCATTTGAATGGTTCTCATAAAGTACAGTACTGTCAGAGATTGCACTAAATACACCTTCATTGCATGTTAACCCAAACACGACCTTAATTTTCTGCCCAGTTCTACTACTTAGAAAAAATATATTGTACTATTGTACTATTGAACAAATACATCCTCCCCAGTAAGGGTGGCTACCTTTTGGATTCCAGGTGGAAGATATCCAGAAAACAGGAAACACCAAGGACTTAATTCTCCAGTATTGTTTCTATGAATCCCCTACATTTATCAGTAAATAACTGAGACTACTAACTTAGAGTGGCAGCCTAATACTTCTGGTACTTTTTAAGGAAAATATCTCTCCAAATAAGAAAAAAAAAGGACCTCTGAGGAGCCCTTCAGAACTTTCTGGTATCTCCATGCCCTGCTGAAATAGAGTTAAAATTTTCCAGACATGATAAAAGGGAAATGATATTATGTGTCCTGACAATGAGTGGGATTACTTTACAAGACTGTTTAAATTTAACTTTGATTGCCCTGAGAAAATGGTGATAAAGCTTCCGGCAAAATGCATTGGTAATAATTGCAGCTAAAAGTATGGCAAAACATAGGAATAAATTGTCTGGTTGTTGTGGTGTGCCTGTTACTGATAGCTTTGAATAATACATTAGAGCTAGATGAACATCTGTCACTTTTGGGGCAGTCCAGTAGATCTTGTCTTAGGGCAGATGCATAAATTGGGTATTAGACTGAGGTCCCTCACAGCCCTAATTTTCTGTGATTGCTCACCATCACAAGGAAAAGGCTTCTGCTCTTGTCACCCAGGCTATGAATGATCAAGGTCCTTGGTGCTGTCCTGGATGTCTGGTACCTTGTTATGTGCCCAGATAATGAGTGGGACAATGGAGAGGTGAGAATTCTGCCTTGCTAGTTGTATTGGCTGACACTGTTTTATCCTGCAAAAACATTTGCAATCCTGCCCACAGCAGTGGTCTGAGCCTGGGCTGGGATGTGGAGTGTTTTCCACAGGTAAGGGAGCTGGGACAGCAGGAATTCTGTGGAGAAACAATTTCTCAATGTTTGTTCTGTGGAAGACAGCCACAAACTTGGGAGAATAAATCTGCAGGTGTTGCATCTGCTGCAATGCTTATTTATCTGGCTGGCAGCTGAACACTGAAATGTTCAGAGATTGATGTTTTGAATTTGCTTTCAGAGAGTTGCCAAAAAGTCCAAGAAAACCTTTTCCTTTCCTGCTTAAAAAACTCCACAGTCTGTGAAATGTAAAACCACTGGAAAGCAAAAAAAAAAAAAAAATCCTTCCAGCAAGTTACATTTTCATAGGATGTTAATTTTTCTTCTATTTTAAATGTACTGGCTTTTTATTCCTTATACATGCTGGATAGGCTTACTAAAAGCTTCTTAAGCATGTGAAATGTTTTACTTACATAATTTCTGAGATTAAAAATGGATATATGCTGTTAGCAGCTGATAAAGAATATCTCACAGTTCATTTATATTGTTTGTGTCATCCCAATAAATTGTTTTGTGCTTGCTTTAAAGCTTGTACGGAAGTCAAACTAGGTATAAGTGTAGCAGTAATGGAAATCTATGTTTTATTGCTACCTAAAACTTCACATGACAAGGAGTCTACAGCTGGATGGGCTCAAACTAGAAACTTCTTCATGAGATTCTTTTAAATGGAACTTATTTGTGAAAGAAGAGGAATCAAATGAAAATTCATCTTAAAAGTGGTGCCTTTCTTTAGTCTTTAAAGTAAAATTGCAGAGTTCAAGATTATTTACCACATTAATAAACTAGATTAGCAAATATTGTATTGATTCCTTACATTGCATAGGGCTATTCATCTGGGAAAACATCATCCTATGCTGATTTACATCCTATTCTCTTTGCATATGTACCAAATTCCTCAAATAAGTAGCAGATCAAATGCTTTTTACCACGCAGAAAAGGATTAGAAAAGCAAAGAACTGCCAGGAAAAAAATCATAGGTATATGGAATTATCAATGGAAATGTTTTCTTAGGACTAACTGAGACCAGACCACGAAGATTTTGGAGAGCTGAAAGTCACTAAAAATGACTTCTATCCTGACCGGCTCCCAGGTAAATAAAACTTGTCTATTTCTATACTTTTATTCAGAACTCGGCAGGCTTTGTCATAGTGGGGTACATCATGAGTGTGAGGAATTTGTGGAAGTATGTCCTAGGAGCAAATTCCAGGAGTAATCACCTAAGGGTTATGAAAACCGCAGGTACAGCTTCCAGTCCCAGTGGGTCTATTTTCAAGAATAGTAAGACTTCAGAGACAAAATATTCCTCAGCATTGGTTTTGGGTTTACTGTAAAAGAATGCTATCAGACTGTCAGAGAAAGGATATTAAGATATGTTGGCTGATGTGTATTTCCTGCCACTGTGGGTGAACCAACCACAACTTTCGGTGCAGGTTTTTTTTTCTACCTTACAGAAACAGCCTCTGAAACCAGACATTTCTAGACTAGGAAAACGAGGAAATGGTTGATGTCTGAAGTCTCTCTCTGCTCTGCTTCCCTTTCGCTTTGCCATGGTGGGAACTGCACACATTGGAGAGACCATATGACCTGCCAAAGAAAGCAGGGAATTATCTTGATAGCAGAGGTGAGATAGTATCTCTAGGGGCAGAAGTAGAGGAGTGGAATCAACAACAAATCATGATGGAGTAGATAGGCTTTCTGTCTTTAAACCTCATTTTACTAGCTGCTTTAGCAAACACTGAACTTAAATATGAAATATCTCCTTGAAACCAATGTGGAATCCCAAAATAGGACCTTTGGCAACAGAGCTATCTAGGTAAGAAAGCTTTCCAGAGGATGCAAGTGAGATTCCATGTGCAGTAAAAAACAGGAGCTGGCAGCCTCTGGCTCTCAGAGGGGAATAACTTAAAATCAGTGCATGAGTCATGGAGACAGGCAGATACAAATACTCTGTTAGTTCTCTGAGAGAACAGCATTCCCATCAGGCCACCACACTGTTATGTCTTGTACACATTCTCAGCTCAAAGCAGACAAATAAGTCATCTGGGAAAAATGGACTTGAAGAATTAAAAACTTCAGTATAGGAAACACAGTGTTACTCTGTTAATTTACTGATTACTTTCAAAGATACTGCTCCAAAGTTTGGGTTTAGCTTTAAATACGTTGTGTCTATTTCAAAGCAGGAATTCCAAGGTAATGTAATTTCAACCTTTTGAAGGGTTGCACATCCTTTCACAGACAGCTGAGTGTAGAGAGCCATTCAGGACAAGAATTTCTTGCTCTTTTTCTGTTGTTCTCTGAAAGGAAGAATTTTTGACTTCTCAAAGTGAAGCCAAATGTTCTGCCAAGGTAGAGAGCAGAGAGCAGAGAAGGAATGGGGGAAGACTGATGGGAGTATTCTTCTGTGAATTTGTCTCATTGTTTCTGTAATCTGCATGTACCTTTGACTTTGTCAGTTTCCAAATGTAGAGATTTCTACAATAGAGTATGAAGTTCTTTTTTTGTGTGCTGTCAAGAGAAAGAAATACTTTTAAGGCCTTATGGTAATATTCATGCAGCTTTCCTGTTCACAGCTGTTGTTTAATGACAGATGGAATTAGGCATTTGGACATAGCCAGTGGTGAATGACTCATTCTACCTGGTTACCTGAGTTATGTTTGTGAACAATTGAATTATAATACACACAGAGAAGACAAAGTGATGTAAAGTGCAACAGTACAGTCCCAGGCAGGGGAAAAGAGTAGAGCAATTGTTAAAACAAAAGGAATTATTTCTCCAGAGCTCTCTCAGAATCTTTTGTTTGAGTCTGGTTTCCAAACTTTTCAGAGGTTGTTCTGTTATTCCTGCTTGGGTCACATCACTTGTGCCTAGAGCTCGTCAAACAGGCTTTGACTGTCAGTAGAAGTAGCCAGATGCTCCCACCTCTGCTCTGTTTGCAGGTTCCAAGGAGCACAAGGAAATGCTCCAGGCTAAAACTGTGACAACACTAACAGTAGTCCCAGCACATACCTTCCAGATGATTTTATGGGAGCCAGCACTTCATGAATGTGAGTAGCACTCAATATCTTTCCTTCCTTCACCATTGCTGCTTCTGCCTTAGGACACATGACTACTTTTTCCTGTCTAATGGAAGGGAATCACTTCAGCAGCTCCTCTAAGATGAGAGATGTGGTGGCCACATTAGATTAGCCATCATAGTGACACCAGAGCTGTAGAATTGCTTGGAAGAAGTGATTGTCTCAGGTCACTGTAATATCTATTTCTCATTTAACATTTTATACATAATATTTACTCTCATATGTAGGGCTTGTGAGACATTGCAGCCCTTCTAATTAAGCTTTAGAATTCCATAAGGAATACTTTGGAGTTTATCCTCTGGGATTTGTTCTCAGCACTTTACAATTGCTGGATGTAAAACTGTACAAATAACTAATAAGTTACGCATGGAACCTGAACTAAGGTGTTGTCTTGCTCTTTTCAATTTTCTCTTTTTCTTTTGTTGCTTGCATTTCTAGAACCTACAGACAGAAAACGAGATCTCTTCCAAGAAAAGCAGAATGCTGCCTCTCTTTTCCAATTTCTCTGTTCTTCAGGGGCAATGAACTGACACTGCAATTAGTCAATACCTAACAAAAGTAAGGTTCAGTAACATGACAACAACAGTCTCTAGTATTGTGCAATTTGCTAGTAAATCCCTTCAGTATCAAGGCAGATTATCTTAGGGTGGCTCCATGCCCACTTTCCTGTGTATTATATTTGCTGTAAAAATATTGTACCAAAATTTACTCTTGTACAACTGATCACAAGAAATGAGCTTGACTTTTGCAGGCTTAATATTGCTCGTATTTCCCTCTCCTCCTCCTTTATAAGCTTTATTTCTTTAAGGGATCTAGTACACTTTTCACACGCCTCAAAAAGTGTGTGGCTATTTCCTGAATGAATGGCAAAATTAAATTAAATAAAAAGAACTCTGGACTTCTAACTATCGTTAAAGAAGGTTTTTTCTGTACCACATTCATATGCTACTCATGGAAGATAGTAGAGAAGTGGCAGTCAAAATCCACAGCATCCTTAAGTATCCTTGACTGCAGTTAAACACCAGGAAAAGTTTCTCATTGACTTCCTCTGAACCAGTTATCTTCCAGTCTCATCAACGTTCATTTGTCTTTGCTGAACTGTCTGTAAAGAGAGGTGCATTTTCCAGACTTACCTCAGCCTGAGCCATGTAGAAGTTAGAAGTTACAGTCTCTTTGAAATATGGTCTGACAGACATGAATTCTAATCAGGCACAGATGATTTTTCATTCACTGAAGACTTGAAGCAAAAAGAAAGAGGTGACAAAGCTCAATCCTGCTAATCTTCTTTCCTCACTTTGCTAAACTTAATCATCAATTGCTGGCACTGACCTCTCTTTCCTTGATATCAAGAAAAGGATGCTCCTACTGAATTAATCACTTCCAGGCTGATGAGGAGACCTACACTTCTAGTCAAGTGCAGAATGCAGATAAGGACATGCCTTCCCTCTAATGATCAAACACAGGCGACCCCATTGACACCTTTGTGAGGTGGACAAAACCCAGCAATCTAAATGCTGAAGTAGAAATAAAGTGATTGCTACACTTGTGCAGATCTTTCCCTTCACCTCAGGGAAAGGGGGAAAACTTTGCAGATGGAAACAGAATTTACATTCTAGATATTATGCAACATCATTTTTTGAGGTACTTTTCCAAGCCTAAATGGAATATGTGCTTGCAAATTAACTAATACAGGACTTGGCCCTGTTGCGTGTAATGTGATGAATCCAGAAGAGCAATGTACACCAACGTGTCACACATTGGCCACAAAAAGCCTTTCTGATCTGTAAAGGGGAATTGCTGGTGATGGAAAAAAAACTCTTGTGATATAGAGTTTGAGGATATTATAATATGAGCTTATAATCAGAATTAGTCTTACTTTCTGAAAAATATATGTAGAACAACATATAAAACCTGGAATTCTGACATCTCCTTTAATCAAAAAGATTCATTCTGAACTAAGCATGAAGATATCTCATTACTCCTGCCCTGTATGTCTGGCAGCTGCCTAAAAGACCACAGGACTGTGATTAGGGAAGTAGCAAGGGCAGAAAAGAGAGTTGATACATCTCTGAAATAAATTTGCAATCAAAAGGGAGCAAAATTACCCTTTAAAGATGGAAATTAAGACACTGGAATAGTGTCTTGGTTTGAAAGACAGGTATTTGCTAAGAAAGGCAGGTGTCCTTCCCTGAGATGGAGAGTGCAAATTCTTCTCCCTCCAATTTATTATAATTTTGAAATTATAATGCTAGGTGTAGCCAAGAAGTTCTTAGCATTACAATGAGGAAAATTCCACTGAGAGAAAAGGGGGGGAAAAAAACCCCAAAAAAAACACCCAACAAATAGTATCTCTTTTATGTGGTAACCTGGAAAAATAAAATTTTTTGCATGAAGTTGGACATGAGTCCAACATAGGTACACTCTCCATATTTGCCCTCCCCAAAAGATACAAACCCAAGCTGAATCAGAAGTATATAAGTATATTCTGAGTGTTACTGGATTTGTTTTTCTCCCTAAAATGTGTCTTCAGTTCTGTAAACAAAATTTTGATATTCTGATTTCATAGTGACAAAAGATCTAAATAAAGACTTGTTGTAGGAAAAAAAACCAAACTGAGAAGACAGCAAGCCAAGGCACATTATTTTTTAGCCTTAGTATTAATAGCATTATTCTAGTAATAAGAAAGTTTTTTTTTTGTTTTTTTTTTTTTTTTTGGTAGGCATTATTATTATGATCTAGGAAAAGTCTTCCTGAAAAGTACTTCTTGTAACCATTTCACCTGGGGAGACAAGGCTACCACTAACTGCAGGAATGATGCTTATGTAAGCATCATGATTCTGTCAGTCCAGACATCTTTTGTGGGATCTCATTTAAGTTGTTTACAGCATACACACTTATGTCTGGGCTCTTTATCTAACCACCCTGAGAGGTCAAGGGAGACAAAAAGACACTGAATGATTCACTTAAACTCAAGGGGACACTTAAGGAGATCAAGACTATCTGCTCATTAAAAATGTCAAATTCTGTCAAATTCTGTCCAACAAGCATGAAAAGAGTCCAGGGGAATACCTGGCAGGCATCTAGATTTAGGTAAAATTAATCTCACTCTTCACTTCAGCAGGTGTTGCATAAATTAGTAGATCACAGACACAAGAATAACCAGATCATGTCCCCCATATGCCTCTAAATATGCTTGTGTGACAAAACAGTGAAAATATTATTCCATCATTCCAGTAGCTCTCTACATTTTACATAAACCAGCTGCAGAGGGGAGGTCAGCATTGCTGGGTGTTTGCCTGCTGCTGCATTCTCTGTTTGTGGCAAAAAACCAAATGGAGTACAGAAACCAAACAGGCTTCTTTGGCTTGTAGTCAAACTGTGAAATGGTCCCATCAGCTGGACTGTATCCAACACTGCTTCTCGTGTCAGGTATCCAGGGAAGAAATCAGTCAAGCCTGCAATTTCTGTCTTACCTATTCTCACCTTCTCAGACTAAGCCAGGCATTTTAAATTCATCACCTCTCCTTAGCCACCTTTCCTGCCCTTGTGATTTTCCCCCTACCTATATATACATATATATATATGCATATATATATGTGTGTATATATATATGTGTGCATGTGTGTGTGTGTGTATATATATATATATATATATATATTCTGTGTCAAACATAGCAATCTGAGTGTTATTACCATAGAAATGCTATAAAGAAGCCATTTCCTTTACCCTCTCCTTGCAATTATAGTACACCTGCTTCAATAGACAAAAAAATAATTCCTTGCACACATCATTACTACTGAAAAAATTAAAACAGTCTGGCAATCAGAAAGAAAGAGAAATATCAACCCACACATAGAGGGGCAAATTCTGCATGTAACCATCCAACCCTTGGTAAGAAACGTCTCAGGATGCTGATTTTCCTCCCTCTGCCCAAGCAGCCCTGTAGGTGCTGAAGAAAGAGGAAGGAGAGGAAAAAAGATATGATTAAAAAAAAGACAAACAAACAACAGTGGGGAAAGCTCTCTGCCTGTAACCTGCCTGTAGCCCAGGAAAATCAGTCAGTCTCTAAATTAATTTCCAAAACAAGAAGAAACTGGGAAGGTCCAATACTTCAGTGGCCATTCTTCAGTTCAGCTGTGGCTGTGTTATTGCACATAAGAACATATTATGATTTGCACTGAGGAGTGCTAATTTATTATCCAAAAAATTGTGTTGGACAGCTTTATCACACAGACAAGAGATTAATGCCTACTTTTTGTGAGGCATCTTTTAAGAGACCTCCTTATTGCTTCCTGTACTTTTGATGAAAATACATTTAGGCTATTTTCTCCTAACTTGGGTCTTATTTGATAGGTTCTGTGTCCTAATTGTAGCATTTCACCGCCCATAAAATTGTACTCAGGGAAGAGCTGCTACGAACATTGCATCATAACAATCCCTGGATTGTTCAGCGCTCAGTACGGTGTGGTCGCTTTCCTGACTGAGGCCTCAGTGCTCTATTACCATACAAATTATGTTAGAATGAAAATAGGAAATGGAAAAGTGTTTCTCATTGATTATGAAGTTGAAGCTGTTTTATAAGCAATGTGGGATAGTTTACCTTGTGACTCATGCAGCTATACAATTCAATAACACCTATCTTATCCACAGTGCTATAATTGAGTCACGCTGTTTTCCTTGAGGCTGCTGCATCTTTGTGTGCATCCACATTGCAGTGGAAACACTCATTTGCTAAATTAACCCTAGGTGTGTCATCCAGAGCTATGTCCTTGGCAATCTCATGTTACTGTTGAAAGCTCTGAGTCTCTTCTGGCCGTCTTTGATTTCGCTCTGTGTGTCCTTCAGCTTCCAGGGAGGTTGCTGGCAGAGCAGCTCCAGCTGCACTGCCCAGACACCCCAGGCTGCACACAGAGGGCTCTTCAGGTCTGCAAATCTGGACTTTTGCTGGCCCAAGTGAAAGCCACACAGGCCTGACTTGCTGGGAATTCTGCGGTGACCCTTTTTCACTTCTTAAAAGCAGCAAGATAGTGTAGAGATGGAAATTTTCTTCTGACCTCATTTGGATAACAAGGCCATCTCACATATCCTCAGGGAATAGACAAGTATGTGGGCTGAACATGCTGCTTTGACACAATTTGTCTTAACAAAAACACTTGGCTTGTAAAAGTAAACACTTGCAAGAAACTGTGCCAGCTCTAATTCCATCACTCCTCTGGCCCTATTAAGCACTTTATTTAAAAAAAATGCCTTCCATTATGCACAAAGCTTTGTTTTTCCTAATTTATGCTACTGTCTGAGTGAAGTCACAAAACCTGCAGCATTAGGAAACCCAACTCCCACCGTCTTGGGATAGACCAGGCCAAGTTGGGCTAGGCTGGAAGTCACAAGGCCACTTGATTGAGTTTGTAGTTTCTTTTGACTTGGAGCTTTGAGGGCTTCTATTTTCAGCATGTTGGTAACTTGACACCTTTTTCTGTATTTAGAATGGTTTTGGGAAACGAAGATGAGACACAAAGTTGAAGTTGGTTGGTTGGAGGCTGAGTTCCTCTGACTAACCATCAGATTGATTTAATTTCTTGTGATTGCAGAGTCTCTTATTGTGGGTGAAGTTGTCTATGCCAGCAAGGATGTGTTTTAAATTTTATTTCACAGGGCAAATATCAATTATTTCTAGAGACAATACCTCACAAAGCAGTGTTTTCATCATTCTGCAAGTGTAATTGTGCCAGACTGATATGAGAAACAGGCACAAGAATTGGATCATTCAGAACTTAAGGTGATTGTTCCTCACCAAAATGGTGAAAAACACCACTGATTATGATAAAAGGTGTTCAATATTCATGCCTCCAAGGTAGGGAAAAATATTTTCCAAGGAGCTATATATTGGGCAATGATAATTCTTCCATCAATAATGCTTTGAATAATAGTTCTATACAGTGCTTTAAAAACTTCACTGCTCCTACTGTAGTTCTACCTTATGCAACCAAATACCAGTTACATGAAAAATTGTGATAACGCTGCAAAAGCTGCCAGAGCTCTGAGATGAGCTTTTGTACCAGTAACAATGAACAACACTGACTTTCCTGTTAGAGAAAAAAGAGCAACTCAGCACAGCTAACTTTGGAAAGAACAAGCTGCCACTGTGCTTATCTTTGAGCAATTTAAAGGCTCTGGCCTGGTCTAGGACAAACACAGAGGAAAGAAGTTTATGATCCTTGTTTCTTAGAGTCTCCCTGATTTTGTCCCACCTAGAAGACAGAGGGGAGACATGGTCTGAAAGGCCACCAATAGGAGAGTAATGGCCTGTAGAGGGACAGTGAAGTTTTGTTATGGAGAAATCTCAGCATATCACTACTAAATTGATGTAGTCTTACCTTCAGCCTCTTCAAGAGCAGAGAACAGGGCAAGATGCATCTGGAGATGATAAAATCATCAGCATACCTAGTATCTGGAGTGGTTGCCTGTCACCTGGAAATTTTTCTATTTAAATCTATGAACTTTGAGCGAAAACTTCCAAGTTACTCCCAAGACTCTCCCTCCGGATTTCCCTCCATCAATGTCCATAGGACAGGTTTTCCTTGCCTTTCTGCTGTCCCACTGGTCTGACATGCATTTTGTTGGACCCTGAGTCCAGCTACAAACTTGAGGGGATCATTTTAAAAAACAATGAAAGAAGCATTAAAATAATAGAGTTTTAAACTCCTTTTTAAAACCATTTGACATGCAGAGGCCTCCCATTGTATATCTAACTCACAAGATAAATTCTGCAGAAATCCAGAGGCTTCATGCAGGAGAACCACCCAGAGCAGTCCAGCACAGACTGTAGCACAGAGCCTCACTGCATGCACATAGCTGTCTGGATTTTGCTGCAGCTGCTCACCCCAGCAGACTCTGGGTTTGTTTACTGCAGAGCAGGACGGACAAATTGCTGGCATCTCCTGACTACTCATCTGCAAGGAGCAGGTATTGTAGCTAACAGTGAAGTATCACTTTGGTCTTCATGGTCTTCACCCTTTGTACTAGAGGGAGTTTATTTAACCAGGTTTGGAAATGGTAAGAGAGAAAGAAAGGTGTGGGAGTCCAGAGTATTCCTCTGGCTTCCCTGGGAGGTTTAAGATCCCCCTGACAGGGTCCCCAAAGACCCTCGAATGAGACCCAGGTGTCTCAGGGGCTGGATTTAGCTCCTTGGAACAATTTACCAACATTGAGAGAAGAAATGCAAGCTGCAAAAATAAATAGGATGTAGAATAAGTAGATTTCTAGAAGGTTTATATTAAGGGGCTCGTGGCCAACATGGAGAATTTGGGGCGTGGATACTTCTTCCTCCTGTCATCCATGCTGGGTGACATGCTGGCACTTTCAGATTGTATGTGAACAAAGCTGGACCATGTTATAAGACTGAAGTGTATTGGAGTCAAGTGTAAATGCCTAGTATGTAATTTAGAGTATAAAAGATAAGTCCTGCCTTTCTCTGGCAGATTCTGCCCTGGACATCTGGCGAGCAGACCGCTGTTAGCTGGACAAAGCATTCCTGAGATAAGAAAGAATAAACAACCATGAAAACCTCTAAGAACAGCCTCCTGCAGTCTCTCATCAGTGGGCATTGGAAAGAGCTGTGTTCCAAACCACCTGCATGTCCTGCTGAGATGATCTCAAGTCTAAGGAGACACCTCGGGCAGTGACAGAAAGGGTTGTGGTTGTGTATCCTTCTCTTCTAATTTAAGTCCATTTTGTGAAATTGCCATAATGCCTTGGATATACTGGGCTGCATCTGCTAATTGTTCTTAATTCTACTGCCTTTAAGTGTGCCTTGGTCTTTGGCTCATCTGTTGTAACTTTGTTAGGAGCCTTACTGTAATCTGCGGCACAATTCATACCTACATCAGCCTATTCACAATTTTTTCTGTGTTTCTCAGCGCTGCTAGTTTCATCTTTTGTTATATTGATATAGTAATGATTGTTGCAGTTCAAAGTCCTGTGGACTCTTTCTTTTATGTCGGTCAGTCTACATTTTAGATAGAATAGTATCAGAGATTAAAATCAAATTATTTTTAAAGCTCACTGATAGAGCCAGGCTGTATCCCATCTCCTTTTGGAAGCAGAAGCATAAAGGTTATGCAATTAAATACTCCAGAAACAAATAGAAAAGGTGTTCCTTTGCTTTTCAGTCCTTTTGTGTGATTTCTTCTCTCTTTCCAGCAGATTAATAACCCACAAACTCTCAGTTCAATGACATGGAATGCTCTACACCGAGACCTCAGTGAAGCCATTCATTCTCACTTGTGGCTTTGTAGAGAGACATCACTATCAGAGTCAGAAATCCTTATCTCTGTGAATAGCACTAGGTCAGGTCACTCACATCCTCTCACTGCTACTTTGCTGGAGACCCTTAGCCCAGCTTGCTGCTCTGCTGGTACTTCCTTGGCAGTTCACAGGTTCCTTCAACACAGGGCTGAATGATACTGTCAGGCCAAGATGGACAGCTCTGAGTAATCATTTCACAGCACTCTTAAATAATTTCAAATCACGTGAAATGATGAAAAATAATTTCAAGTAGCCTTTTTTTTTTTTTGTTTTTTTTTGTTTAGCAATTTTTTCTGTAGGAGTGTTTCTAGTCTCAACAGAGGATGTCTCCAGCACCCAAGAGCATCAAGAGCACCGCCTGTTCTCAATGTCTGGATTTGCAAAAAGCCTTCTGGGAAGCAGGTCAGAAATTGCCAAAATAATCCATGCTTTTCAAAATCATACAGCAAGCTGTATATTCTAGAGAGCAAACAGGTCATTGGCCGGTAGCAGATGGGCTCCCAAATTCCTGATATAGGGACCGCTGCTTTATATGGTGCTCCAAGGCTCTGTGCTTGCTTCCTGCTCTCTTTCCTTTGTTTTTCCTTCCCTGGAGGCTGCTAATGACTCCAAAACAGATGTCTTGTGTGCAGCAGCAACAGTTTCATGGAAATTGTCCATGCTGAAGATAAGACTCCACTTAATGCTTTTGCCAGACCAAGACCAAAACACTGAACACCTTCAAGATTGTTATTGCCCTTGTATAATCCATATGATTGCCGATTAAATCAAGGATATATTGCAATTAGAATGGAGATGAAAATCTCTGATTTGGCACAAGGATAGGTGGGAGCTGAACAAGCATAAAATAAGCAATGAGGAGTCAGGAATTTCCCTTGGGACTAAGTGCTCAGGTCTAAGAATATCCTTGAAAATTCTGACTGTCAGTTCTGAGTTATTCATCCCCAAGAAATGCAAGGGCTGCCTTTCAACACTACAGGGCCAGGAGAAATCCTGTTTTCCTTCCTATCCTATTACTCAGCACAGGGTTAGTCATAACTGCCCAAAATAAATGTAACTTTATAACATAAGGCCTTCACTATGCCTTTCTATCCATCTCTCCGGATTATTTAATTATTTCCTTTTCTACCTTACTTGTCCTTCTCTCAGCTTATTGATTTTAAAGGAATGTCTAGGGCTACACATTCATGTAAATTAAAAGAAAATAAAACACTTCAGGCTCCTCTCTCATGTTTTCAAGTGAATCAGGAAATGCACAATTATCAAATTTAAAACAATTATTGGAAGCAAAAATCCTTACCAAGACAAGAAAACCACACCCAAACTCAAACACTGCATATTATCTCTTGCTTACATCACCATTAATAATCTTTAACTGTATTGGCAGAGGAAAGGAAATGATAAAAACCCTCATAAAAGGACCAGAAAAAAAAAAAAAAAATCCTGGAGGTTAAACCTTGACTTTTCAAGAAGGATGTCAAAGGCAAACTACAGTAGCTGGTCTCTTTGCTCTATTGAGTGTACTGCATGAAAGCACAATACCTAACTTTATTTCCATTAAAATATATACATACATACATATATATATATATATATATATATATATATATAATTTAAATTGCATTTCCTTTATAATAGGAAATACAAGAACTTATTTATTTTTATATGCAGTTTTTTAATGCTTAGGATTACCATGAAAGAGAAATATGTACGTTTTTTTATCATTTTTAGTAATGAAACTTAAAGGTGTTCATTGGACACAGAACTGCCATGACTTTCATAAATGAGAAATTTGCAGGCGGGACATTGTTATATTTTCATATCCTACCTTCCAGCAGCAGAGAGAGATAAATTACTGCATTGTCCTGGATATTTCTAATATTAAAAAGCAGAAAGCGAAATAATTTCAAAGCCTGCAGCAACTTTGCGTTTTTCAGCACATGAGATATTCTCCCTTTCATACAATTTTCACTATGGTTTCTGTAATATTGCTAATGTTTCCCCGCTGGGACAGTACAAGCCTAGATTATAATTTGGCTGAGGTCTAGATTATTACACTAAGGATGTTGCAATGCAAAGGGTTTGCTGCTACACAAACCCTTATTTTAATATTCTTTCTTTTTGACTGACTTGGTTCTAGAAAGTTAACTTGAAAAAAACTCGACCAAACAAAAATCAGCAGCTGGAATATATTCTCAAATATGTAAATTTAATTTCATTCCACTACAATCCTAGTTAGAGCAGTTCTGAGAGTGAGCATCTGATGGGAGCAATAAGAAGCTGTATGTTAATGCATATTCCTCAGCCTACAGAGGGACAGAGAAATCAGAGATGTGTATTCTTTAAAGGTAAAATCCACAGAGAGAAGCATTACCATTTACATTACTGAGGTGCCCTTTAGTTGAGATCCAAATTTATCTTACCGAATTACAATCTTTAGGCAATCTATTCTCTCTGCAGGTTGAAAGTGCTGTTCTGTATGCCCAATACAATGTTGTTTAGTTATTAATATTCACAACAATGTCAAAAAGGGATGGCATTGTCATTATTTCACACAGTTTTAGTCTTGTTCCTGTCAAAGTTGGAGTCACACTAGAAAAATTGAGATGGCACCTGGATTTGGTTTATTTTACTCAGTATCCAAATGCCAAATAAACTTTGTGTGATACCAACTTTAGGCAGCTCCACTGAGCACAACTGGCTTTTGCAAAAGGTTATTGAAGCTTCATATCAACACATTTTCCTTCCAGATAAACATAATATTAACTAGCAACTATCAGTGATACAACGCAGTGCTCTAAACATGGATAATGATTTCAGTGCTGCAGTGACTTTGGATTTGCCTCTGAGATGACAGTGCGTAACCAGAGCCCAGCCCAGGTTTTCTGTGCTGTCAAGTGGCCACCCATCCCCTACATCCATTCATATTTTGCTGCAGCATTGCCCAAGTGTGCTTATACACAATTTGTCTGAGTGAATGGTGCCTGCTCTTGAAAAATCAGACAAAATGAGGTTATCCAGTGAGGTCTTTCCATTTGTAAAATGAAGTCATTAATTCAGTCACCACGTTAAATGATGTTTTGCACTCTGAAATCAAGTTTCTTACCATTTTCTGTCCCATATATATTTAATTAATACACTGTCCCATATATATTTAATTAATACACTGGATGCTCTACCAAGTTGACAATGCCAATGCATCATTCATGCTTCACGAGCTTGGGACTGCTTTATTTCCCCAGCTTAGCAAAATCTAGTTTTTTTACTAAGTGCCTTTCTAGTTGCTTCATTAAGTGACTTTCAGATCTCAGCATGGACCTAATTCTCCACCCTGCAAACTGGCCTGAGGTCAAAAAGCTGATTACTCTTCTTTGTGTTTAAGCATTTTGTCTCTAAAGTTCCATCTACAAAGAGATTTCCTCATTATGTTATTAAAAGCAGCAAGGAGATCTGAAGGCTGGCTCCCACAAGCTGCAGGGAAATTACCGGGTCCAATGTCACATATCTAAGTGATGGCTGCAAGAATTGGAGCCCTTTTATCCAACTACACTGTTGGATGAAACACTCTAACTCTGTGCTTGGGATCTCTGAGTTGATATCGTATGAAGTTCATTATTTGGCATTTGGATACTGACTAAAACATAACAAAACAAAATCTCCTTATACTTCCTCATCCTGAAAAGAACAACCTTGCTCAGGACAAAGCTCATGTGTGCTTGAGACACAGGAGACAAAAATCTTGCCATCACATTCATTTTTTCATCTCTCCATGACCTGAATATATTTAAATCCCAAGTTATTAGAATGAAGAAGAGCAGAAAGGAAAGATTGTTTAAGGTAACTGAAAAATTATCCACCCCCAACAACATCTCTTAAAGTCCATCTTAGAAATGGCATCTTCTCCACAGCCACTGTTCTTTTGCAGACTTTGCTGGGAAAGATCATATAGTAGCAGAAAGGTAACTAAAGTCTTGCAACAGAAGACTGGAACAAAGAGGGACATGGAATTACTCAGACAGTTTTAGTTATCCAAATACTTAAGCCTAAATTCCAACAGGAAAAGTCTATAAACCCCCCAGAAAATACAAAAAGCACCACAGAAGTTGGCAATTTAGCAAGAGCAAGGGTTAGAGTGTTCTGTGGAGCAACCAATGAAGGACAAAACTTCCCTGTTCTGTTGGCTCCTGCCTGACTGGCAGGCTTGAGAGAGTGAGGAAGGGATGTTTAATCACTCTTAGGCTGCTCAATCATTATCATTCACCTCAGACATATATTAGGGGGTTGTATAGTAGTGGCATGTAAGTTCCATAGACTATGAAAACCTGAACTGGCCCCATCATCTTATCACTGTGGCATTGTGCACAATCAGTTGGTTCCTTGGATGCTGTCTTCCAGATTCGTCCTTCAGTAGTGAAGGCCTTGAACAGCAAAGCTCTTTAACATTCCTTCCTTTGGTTTGGCTCAAAAAGTCCTTTTCTATCTCATTATCACATTGGTTCTCTTTGCCTATGGACAGTCTAGACTGTGAATCACAATTTCCATTCCAGAGGAACTGCTGGTATTTTATTGTTTTCTAAAATAACATGTTGGAAAGCTGACATATTTTGTTTTTACATTTTTGACTGAAATGAACAATGTTGATGTTCCCAAGTTCGAATATTTGTCTTGCTCAACTCAGTTGGAGTTTTATTTGAAGTCAATTCAAAACGAGAACACCTCTACTAGTGGTGCTGCAGGGTCCTGGAAGCTGCAGTGACCTGGGGGAAGTTCAGGGTGGGATAAAGGAGTCTGGCCTGTAATGGAGCATGAGAAATAAGTCATGTGAATTCTGACATAATAGGATTTGAAGGGTTCAAGTAGAACATATTTCTGAATACATGAGTATGTCCTGCAGTCATTCTGTCTGGGAGAAGGGATGTACTGGCATGACAGATGTACAGGAACAGGACATTCCTACCTAGAGAGGAGCAGTACTGAGTCTCTAACACAGAAACTTGAGGTCAGTACATGTTTATCTACAGCAAACTTCAAGGAAGAGAAGTTCATAGTGTGCAAGAAAAAAATAAAAGCATCAATCCTGATCCTTCTTTTCAGTGCCTGTTATTAGGTTTGAGGGAAAAAAACCCCAAACTTGCAGACAACAGAAGAACAGCTGCCTGCTTCTCTCAGGTCCTTCTCCTCCAACTCCTGACTCCCTCTCTCCTTCTTTCTCCTTCTCCCTAAAATAATTATTTCTCACTTGATGTAATTAACTCTTTTTCCAGGGAAAATTATTCTTTATTGAGACTAAAGAAGGGAAAGATGGAATAAACTGTTAATGTGAGTAAAGGGGTAGGGGGAATGTAACAGCTCACTCTCTTGAATACTGATGTGGGGTTCTCTATTTTCTGTGACAGGGCTAATCAAGTGTGTGACTTTGGTTAATAACTTGTCCAAAACAGTGTCAAACACCCAGCTTCCTATGAAATATTCCAGTTTTCTCCTATTCCAAATGGAAAAACAGCATCTGAGATTTCTTGTAGACATTTTCATGCCACTGACAAAAGGCTATGGGAAGCCCACCTTGTCATGGCACGGACACAGGTCCTCTTAGGACTTGGAGAAGAAGCAGTGTGAGGAGAACAAGAAATTGAGAGAGAAAGCAAAATTCTCCAAGACACCTAGTCAGGGTAAATCAACTAATTCTGAGGAAAATGCAGCACCTGACTTCTGCAGAGTATGCCAATTTCTTCCATTACTGTCAAAACAGAAAGCATTCCATGTTTGAGCCTGCACTGTTCATGAGAAAATTGTGCCATCTTGTGGGAAAATGTCGAAAATATCAAACCGTATCTTCACATACATTATGCAAAATGAAAGGCAGGTGCCTCCATGATCAGATATTTGAGGGAATATTCAGGAGGTCACCATGCAAAGGGATGTCCCCAGCCTGAGCCTTCAAAAGACAAGTTTGACTTCCTGACCTAAACACTTACATGAGCTTTATAGTTCTAAGACTGAGAAGACAAATTCAACCAGGTGATTTACTACTGAAAACTGCAAGTCTGGCAGATTTTTCCCAGCCAGCTGTGAACTTCCACAGTGGGCTAATTCTCACCCAAAATAAATCAGCATAGGCTAGCTAACTCATACCATCCTAATTTGGAACCTTTTCGAGAAAAGAATATTCAGGTTGATCAGAAGATACATAAATGAAAATTAAGGGAAAGGAAGACTCTCAGTACTGGCAGAAGAAAAGTTATATCATCAGAGCATCAGTCTCTGTGATTCTTGGCAAAGAGCAAGCCCACGATTTTCATATCCAAGAAAATCCTGTTATATTAGCAGTAAAAAATAAAACCTAGATAATAGCAACAAATGTCTTGGTCAGAGTTCAAATGCTCTACAGCAAGCTTGGATTATTTATATAGCTTGGAACAGTGATGCTTTTCAAGTAGACGTTTGGACATGAATATTACTGGGCTGCTGTTGCTCAGGAATCCTGCTGCAAGAGGCATCATGGGGCAGAAAAGATGAGAGAAAAGGGACTTGAATCTGTGGAACCACAGCATAGAGGCAGAGAAAGAGGTGGGGAAAGCAGCCCACTGTCTTAGAAAAGAATAAGTAGTACAAATCTCTGGCAGAGGAAGGCTGTGCTGTATCCTTTCTTCTGCAGTGCCTGGAGTGCTTTCCCCATTTGAGCCTGGCCCTGGTGTTGTGGAGTGAGCTCAAAGCCACCTCTTAGCCCCTCTGCTCACAGCTGCTTCAATAAGTGTAGCACACTGCTTCTAAAGGGTGAGGTTAATGAGCTCTGTACAGCCCAGGCTGCTCAAGCTTCACAGCTGGGCCAGCCTTTTCACAGGAAAAAGCACCAGATGTGTCTTAGTAGCTGCACTGCTTTCCCACAGCCATTTAAATAAAGCAAAGTATGGAAGATTATTCTTGAATGCAAAAGAAGGGCACAAACAAAAACACATGTCAGGACAAGATGCCTTGTCATAAAATCATATTTGGGACACACATGCTTTAAATATAAAGACAACTGAGAGATGCTAGGCAGTGTAAGGAAAAAGGATATTAAAAAATAAAAATAAAACACAGTCGGAAGTCTTAATAAGCAACAAAAAAAGGAAACCTGAAAACTTATGCTTTTTGTTGTTCGAAGCTTCCCTTTTTATTAACAGGCCCTTGAGATATAAAGGAGGGTTCAATGGCAGGGAGAAAATTTTTTATCTGGTTTGTTGTTTTTACATCAAGAATAAGGACGGCACAAAATAAGGAGAAGGTTGAGCACCAAAACAAAAAGAAAGTTCATGTGATATGTCCAAAATGTTGACAGAACCTACTTCAAGTGAGAGCAGGTCCATGGAGGCAAGACTCAAAGCACTGAACTTTAAGCTAAGATGGAGATTCAATGCATTCTGTTCCCTGGAAGTATAGAGAAGGAGCCCCAGAAAGAAAAATAAATGATTTCTCATCGATGTTTGAAATTTGGCAGATTGAATCAGGACTTTGCTGACATGCCATGTTGACATTGGGGATGTTTGGTTCAGGATACCAGACTTATATGTGCTGGTTTTGGCTGGGATAAGAGTTAAGTTCTTCACAGTAGCTGGTATGGGGCTGTGTTTTGGATTTGTGCTAGAAACTGTGCTGATAACTCAGGGATGTTTTGGTTATTGCTGAGCAGGATTTACACAGAGTCGAGACCTTTCTGTTGCTCTCATCACCCTACAGCAACTGGGCTGGGGGTGCACAAGGACTTGGGAGGGGACATAGCTGGGACAGCTGATCCCAACTGACCAAAGGGATACCACAGATCAAATGTTGCCATGCTGAGCATATGAACTAGGGGGAAGCAGAAGGAAGAGTAGGGGTATTCACTTCTACTTTTCCAGTTCTCTCCCTCAGCCCACCCAGGGGGGATGAGCAGTTGTGTGGTACTTAGCTGCTGGTTGTGGTGGCATTATGTCTAGTCCATACCGCACATGGTATATTTATTCCCTCAGCAATGTATTCTTCACCCTACTGATCTGCCCTGGTTGTGCCAAACTGTTGCTCATGTTTGCTGAGGCAGCACTCCACGAAGGAAGCCTGGACAGAGTGCTGAGTACCCACCATAATATTGTCCCCAGTATTGTCTCCAGACTGACCCCAACAGAGATAGCTCTGAAAGTTTTGGGGTTTTTTGCAGAGCATCTCCTCTGCCTAGGGTTTCTAGGAAGGGTAGAGAATGACAAAAATTAATCACACTGTCCTCTCAATTTAATCAAAGCTGTTGTTCAGCACTCTGCCTTGTAGCACGCAGGATTACCCACTGGCTTGCAGAAAAAGCAGAGCCAGCCTTGGCAACAAGGCTTTTGGCACTTGCAGCCTTAATACTCAGGGCAAGCATGAAGGCTGCTGATTTTGATGGCGCAGGAGGATGTCAGCCTGTACCAGCACCAAGTCCTTTGCAGCAAAGTGCAGCAGGGATTTGTTAAAGCTGACAGAACAAAAAATCAGCCACAAAGTTGGGATCTGGCCCTGATACTGAGACAAAAAAGAATGAGACAGAGAGGCAATTAGCAAGGAGTCAGCTTCAACTTCATGCTGCAGTAGACTTTTTTGCATGTGAAGATGGATTATGTAAACCTATCCTGAACACATCATGCATTGGTGAGCTTCACTTAGGAAGGCTAAGGCTTTTAGCTTTATTAATTGGAGCTTCCTCTGATGACAGCATCAACTCTGCTGAAGGAAATAAGAATATATTTGAAAAAAGACCTAATCAGACCAGTAGCAACTACATATTCCCACTGCTGAATGGCCTCTTTGTCAATTCAGCACAGATGTCTGATTGTATACTGGTTGCTTAGCTTCATTTTATGCACAGCCTAACTAGTGTGTTAAAAAAAATTGCAATAACATTCCTCATATTAGCTTTAAATTCCTCCCTGTTGGTTTTGGCTTTTCTAAAAGTATAACTACATGTGAGTTTTGACTAAGGAACATTTTTAATTCCTATAGTCTCTGAATAAAACAGGACATTATGATCATTCATTGAGCTTGGGGAGCCCATGACAAGTGCTGGGGAACTGACAGAAAGGTCTTTGGAGAAAAAAGAATATTTACAGGTTGAGAACCCACAGTTCATCCCTTAGCATAAGCTGTCATGGGCCACTAGTTGATGTTCACTGGCTACATTGTGTACCTCTCATTCTTTGTTTCTCCTGGCAATGGACATTCTACTGGCCCCTTTCCCAGTCCGAACTATTCTACTTGAGACAGTGCCAAACCACCAAATTTGATCCAATTTTAATCTTACAACACTTGGGATAGGATTTTACTTTTATATCTTGTTATAAGGTTTCTTCTTATAACAAAATCACTCCTTTCAAATATTCAGTATATACAAATTGTTGTTGTCAAATCTACGTATTACACTATTTCAATGGTTTTTCTTTAGTTTTTCAGTCTAGCTCATGATGATTTGACATATAAGTCCACTGACACTTGCCTCTTCTGACTTTCAGCTGCATTTATTGCTTCATTTCTTCCAGAGTCTTGAAAACTTACAGCCATATGATTTTTAACAGGCTTACTTCTAAGGCAGACCATCTCTTCTCCCTGCCCCATCTCTCTAGGAAAACTGCCCTCTACTCTTCCTAGTGACAAGTTCTGCTTCAATACCAGGTTGCTTTAAAAAACCCAACCAAACGATTGAAAACAAACAAACAAACAACAACAACAATAAAAAAAAGACAAAAAAACCCAACAACAACAAAAAAACCAAACAAAAAACCAAACAAAAAAACCAACCAAAAACCCAACTGCAGCTATTTTACATGGGATGGGCTGTTTTCCCCCTCACACAGCCATGCACTGAGATGGAGGAGGGAGGGTACAGCCTCATAGCCCATGGTCACAGAATGTAGGAGCCAATGAAGGTCCCAGAAAGTGGGTAAATGTATGTTACTGATCAGCTGATCCTGTAACCACTGGCAGGTGAAAAAAAAGAAGTTGTCATATGGTTTAAAACCAGTTCATTGAGGTTTTAAATCCAAATTCCAAAACTCTGACTGGCACTTTTTCATAATTTTTACTATCGTCCAGAAAGAAAAAGTAGGTGACCTTATTTCAGCTTGTAGAAGTTTACACCAGCCTCAGCACATTGTGTAAGAGAGCTTCTCCCTGTTCTACATCGGTGTTGGCATCTGCTTTCTGAAGCTGGATCCAGTTGGTGCTAGGTTGTGTTATGGATGAATTGCACAGACACTTTCCAGTCTGTGTCCTTTAAACCACATCTTTTTAAGAAGTAGACCACAGTATTTTGCTTGGCTGGAGGTTCCCAGACTGTCTTGAGAATTTAGTCTTGCCAGATATTTTTATCCTGATCAGTGAAACTTTTCACTGCACTTATTTCCCTTTCAAAGCAAGCAAGCTCAGACTGATGTATTTCCAAAAACTGGATGTTATGTAGGATTTGTGCTGAAAAATCTGTGCTGAATTTATATGTCTTATGAACACTTCCATGATTCCACATTTGCACATTTAAACCTTTGTGCTATATAGTGCTGTTCTATGCTGTTCCCCAGACATATGCAGACACTATAGATTATAGTATTTCCTTTATGTTCTCCTAACAAGAGATACACTCCATATCAATTTTCTTGTCTGCTGATTAGACTTTTTAAAATTTGGATCCATGTTTTTTCCACATGGTTGTTCTTTGAACCAAATTAATCTACAAGTGAGTAGAGGATAGAAAAAGGGCTGCACAGCAGTGCTGCAGTTGTTCCCCTACAAGGCCCTAGGATGATTAAAGCTGATGGTAGAGCACTCTCCCTCTTTGTCTCAGCACTCAGTGAAAATAGATGCCCTCAAGTTTCACTTTTCTCTTGCCATGGCTTTTGTTCCCCTCACAAACAATGTTAAAATTATTTTGTTTATACAGACATATATGACATTATATCTTCTGATCCTAAAGCAAGACTACTGAACTTATAAATGTTCCCTAAATTTCTCACATATGCAATCCCCCAATTTAAGTTGCAATGCCAATGCACTGGGTGTTCAGTCCAAAGGGTCAAAGACTGAGACAGCCATGAGTTGAGTGATAAATAACAAAGAATGTCAAAACTGTTTACACTACTTTAGGCTGAACTTTTAAGTTCTTCAGATATATAAACATGCAAGAGAAGACCAAAAATAATCTTTGAAAGGCCTTCTCTTGTTTAGGACCAAGAACACAAGATTTTAAAGATCCAAGGCTGCAAAAGGACATAGATGTATAAAATGAAATTTAGGTCAGTACCAATCTTGGGCCTGATAAGCTGATGTTGTTTTGAAGAAACTCCAGCAGAGTTTCCCTACACAAAGTTTTTAAGGCACATCCTGCATGGTAGGTTTAGTCAGTTTTCTGATGTTGGTGTGATTTTGCTTGGACTCACTGAATTATCCCACTAGAGGAAGGTGGCGAACATTATTACCCCACTGAGTTAAGGAGGGCAAAGTCAATCAACTGAGGGGAAAAAAAGGACTTCTTGACTGAGCCCTTTGGGTTACTTTATAAAATAATTACTATCTCATCAAATTTGCCTTGGGACCTGTGTGAAAATATAAGCCTTCACTTAGAAGAGACAAGTCTCCAGTTCCTAACTCCAGGACTGGGTCTTTTTAGCAGATTAAAATTATGATTCCCATCCTTTGGTATTTGGCTGAGTGAGCCAGAACAAGGTTTTTCTGCCTGCCTGAGAGGTAGGGCACATGCCATCACTCTACCTGTGTCACTGCCTGGGACATGATGGGATTTTGCACCCAGTCCCACAGTAAATGTCCAGCTCACTGCAATTAACCTGACTCTTCCCAGAAGTGTTGCTCCTTGACATGCATTCAATAAATCATCAAGAAGTCCTCACTTTGAGGGTTTATTTATGACACTTTAGCAAGCATATTTTTATTTGTTTTACAATTAATTTTTATTGGTTTTCTATTTAGTTCCTGAGGAGTTGAAATGTTTTTTATTTTATCATGGCTTAGTGTAACTGAGCAACTGCTATTTTTGAAAACTTTATTTAAAGCATTTTCATATCTTTCTGCCTTTATTTATAACAATACTAATTGGAGCAGTTAATAAGCCAATACCTACTTACTGCTAAGGGCTGCTTTTTATTGTTGGTTTTTGAACTGCAGACAAGTTAGTAATCCACGTTTAATATCCATTCTCTGGTGTCTTGATCTCAGCAGGTAGGGAGAGTGAGAAACACCTGCCTCAGAGAACTCAGATCTTTCACATTATTTGCAGACTAACACAGACTTGGTAATGAGCAGCTGTAGCAGTAGCAAGAAGCTGGGGTGGTTTGGGGTAAGAGAGAAGCAAGTGCTTGTTATCAGTGAGCATTCACAAGGCAAGCTGCTGAGAAATGTGTGTGGGTTGGGAATTTTTTGTTCTTTGTTTTTAAGAAGAAGCAGATGTAAAGTTCAAACATTAATTTCCAGACTAATCTGTGCCTGGCAGAGAGGTTTCAGGCTCCTTGCCTGCTTTATTGCCCTGCCCAATGAAACCTTACTGTCATTGCTATTCCTGGGAGAAGGGTGAAGAGTCACCCTACATGCTTCCCTGGCAGGGTGGAGCTGCTGTCCTGAAACGGCACAGTAGCTGGCACCACGTTTTGCACCTTCAGAATGAGGAACTCTTGGGACAGCAATCCTTGGAGATGGCACATTAAATCCTGTTAATGCTGCTTCTTGAGGAGCAGAATGAGCTCAGATATCTGCTGCTGCTGTGGTTTAGACCACCACTTTTATGCTGCAAGTGGGAAGGATGCTTTGGTGATCATGTGAAGTCCCAGCGCTAGGAAGGGAAAATGTGACAAAGAATAATCCTCTGCTAAGGAGCTTGCAATTTAAATACAAGCCCATTGTTTCAGGATTTAAAGAGATTAGTGCCATGTAACCAGGGCACTGGGCTGGCTAACTGTGGCCTGCTTGGTCACCCTTCCCAGTCATCAACCCACTTCAATGACCTTGTGTGGAGGGGAGGCATCACGGTTGCTTTTTCTCTCTGACAGGTCTGTGCATTGCAGTCCCTGCACTATCAGCTCAAGTTGTCTCAGCAGGTCCAGCACAGGCTGAACAGTGTATTTCTTCTCACTCCAACAGCACTGAGATTTTCAGTAGGCAAATGGCTCTCCAGACTCTATCCTTAGCTGATACTCCAGGCTTGCAACTTGCTGCTTTTTGGAGAGCACAGATCTTTCAGGCTGCCTTTGGGTTACAACAGATCACTGCATATACCGTGCCCTCTTAGCAAAATTCTCCAGCTTCAGGGCTTTTGTGAGGACTGACCTCAGATCTGGCAGAGCAGATGTCTAGCTGGAGTTTGTGATAATCTTGCAATTATCACACACACTGACACAGCCAAGTTGCTTCCAGGGAACTTTTCCATAGCACCGCATTTTTCCAGCTTATTCCTTTCTCATCCCCCATTAAGGCACATTCTCATTTCTCTCTTTCAGTCTTTTATAACTTTATAAACCAAAACTGATGCACAGTATTAAAAATTGTCACACTTGGGTTATTCTATATTTAACATGGTAAAAGTAAATATATTTCCTTTTATAAATAAAACACATTACTGTTGAATACCATTATTATCCTGTTTAGAGGGTAGGTATGCTTAAGGAAGAGTTTCTGTCACTCATGGTATCCCAGAAACTATTCTTACATAAAACATCAAGAACCATTTCCATATGAAGCTTAGAAGTATTATTTTCTGATTGTGAAAAGAAGAATATTTTTCTGTTTCAGCATTTTTATCTGGGCTTTTAGGGTTTGTTTACTCTGTAAAAGGTGGAGTCAGTGCTCTGTAGCTATCTTCCCATGAAATTATTTACTTTGAGTTAGGATGATCATCCAGGAATATGCAGTGAGTGAAATAACAGGGCTTCAATTAAAAGAGTGCCTAGGTTCACTGCTTTATGAAGTTTTGCAGCCTAATTACCGGCACGTATATCAGCAGTTCTTCAATGTTCTAGGTGAACCTGCTTTAACAAGAGAGTTGGACAGGTTGACCTCTAGATGCCTCTTCAGCCCCAACCATTAATGATTCTGATATAGCAATATAGCAATTTACGTAACATTTAATTTGGTGAGTTATTTCTATACGTATAAAATAAATTACTTGGTACTTCAGATCTCCCATGAACAGAATAGAGATGTTATATTTGGTTTCATGAAAAAGATTTCCATTCAACTTCCCAGTATAAAAGTCCAAAGGTAATTGGAGAGTAGCATTGCAGGTATGTTTGGATAATAAGATTTCAATCAAGGACCTATAAAGAACACATTTATTTCCAGCTTTATACCATCTTCATTTTCAGTGCTGTTTGAAGGGGAAAAGTAAAGCAATAAACATTTTTGGTAGCCACTTCAAGATCACAACAGCTATATTATTATTGCAATGGGTCCTACAGATGCTTAAAATCACATAGCAGATATTAATATCTTCTTTCATTTCATTGCTGCATTTACTGAAGCAAGAGTTTTATGAGAATTTGGCATTGTCACTGACCTTTCCTCCTGAAAACATTTACTAGCATATTCACCATCACTCATTCCTTCAACAGCATCCGTTTAAGGAAAAATAAATCTTTTATTCTCTTTATAGCTTAATCTTTTCCCCCCATTACTATTTTGACTTAATAAAATGCTTTTCAAAATGATCAGTAACTATGCCTGTGAAATGTACCATCTGGGAGCAGAAACAGACCCAGAATGCAGATGAGTCTTAAAAAAGAAGTATTCTACAAAACAAAGCAGCCATAAAAAAGTAAGATTTTTTTCATTTTCATTTTTGTCATTCTACCCCATCAAATACGGTTTTCACTAAATGACAGAGAGGAGGGAGATCTAGAGAAGACACTGCACTAGTGAGAGACAAACAGCTTTTTATACTGTGTAATTTATGCAAGGGGTTACAATGTAGGAAATACTTAAACCTATTGTGATTCAAGGTTCATATGAAAAGAAGCAAGTCCTCTGATTTAAAAGGAAATAAATCACCTTAGTCTCAGGTTATCAACTGGGGCAGTGATGGGAATGTTGTCTCCTGGTTTCTGCATTTATGATGTTTCTTTTACACCGCTATAAAGAGATGTTCAAGTATCACCATGAGAGTATGGGGCAGGCAACAAAAATAATCTTGGAACACAGAAGGGTTATAGGGAAAAACGGCCTCACATGAAACTGGAATTACATCTCAGATTTCCATCCAATTCTTCAGCATCTGAGACACCCTTTAAGAAGGTCCACAATTAATGCATTATCATAACCTAATTCTGTTACAGTCTGAGAGCTCTGAAAATGCTTTTTCACCCCTGTGTTCAGCAATTACTGGTATAGCTAAAAAAGCAGCCATCCCTGACATGAAACACCCAAGGCCATTTTGTGCTATAAAATAGCACATCTGTGGAGTGGTTGGGAAGGGTAGTGCATACTTGCTGTCATGGAATAGTTCCACTCAGTGCAGTTAGCCTAGGAATGACTGTAATCAAAAGAACTGATTTATCCTGTTGAAAATTATAAATATCTTTCATGCTTGCTATTGGTCTTATGAATGCTGTCATGCACTGTCATGAGAAGAATGCCTTTAAATAGCTTATGATATTTCCTGTGTTAGAGCTATTTCCAGAATCCATGCTTCCCATATTTCAGAAGAATCCTCCTCAGTAACATAAATGTGATTCATTAGCTATTTGAGATGTATAATGATAAAAAGCCATTTTCTAAGCAGGGAATACTTATCTAGGAAATATATTTGTTGTTCTTTGTGCTCACCAGTTCCTCTGTAATACTATAGTGTATTTGTATAATCAAAAGCTTTCCCAACTACATCTACAACTAAAAAGTTAAAGAAGGAAAAAAAAAAAAAAAGAAAAAAAAAAAAAGACATGTAACTTGGTAGTTTAGATACTTTAAATTGGGTCTCTTCACATCATTCTATGAGGTCACAAAATCATAGAAAAAATCAGTCCAGAAGGGACTCTGGAAAATCATCTGGTCTATTATCTTCCTCAAAACAGGAATATTTTCAAAGTTAAGTCCAAGGAATGCAGGAAGCATTAAACATGTCAGGTATAACTACTGGAGCTGGAACCAAGAAACATCTGCTGTTGTAGGAAAAACCTCATAAAACCTTTCCTCATGAAAAGGAAAACCAAAAAGCATCTTGAAAAGTGAAGGTGTCTGGTGGTTTAAAAGGAACCACTGAGCCATTGAGTGTGCCATTTGATTCAAACCAGGATTCTCCACTAGGATGCCAGTCAAGTGTTCCATGTGGGCATGAGCCTTTGGATCCTGACTCAAATTCCCTTGCTGTTAAACCAAAGAGTCCCTAGATGTCAAAATTTCTCTTCACTCATTCTTTGGCCCATAAATGATGCTCCCTATACTGGGACTATGTCAGACTGCCAGTACTCACCCAGAAGAATGAGCTAACAATGGAAAGAATTACATGAGGCTGGGTCTTCAGCCCAGCATGACAAAAGCTTTTCTCATTAATATAATGTCCCGTCTTCCTAGTTCAGAAGTGAACCATACACAGTTGGGTTTACTGCTCCTTACAAAGGTTTTTGGAGCCTTGAAGGCAGTAATAACACAGCTTCACCATGATTCTTATATAGATATGGAGCATCTTGAGGCATAAAAAAACCTAAATTACCAGTCTTACTTTGCCAGAAACACATTACCAATTATCTGTCTGCTTCAATGGTGTTAGTAATTTCAAAGTTGTAAGTAAAAAGAAAATGCATGCTCTTTTTGTATATACTGCCCAATTATAAAATGAGATCATGAACCTGGGAGATTAAACATAAGACATTTACAAATTAACTAGAAAGCAGAAAGGCACCAATTGCTATTCTTGCTGCAATTTCTCTGCTGAACCATTTCTAAGCTTAATTTGCCTGTATTTGAGTCAGCAATCAAAGCAAACATTAAAACACCTGAGAGCTAAATTGTCTAATAAATCAACACAAATTCAGCCCTTTTGTTGCCTACAGAATCTTGTCTTTAAGACAAACCCATAACTGTTTCCTCCTGGAACAGTCCTAGGAGACTCAATTTAGACATTTTATTAGAAACCCTTGGCAACCTTGAGTTAAAGATAATAGGCAAAAATTGAAAATGCTCTTTTTTTAAAAAAAAAAAAAGCATGCAACTTTTTATAATTTTGTTCATGCCTGTGTGTTTTCAGATTAAAATGCTGATGTCTTGATAATGAGACACTGTTTTATGAGATACATTCATCTCATCTGCATCTTCTGAAAGTGCAGCCACTGTGGTTAAATCCTGGTGTGCTTTGCATGGACATAAAAGCAAAGCTGGTGTAAGGTATTTTACAAATGTAGAGGCAGAGCTAAAGGCACAGAGTATGAATTCCTGTGAACTCAGCAAGTTTTGTGGTACTGAGTACATTCTTTCACCATACTGCTGTGAAGGGTACCTTACCTGCGCCTGTTTGCTCACAAAACTGTGCTCTGAGTCTTGGAGATCTCTTTACCTTTCCATTTCAGGCAGCCATAGGGCTATGAAAGTTCCATTTATGCTGTGATTTTCCTCATTTTCAGAAAGGTTGAAAGCCTTTACATGGTGACACATACTTGGTATGTATGAGTTTAGGTATAGTCAGAGATTTTGAGGTAGATGATATGTTCCTGTTATCTTCAGAATCATAGAATCACGGTGTGGTTTGATTTGGAAGAGACCTTAAATATTATCTTGGGTGGCATAGCGCTGGTAGGGTGCTGCCACCTTCCAGAGAAGTGTCCTGGAAAGGAAATTTTGGTGGCACAGGCACATCCATGCTTTCGGACAAAGCGATTTTAGCTCTTTTGTGAATCCTCTTCGGGCGACGCTGGAGAGAAGGACGGGAGCCTCCTATGGTGTTCCACGGAGAAGTTTATTGATCTTCTGCTGTAAAGGGTACAAGGGACAAAGCAGGCTTTATATGGGAAAAATAGGGGGCAGGGCAGAGCAACAGGTAAATCTGATGAGGGCTCAGGGGCGGAGTAAAGGGGGAAGGGCCAATGGTGTACAAACAATTTGCCTAGAGCAGGGAGGCATGTTGGGAGGAATTTTTCTAACCATTACATGTGGGGTTAGCACCTAAGGGCATTCCCTCCAGGGAAGAGTGGCAGACTCTCTCTTAGTTGGCCCACTGGCCTTCACAATTATCCAATTTCCTCCATGGGAATGGACACCTGCCACTAGACCAGGTTTCTCAAAGCCCCATCCATTCTGGCCTTCAGCACTTCCAGGGGTCGGGCATCCAGAGGTCCTCTGGGCAGCCTGTTCCACCATCTCTCACCACACTCACAGTGAAGAAAAGATTTAATGATGTTTCATTTTGTCAGGAACTTCAGGTTACCTGGAAGATGTGCAGAGCAGCTGTAACAACGAGGACAATGAATGTCGGAAAAAATTTAGAAAAGACTTGTCAAATACACCACAAATTTGCATCATTTTCCAAGATGGGACAGCTTCCCAAATGTGTAAGTCAACCCCACCATTAGATGGTCATTGGAGCAAACATGGAATTGATTGGATCCAAATTTCTGACTGATGCTTTGCCGTAGATCAGCTTGTATGACTTTCACAGTTCCTTTTGATGTTTGATAGGATGGTTAAATTCCAAGCATGAAGATGGACATAAAAATGCCTTCTCCTGCCACCCAGTAAATTGTCAGGATGTGTGGAGAGGTCCCAGGAGCAGTGGGGAACACAGCAGGGATATTGTATGGCTGTCTCAGCAGTGCTCACACACTGATGTTTCATACACCTAATACCTAGCTGCATGGCAGTGTGGAGGGCATCCTAAAATTTGGAATGTTCCAGCAATAAATATGTGTGATCCAAGTGCAAAGCACCAGAGCCAGTTGGAAATGCAAGTTAATTAAGAATGGAAGTACTTTAGTATTATTTAAAGTTCAGTCTTTGTAATTACTTGGGTTTTTTAGCTATTTTTTGATGATTTCATTTTCCTTCAGAACAGATTTAGGCTTCAAAAGCCTTAAAAAAATTATATCTATATCCAAATCTACATTTTTCTTTCTGTATTCATCCAGCCACAAGGAATGTAAAGTAATTTCTTGTTTCCTTTAAATGTTTATAAAATAAATCATACAAGACTGCAAATTTAGCCAAACAGATTTCTTGTGGTTAAAACATCCAGCATATGGATCACATTTCATGATAGAGAAAATACTTGTTACTAAGTAATTTCACATTTTAATTATGGTATTTCCTAGAAATACTTTTTTAAAAGCTTTATAGTAATTTGTAAATGTATGTTTATGGTGGTGTTCAAAATAATAATTCAAATAGCATTTCTAATTTTTTTTTTCCTCATGGATTCAAACTCATGCCTTTAATCTTACCTAAACTTTGAAATAGGAGAAATACAATTTGTGCCTCCTATTTCAAGAAGAAGTTAGAAAAATCTTGATACAAACACTGAAACGAAGTTTAACGAAGTCTGTAAGTCTGGAGCTGTCACAAAGCAGGAAATACAGCTTGCAAATTAAATGTAGACCTCTAACTTTTAAGTCCAACTTATTTCTACAATTTCATCAGGATTTGTGCCCAGTCCCATGTCCTGTGTCATTCCTTCACCCTCTTTTGTCAGCAGCCACCCATCGTAGTGAGACATACAAGAGATATATTCCCAGCACAGTGCTTGCTCACTTGAGTTACAGTATTTTCTTTCCACCTCACAATTTGAGATTTGTTTTACAAATTTTTCACACTGTATATTAATGTCTTATTTCTTAACCTTTTCCAGTGGTTCTGTAAATACTGGTCTGTACTAAACAGGTATTTTCTTTCTTTTGACTATATGTAGCCCTCACATAGTTACAGATACTGTTAGAAGGGCTTTTACCCTTTTACCAGAATTTTAGTCCTGCAATCAGTCATGCATTGAAATTTCTATTTCAGGAAAAAAGGAATTTCATATATTTATGGGACAAGACATCCTAAATACAAAAATAGCTCCAGGCCCAGGCAAGTGGTCATAAAGCTGTAAAGAATATGACATCAGTTTTCTCATGACAATTAACCAAATGCAACAAGCAGGCAACAAACAACCTTCCTAAAGAGCATAGATACCAAATATGAATAGTGCCATTTTCTCACCACAAAAAACTTATTAAAAAAACACAAAAATCTATGTAGTGCTTCCTTGTAAAGAGCAAGCAGTTAATATAAATAGGATTCATAACTTTTGTGCCAAGTTTGAGAACTGCAAAATTAATCTCTGTGTGGGTGGAAGAAGTGCACTTTTTTTCCTTCACCAAACACAACTTTCCTTATTTAAAAAAAGGGCCCCCCAAACCAGAGTGGAACTTCTTCCTGGTGACCCACTGTGGTGACAGTGGGAGCATTCCATGTGTTTCCTTTCCAGATATCGGTGGAGCTGCAGAGCACCTGTGCACAGAGTGCTTTTGCTCCTCCTGCACAGCCTGTTTCTGCCACTGCAGGGTTCCACCTCTCTTCCCACCATTACATATCCCAGTGGCACCAGTTGGGATGGGCCATGGAATGCCAGGACACAGCAGGCACTGACCAGCTTGGTTTGGCTCCGGGGTGTGCAATTCCCATCTGGGGTCCCATCTCCATGTCTCTTACAGTGCGTGGGCTTTGCCACCTGAACTCAGGAAAATTATTCTGCCCTTTGTGGGGCTGGGAGTGGAACAGGAGCTGTTGGGAAAGGGCCCTGCACTCATATAGGTTTGTCATGTCCCCTCAGAGCAAGGAGAGAGGATGCCAGATGAATCCCAAGCAGATCCCAGGGAACAACATCCAGGTATGGAAATCTGCTAATCCAGGTCAGAGGCTGGTCCACATAGGATTCTTGCTTTAGCTGTGCAGAGAAGATTCAGTCTGACACAGCCATAAGCTATATAAAACTCATTTTTCCTTTCCCTGCTGCAGTGGTGATAACTAATTTTAAAAATGTGTGCTCTTTATGAGATGACTAATACCCTTTGGGCGTCTTTCTAATTACTTCAATGGCCTTGGGTGGGGTCTTGGAAGTTTTAGTTACCTTTTGTGCCAATGGCATCAGCTGCTTCTCCTCTGGTGGTGTGTCCACATGGGAGAGAGAGACAGCATGGAGAAGGTTTTGGCACGTATGTCTTCTCTACTCTCCTGGAATTCAGTACTGCCTCAGCAGACTAATTAACAAGCCATGGGGAGCCACAGAGACATGGCATTTTTTATAATTAGAAGTAAACAAAGAAGAGCGTTTGGACAAAGAGGGAGGCAGAGTAAACCACCACAGGTAAACTGCAAGGGCACAAACTTGGCATGCAGTGCTTGGCCACCAGCCCACCTCTGCCATTCCTTCCGCCCTGGAGCTGGATACCAAGAGGAAGCAGGACACTGGGTCACTGCTAGAGGAGACTATGGGACATGGAGGAGGAGAGATGTAAGGGCAGCTGCTGGAGAGAATGTAAATCCTCCCAAATTTGCAGCTGCTATGGGTCACTTGGTTACAGTGGGAGACACAGTCTCTGCTTCACCATCTGAATGTCCTATTTCCTTTCTGTCTGTCAAACACCAGACATAAAGTTCTGCCCCATTCAGCAATCAGTGAAGACCTAACAGCTGTGTTGCAAAGAATATTCTGTGATTAAAATAGGGCTCCGGAAATATATTTGGTCCTTTTGCCCAAGAGAGTGTTTCTGGACCAAGCCCTAGCTTATTAGGAAAAATTAGAATAACATCAACACTATTATGTCCCTGGGACACATGCTTGAAGCCAGCTATCTGCTCACTGTCTTTCTGCTTTCCAGCTAAAGACAGCAGGCCATGCACATCCCCAGAGGGAGGGGGTAGAGGGAATAAAAGAGTTTTTTGTCACAGAGGCAGTAATCTGTAAAATCTGCAAACCTGCCTTCATCTTTTTCCTTTGCTGTCCAATGTTTCGACAACTTAGCTCAGATCTTGGTTTTCTATTATGCTTACTGTCAAAATAAAAACAAAAAAGAAAGCTTGTGTCTGAAAGAGAGAGAGAGAGGGAGAAGGAATCAACCATCTTCTTTTTATAATTGCATAAAGGTTTATGTTAAATTCATTTTTTATTTTTTAAGCTTCCCCGATTTGTTAACATTTACATTTAATCTCTCTTTGATACTTCCCAGAATCTGTTTCCACTTAATCTGTCTCCTTCCCTTCTTCTTCTATTTTAACTCAAATGTGGCATAACCATTAGATCCAGCTCTTGAGAGTACTGGGTCAATTTTGCTTTCCTCATTTCTGCTGTCAACAGCCAGCCCCATCTGAGGACACAGAGGGCCCTGTTGCAAGTACATAATTTTGAAACCCCCCATTCATCTGGACACTTTGTTTTAATTTAATGATCAAGAAATTTCACAGGCCACAGAAGGAAGTTATCTGATACTGACCTTAATAGTGACATAGATCTACATTTAGAGAAGTGGTCACAAGAGGACTGCTGTCTGAGCAGTTTTTCCTACTCTTTTCTCAAGTTTTCTCTGGTTCCTTCACAAGCTGCTGGCACACACTATGCTCAACACTGTTGTTGTCCCTGTACTTGGGACCTGTGCTCAGATAAAATTTGCCACATTTGTGTTTTCTATACCCAAGCAGCCTGGCACCCCTTTGCTGTGCCCCAAGGCACAGGATGTGACCTGGAGGGGCAGCTCCAGGCCAGTGAGGCCAAGCAGTTCCCGGCTGTACCATCCTGAACAGCAAACTGGCCAAGAGGGGCCCCAGAGCTGGGATGAGGCCACATTAGTGAATGAAGCCATGCTGGCTGAGGAGGCTGTCCTCATCCCCTAGCATGAAGCACAGCTTCTCCTGGTGTCCAGGTGGAATAGGGTCACTCATGGTGCAGTGCATTCACCTTGGTGAATGAGTTTTTGTGGAAAGAGCAAGTTGGATGTGCCCAGTATCCTGAGGCTATTAAGCTCTGGAGTCATGCTGTCACTAAATCCTCTGAGCATTGTGCTAAATGGATTTTCTGTACTTTTTTCTCATCTCCAGCCATGCTCTGCTGTTCAACTCAAACCTTTGCTTCCATGCTACAATTGCACATGCATTAGGCAGGAGGTTACCTCTTCCACATTCCTTCTCCTCTGCTGTTTTCCTCCTTTTACTGCCTGCCCTGCAGCATTGCCCCAGTGGGATTTTTCCTTATCTCCCATTACACCTCTGCGTGCTCTTGACTACTGTGAGAGCTTTTCAGTGTCAGCTGCCTCAGACAATCTCACCATGCCAGTGCTGCTGCATAGCTGTCCTCCCGTGCAGCGGGGACATTTTACAAACAGGGGGATGTGACTGGCTCTGCCCAGCTCCCATCACACCTTCCTATGACTCTGTTGATGCTTTTGTATTTCCAGCACTCTGAACAGTGATACTGATGCACCCCACCCCCCTCCCAATCTGAGCTAAGATCCACATTATTAGAGATAGGAATTCTGTTTGAGGAAACCCCATATCTGAAGCTTGGTTAAAAGATAAGATGTCTCAGTCATGTGAACACAGATGTTCGAAAGGGAGACAGACAGATAGGCATCTTGTTTTGCACTAGGCATTTTCATGTTTCTACAAAGAAGATAGTCATAAAACCTGTGTCTATAGATAAAAACCTACCACTGCTTTCTGTGGAGCCTGGACATCATTTAGCTCCAAGGGAAGACAAACTTCTTCATTTCTTCAACTGTTTCCATAATCCTTTTGAGCTTTGTAACCTCAATTAAAAGTACTAAATCCAAGCCATTACTGATTTGAATTTTGGTGCCCAAACCTCACTTAATGAGGCGTACTAAACCTAGTTCATCTTATCATATGTTCTGTTACAGGGGCATAATTAATACTGAGTGGAAACCAGGTCTGCTGCCCTGCAAAGATTTTCCATTGTCAAAAATGTTGAGAGAAATCCAACACCTTTCAGAGAAAGAAAGGTTTGACTTTACTCTTTTTGTAAGAAGAGTGAGGAAGGTGCTCATTAGGTTTATAAAAGGCTGATGGGATATAAAGGAGAAAAGTTGGAATCTCTGTCTCCATTAATACTGATTTCCTTGAAGGAAATTGAGTCCTTACAATGGAAGAGCCTGAAGGATTCTCTCCAAACACAGGCAAGTGACAGGCAAGGTTCCTGTCTCAAATGTGGGAGTTACAAGGATTTGAATCCAAGTTTTCTATGTTTTGTAGCAATACACTAAAAGATCTCGTTCATTCACTGAGGACTGAATGCTCTCTTAAGTTGGAGGAGCAGTTCCCCCTGGGGTTTAGAAACATTTCTTGCCAGAAATGGTACATATATTTTCCCCAACTCAGAAAATTTTGGTTTCATTTAGTTGACATTTCCCAAGAAGAAACAATACAGTTCCCTGCCACCTCTAGGTTTAACTGAATCTTATTAATTTTACAGATTAGAAAAGGGAGATAGTACTATTTCTCTCCTTTCTGCAGCATGCCTGCAATATTCTGTAAGCACATCTCTTGTTAGGAAGGAAGGAAGGATTCCAGGAAGGAAGGATTCCAGGAATGATTCCAGGGAGGAAGGAAGGAAGGATTCCAGGAAGGATTCCAGGAAGAAAGGATTCCAGGAAGGAAGGATTCCAGGAAGGAAGGATTCCAGGAAGGAAGGATTCCAGGAAAGAAGGAAGGAAAGATTCCAGAAAGGAAGGATTCCAGGAAGGATTCCATGAAGGAAGGATTCCAGGAAGGAAGGATTCCAGGAAGGAAGGATTCCAGGAAGGAAGGAAGGATTCCAGGAAGGAAGGAAGGAAGGAAGGAAGGAAGGAAGGAAGGAAGGAAGGCATAAGAAATTGAGTCAGTCTGTCCTCCATGACAGCTTTTGTTATTGTGTGCAACAGAAAGAGTTGGGAGCAAAAGTAATGGTCCAAGTCCCACTGAACTAAAGTAACTTAGCAATAGGGAATTGTTCAGCTCACGGAGAGGATGGAGGTGTCAGTGCTCACTGGATCCTCAGTTCACTGGAGGCTTGGTGCAAGTCAGCTAATTAGAGTGTTCTCCTGGTGTCTTGGCACTTGATACAGCCCAGGATGCAAAGCAGCAGCTGATACAGCCTCTGATGGGTGACAACCATCAGAGAGGGAAGGTTGCTGTGGTGCAGTAGATTCTGTACTGCTGGGATTCACAGGCATGAAAGACAAGTTGTCCCCTCACCGAGGGAGCTGCTGTCAGCAGTGAGCTCTCTCCCGCTGTATGATTACACAGACATCCACACATACCTCCATGTAAAGGTCTTCAAGGAAACAGATGAGATGAGAACTTCCTGGTTTTTCCATTGCATTTGCTCTCAAGCTTTTGTGCCAAGCTGAAGAAGAGAGTGAGGGTGCATCAGTGAGGAACCAGCCCACACCCTTCTCAGCAACAAGAGAGACATTTGATTGTGTTGTCACCCCTGCACTGTGACATACATGATCAAGAAATCTTGGCTGATAATAAGAATGCTATGCTATAAATTTGGGTGGTTTGTGGGTGCTAGCACAGTAGAGGCAGACTATTCTGGAAGGGATCAGAGAAACGGAGCAGGCAGCAGCAGCAGCAGCAAAAATTCAATTTCCCCTCCCGCCCCCCGAGGCAGCATGTCTGACACAATTGGCAGCTCATTTCTCCTGCCCTCAGATGTGAGCTGCCTCTGAATGCCTCCCTTGTGCTAGGGCTGGTACTGAGCTAAATGTGGGCCTGCTGCCAATGATTACAATTCCCATTAGCTGGAATATACATTAACTTCTGAGGTTTCAGACCACTCCTGCAAGGGAATTGCCTATTGTACGCATCCATTATTTTTCTGGAAGAGAAAGAACTCTGTTTCGTGCCTGTTATTCACTCACACAAGTTGTTTGTTTTGGTTTATGCTGGGATTTTTTTAGGAAGCTGGCACTGTTAGAAACAGTTTTATAAAGGCCCTGAGGCAGTTTTGTCACCACAGTGTAGTATTTTGTGCTGTCATGCAACGTGGCACTGGGCGGCTGCAGCTGCTGGGAATGAGGAAATGTCCGAGCCACAGGCAGCTCTGGGGCCTGGTGGGATGGCTGGAGGGTGGCATCTACCTCTGCCTCACCACCTCTGTGCACACAAGGTGAGAGGATGCCCTGTGAGCCCAAGCAGAGAGCCAGGGATCACTGCTGGGAAGAGTCTCTTGAAAGCTGCAGTAATATAAAGCAGTTGTGAGAGCTCTTTTAAAGCCAGGGCATTACCTATGCTTTCCACTCACCTTTGCTTCTTTATCCCTGATCAAATCTCACATCCTGCACAGATTTTAGCAATAAGCCTGAGTTGTTAAGTCAATGAGCTCACTCCTCTCCTGAAGCCTAAGATACAGTCCAGGGCTTTAAGATGCTATTCACTTCACAGCTGTTTAACAAGAAAAATCCTGGCTTACAAGTCTGAAAAATGTGTTTTGAACAAAATTTCAACACTTAATGTGTTTAGTTTATTTATTTTTACTTTAGTCTATGCAGCCTAGGAGATTTAATTGAATCTGGTCTCCTTTTCCTCTCCAACCTGTGTGTTATTTTCTGTGCCGTTAGTAAAACTGTCTCTGAACTCTTATCACTATGATATAGTTGCTGATTCACTAAAGGCAGCCAGAGAAACTTCTGGAGAAATGAGTTGATCTGCTGTTGCTCTTATGTGTCCTCATACCTCCCTACAACTGAAACAAGTGTCTTGATTTTTAATCTGAAGAATCTGCTCATTTTTTTCATCTCCTAAGGCTTCTAAACAAATCTGTGTGCTAAATATCACTGTTGTAAGTCGGATGTAACCTATTTGAATAAAATACAGTGAAAGTTCCTTTCTCCCTTCCTTCATTTTTGTGGCAATCTTAGGCACAGTATGGGGGATTGATCAGACAACTAAAGCACTCCAGGGCATCAGCAGAGGTGAGGGCTTAGTATGCTTAGCGTGGCACAGACAGGCTCTGGCTGAAGGATTTTAGAGTCTAAAGAGATAAACAGACAAGGAATAATGGCAGTATTGTCCTTCCTTTCCTGCTCACAGGTAAACAAGGAAGGAAAAAAAGTCAGTGTTTTACTCAAAGTTTGTCTTTTACCTGAAGCAAATGTTTGCCTGCATCGCACAAAGAAAGAAATGCAAGTATCCCCGAATTACTCTTGAAGACCTGTGCCACAAAGTTGTTCTCGTATTTGAAAACTTTGCTGCTTTAGGAAATTATTAATTGGTTCCCTGGAGGTATGACTTGTACTGGTAGCAAGGAAAAGTAACTCTTGCCTCTCTAAAGATCTGCACATTCTCAGTGGATTGGAGGTGTCAGACACACATCATACCTCCCACTTTTTGAGGATGTTTTGACTTCCTGCATCCTGCCTTTCTGCAAATTGGTTTAAGGGGATTATTTAGGAGACTAGGAAATGTCAATTTTCATTCCTGTGTTGGTTTCACGTGCTTGGGGGGAGTGGTGGATTTACCTCAGAGCAGGCCCCCCTGGAGCTGGGAAGTGGGAGGGGCTCTCCTGTCTCTGGGAGCTTCCCCTGTGGGCTGCTGGCACCAATCAGAGAGCTGATTTGGTGATGGACAGCTCGGGAAACCAATGAAAAGTTATTTCGCTTTCACAAATCACAGCGGATCAGCTTTGCTGGTCTCTTTTCGGCTTCTGGTCTCCGGGGGTGGTGGTCCCCGGGCCGGGGGCTGCAGCCCGGCTCTGGGCTCGGCCTGGAGTCTGGCCTGGTGCCCCGGCTTTGTGGGGGGCCCAGCTCGGCCCCGGCTCTGCTGGGGGCCCGGCTTGGGACCCCGGCCCCGGCTTGGTAGGGGGCCCGGCCTGGCCGCATGGTCCCAGCCCCCGCTTCCTGACCGCATGGCCTTGCGCGCCCGGAGCTCCCCTCTCCACGTGGCATGGCCGAGCAGGGGGGATCGGGGAGCCACCAAAGGCTCTCCCTTCCCCCTTCCCTTCTTCACGATCTGGATACAATTGTAACTTCTTCATGCCTGGATAAGGTCCTCGATTTTTCCTAAGCTCTCCTGAATGGGAAGGAATAAAGCCTGGAGACTTCAAAAGTCAGCGCAATGAAGATAAAGTTCCTGGTGGGAAGAGATTGAAAAGATGCAAACTGATAAGTAGCTGAAAACCTTTTTGTGGGCTAAGGGGATAGTGACATTACTAAAATTCCTTTAAACTGTGAAATATACTTGGGGAGGTTTGGATGCTTGAGAAGAAGACCTTATTTTTGCGTTGAAGAAATATAGCTCTCTGTTCTGGGACTGAAATGTGAACAGAGACATTTAATAGAGAAAGAGATGACTTTTTGCCTTGGGGAATTGGAGCTCTCTCTGTCTTGGGACTGGAATAGAGACAGAGACATTTGATAGTGAAGAAGATGAAGAAAATCTTGTTTTTCAGCAGCCTGCCTTTAAAAGTACTACCACATGTGTGTAACATAACCCATTGCACAGCTCTGAAAGGACTGTGACAGAATGGGAGGAAAAATCATAATCTGCAATATTTTTTCCCGGGTGGATGTGGATTGTGAAGGTGAAGACGCCCCCTAAGCCATAACCAAAAAGGGACTTTTCTCTCTTAAGTAAACTGAACTGATTATTTGAATGTATCACTGACTGAAGTGCTCTCTGTATGTTTGTTGGTAAGAAATGTTGAATGAAGGGGAGGAAGAAACAATCTAGGGGTCTTATTCTGATTTTTTTTTGTTTTTGGTGTTATTAATAAATTTCTTCTTGTACCTTTCTAAGTTTTAAGCCTGCCTTGTGTCTACTCCTGGGTCCTGTCTCTAAAAGAAATTAAATATATTAAAGCTGGCAAACCCAAGTCACACCGTGACAATTCCATAGGAAAAATGCAATTGGTTTGTGATTCCCCAGTGTAAAAACACTTGGTGTGGCAGGGAATGCTCATTTTCCAGAGGGCAGTGTTTGGTACCTGAAGGGTCAGGCTTTGCTTTGCAGATCATCTGCTGCATCTCTCATTGCTTTGTTCACATGGCTGTCCAAGAAAGGAAAAGCTGAACCACCCTTCTGCCTGAAGGGAATAGTTTGAGTTGCCTTCTCATTTCTGTCCTCTATTTAGTCCCCCACCCTTCCCTGAAGAGCCAGTTCCACTGAAATAAAGAAGTAGGAGTATCAGTGTGTTAAAAGGCAGAAGCAGTAGATGGAAATTTTTAGATCATGAACCAAACTTTCACATTGCATTTTCCTTTGATTTTATCTCAGGGCTTTTGCACAAGAGCCCAGCTCTGTCCAGCTCCTGTATCTGTTTGCTGATGTCATAGCTTCACCTGCTTCTCCTAACCCTCACCACTCTGTCTCATCACTCCTAACCCTGCCCTTCTTCTGTCACCCTCTTTGCATGATCCAGTCTCATCCCACTTGTCTGGACCTTCATATACCCCACCTCTAATACTATCACCACATAATCCATCCTTTTTGTATCTAATCTCTTAATTTTATAATTATTAGCCAGAGTCTTTGCCTCTCTCTTTTCCCCAGAAGAATTTTATCCACAACTTCTATAAGCTGACAACTCCTATACTCTGAATTAAAATGTAAAATCTCTAGAAAGCTCTGGTCTGGCTATTCTTGATAATGAGTGGAAATGAGCTTATGTTCAGCATTTGGTGTTTCACTCTGCTTCTAAGATAGCACCCGTTATTCCTGGGTTTGTATTGTCAAGCTCTGGTTTTGTTTTGCTTTGGGTTTAACATTTCATAACATTTACTGGAGAGGTTTTTTTTCCCTGCAGTTCTGAGGATTTAATCATGAAACTCCCCCGTGAATGTTCGCTGCTGTCGTTACTGGCTTTTCAGGCTGAAAAGCAGGAAATGCTCTGCATAGCTGACCTTCCTTTATGATATTAGCAGTGTTTGTGGCAGATATTTCTTGTCTGCTGCATTTCAGACCCTGTTTTACAGTAGCACTGCTAACAGCATTTTCTGTTGCTTAACTGTAAGTCATGGCCCTGGTGTTTCCTTTGGCTTTGTGCCACTGGAGCTTACACTGGTAGCCAACAGGTTGCAATAAAGCAGAACAGATGGGGTCTTTGGAGAGTTAAATTATCCAAAAGAGTTATGCTGCATTACCCACCAAGGTCTACGTGCTTATAGGCTGGTATCAATCCTGAGAGTCTATCAGGGAGGTGTAGCTGTAGTGATTTACATCAGTAATGCCCATGCAGACACAGGGAAAATTAACAGTATGCATTTTATAGGCTACAGCAAGAGAAAGAAATCAGCCTCCCATCAGTGACTTTCTGTGCTAGCTCCTGCTGACTGTTGACTCCTTCTCCTATCTCCATGCTTCTTCCACTGTGGATTGCTGTGAGCTGCAGCACCCTTACTGATGCTTGAGGGACTGAATGAATAAAGCCCTTGTATTTGCATCATGAAGTGGCATCATTAATTTCTACGTATTCTAACATATGTTTGACCAAAGCTGCCTTACTGACACATCATTTTTATGAAGTCTTGGTTTAGGGAATACTCTGGCTCACTGTTGCTGGGCTGAAACTGTGAGCGTCACTCTGAGCTTTATTCACAGCTCCAGTTTCAGTATCTGGGCTATCTGTACAGTGCCTGGGGAGAAAGCCTGATTTCTGAGAATATTTCACATAATCCAGGCTGAAACACAGAGACTCTCTAAGCTGGTCAAGAGGAAATGCCAAGAAGAAAGGGGCGTATTAAATTTTGTGTCTCTTTGGAGCTTTAAGCTAGTGGGAATTATTTGTCTCTGCTCAAGTTTTCATTGCAAACATGAGTCCCTATTTTTTGTATCTAAAGCAGGACAGAAATCTCTGCTTAGATACTTAACATACTCAAGTAAGAACCAAGAACCTGGATTCAAATACCTCTTCTACTTGAGGCAACTCGAACTTTCATCTTTTATATGAGCTTGGTGAGTAATGTAGTATGGATGGAATGCATCCTGCTTCCAAATAAAAAAATGGCTAAGCAGTAAAACCTGCATCTAACGTGTGAGTGCTGTGATCGTGGCAAAAAGAACCACCCTCCTTTTCCTTTCTCTGGCACAATAAATATTTAATTACCTCCTGAAGATAGTAAGAGATTCAGCAGCAGAGTTGAAAAGCTCCATCCCAGAAGATCCTGTCATTCGGGTCTTAGGGTATTTCATATGGTGTATATCCACATCTCCTCAGGCAGAGAAAGGGCTGAGCCAGGCCACCTTATAAAGCAGACAACTTCTCAAATACATAAGTCACAGAGTAAAATATGTTCCCCATCTTCTTCCTGAATATGTGGAAAAAACAGAAATGTGCAACCTGGGATATGAGAGGGGCCTTTGCAGTCATATGTTTTCATGAGTAGTAAGACATATTATTTGAAATATGAACTAGGATGTAAGAAGCTCTGGTTTCTAAAGGTAGATACAGTGATACAAGCATTTAAGAAGCCTCACGGGGGAAGCTAGGCACACGAGGAATTCAGATACCTGCAAAGCTGCATGTGCAGAATTTAAATTTCATTTATTTAAATGTAACTCTGTAAAGTATCAGCTCAGCATCTAAGTGCTCCTGTGAGTAGGAGCTCAGGCAGCTAGATGAAGGCAACAAGGGAGTTCTGGGGCACAAGGACAACTAAAAGGTCCCTAACCTAAAGTCCCTTCTAGCTTCCAATTCATGGCACGGTATGGTCATGTAAGGTTCATCCTGGCTGTGGCTGCTCTGAGGGTTGGTGAGATTCTGACATCCAAATTGTTGCTGCAGGAAGCTGTAAGCTCAGCTGAGGGGCCAGCAATAGTCATTATGGACTATGGGGTTCAAATGCCGGTAGTCTCGTTTAAAAGATCTTTTCTTCTCCTAGGAGCTTGTGCACAGCCTAACCACCCCCCCCCCCCCCCCCCACCTTTGTTATCCTTGTTAAGAGGATATTTATTTTCCTCTTGCAGGAGGCACTTCCTCTTTTTGGTAGATGGCAGTGGCGCTGTGTGAGCTCCTGCAGTGTCAGAGCAGTCCCTTATATTTTGGGCAGAGGAATGGACCTGCTCTCAGTGTCTGCCCCCAGCCCTACCATCAGTTCACTCAGTGAGTGAGTCACTGTGAGCATGTCTCATTTCTCCATCCCTGTTGTGGGCAGGACAACAGGGTCTGTGTCACGCACATTTTTCCATTGTGCTGGCAGACTGGCAGATCCTGCAATGCCATGGCACAGGGCAGGGCTCTGGCTGCAGAGCAGAGATTCTTGCTCAGAGGAACTTTCCATACACACTCTGTTTTCCTACTGAAACAGGGTACATCTTTAAAAAAAAAATAAAAAAAATCTGTCTGACAGAAGATTTGCAAGGGCCAGTCACAGTGATTGGCATGTCAGGGCAGACTGCAATCCCACTCTGGGTTTGGGAGAAGCTCATCAGAGCCAGAGCTAGTATCATGAGCTGGTATTCCCCAGTGAAACAGCGATTATTTTCCTTGGAAGACCTACAGGCTCCTGATCACCCATTGCTTTCCAGCCACTTTTATGTTAAGTTATTTCACACCATGAGCTACTAAAACATAAGGGACACATCTCTTGATACTCTGGTCACTCCAGAGCATCTCCTGGGAAATTCAGGATTTCTATGTATCCAGCTGGCTGAAGCTTTCCTTCCACTATGACAGCATCTGTGATGGGAAGAAAGACAGCTTTGAAGTACCACTACAAGCCCTGCTCTCACCCTTCCTGTGCTGCAGAAAGCCAGCTGGCAGCTTCCCTTTTGGGTCTTCATGCAGTTCTTTCCACTCTGCCCTATTTCCAGGTTCTTCAAAAGGACTGTGTGGGAATAGCAGTGACAGACAGCCCCTGACAGCATCAGGATGGAGGACTCAAGTGGAAAAGCTGCTAGTTAGTATCCAGTCATTGGACTTGCATAAATGTCCATTTTCACCTCAAAAAGGCCTGCCAGAGGCAACAGTCACACCTTTCCTAGGCCTGAGAGGTCTCACAGGTACTGGGAGCACCAGAGGACTTGTAGCTCCAACACCTAAATTTGTGACACTTGGTAAAACATAAATATTCACTTTAACATAACTGTGACACTTAAGTCTAGCACTACATTGATTTAAGACCTGAATATTGACCAGCCAGCAGCCCTCAGCATCCTGGCTTCAGCTACATTGTACCCTCTCCTGCATGCATCTTCAGGACAAATTCTTCCCTCTAAAGCTTCCCTGCTATATACTTCCACAGCAATGTAGGCATGGTTAATATTTATAAATAGTGAGGATTTCTACCCTGCTTCAGCATTCATTATAGTTGCAGTGATTCAAACCTCCAGCATAGACAGGAACTGCCTTGAGCTGAAATTGAGCAACTATCTAATAAAATATAGTCATGAGAGGAATAGGAGTTATACAGTTAAAGTGCCTTGAGCCTGCTTGAAAGACTTATTTCCTGGTTTCCTGTGGAGTACTTTTTAGTAGGAAGGATTTGACTCTGTGTGTTGTATATATCCATATAAGAGAGAAAAATATTTTAAAATTTTAAGGGGGGAAAGGGACATTTACACTTCTTGAGGAGGTGCTACAGAGAAAGCATTCTTTATTTTCCATGGACCTGCTGTATTTACAGCTGCTAAATTTCCTGTAAGAAAACAGATGTGAGTACACTATTTTCACAGTCTTACAGGCAAATTTGCTGTACAGTTGTGGTACATGCTGGGAGACACTCAAAGCTGTAGTGCCTGGAGACTGCACTTTGGACTGGGATGTGGGTAGAGATTGTATTTGAGCTCAGATGAGGAGGAGGCTGCTGGAGAGGATTCTGTAGCCAGACTCAAATTAAGGAGAAATAAATAACAATTTAAAAACATATTATGTAACTTCATGGTAACATCTCCAGGGCCTGAAAAAGGAGAGCTCAGTTATCATTTCATATTCTCATATCCCTGTGATCTATACACCTGTCTTATCACATGTCTCTTCTGTCTCAGATGCAGCTCCTCAGTTGCTCCTAGTATTCTTGCTCCAGAGGCTGAAAATAGGGGGGGAAATTAGCCAAGGGAATTTCTAGGATTTTTCTCCTCAACCTTTCTAGGCTACATATATAAAAAAGTGACAATTAAAAAGCAGAAGTCTCCCATTGTTGTCAGCCAGAAGAAAGAGCCATTCCAAAGGGCTCTCTCTAGAACATTGTTCTGATTCTTGCTTAGGGGGGGATAGAGCCTGTCTGATCTCCAGTCCTCTCTTATCAGCTGTTATTACCTTAAATGTAAGAAATTACATGATACAGCACCTCAGAAGTTTCCATCCATGCTCTCCAAATAACGCTCTAAATATGTTCCCTTTTCACCCCACAGGATTTTAGGTTTTCTCATAATTTTCTTCCTTATCTCAAGCCTGCAATGTGTGTCCCAGGTAATGCTTCTCACTTGTTTACCTGACTTTGAAACACCTAGTTCACAGACCCTGCTGACATTTAGATCATTGTTCTTGATGCACATCACCTCAGAACTGGCCGACTTGTTGACTGAGTCTACCTGCTTTAAGAACAAACTCATCTTATCCTAAGTGACCTGAGCAAAGTAGGAGTAATCCTCTCTGTTTCTCTTTCCCCCCTCTAGGGAAGATAGAACTCAGTTTCCTCCAGCTCTGTAATTTCTGGACAGACACAGGAGTGAGCCCATGCCTAAATTTAACCCTGTATTCGGACCTGCCCCTTATATGCTATGGTAACAGGAGTGTATATAGAGAGAGCTGGTGAACCACCCTCCACTTGAATAGCACCTTTTGTCTTCGCCTTGGCTTGTAAAATACTGTCTTGCATTCATGTGGGAGTAACCTGGGGCAGTCTGAGCATAGGAAAATCTGTGCATGTAGGAAAAGAAGTGGAGCTGCCTTCAGCAAGACAACCTTATTTGACCCTCCTCCTTCCTGTTTCAGCTGGGACAGAGAAGAATGAGGGGACTGAGGCTAAGACCAGATGTTGGCATCATGCACACAGGAGTTGAACAGTTTTTCTTCGTGCCTGCCTGCCAGAGGACATTAATCCTGAGCCACAGTGCCCTCTGTCATTCCAGCTCTTGATCCATTCCCTTAATCCTTCTATTTATACCTTCTGAGCAGGAGTCTCCTTTCTTATGTGCCAGTTTTACACCGGTATAAGTTCACAGTCTGTGGGTTTGTTACTGGCTTACTCTCACCTGTAGAAGAAGAGATCTAGACTCATCACTTCTAGGTACCTAATGAAGTATCCCCTATCCCTTGGTTTTGTAAATACTCTTTGTATTTACAAATACTTTCTATTTTTTCATCAGTCTGTTCCAACACACATCAGCCTGCTATTATTTTGGTGCTATAATCCCAAAATGCACACCTCATGATGCTGCCACTGAAGCTGTGTCAGGGACAGTAGATACCTGCAACTTCCTCCATGCTACGTCAGTCTGGGATAGACTCCTCCAGGGTTGTGTTCCTTGGGACCAGCATCAGCCAGGAGATGTCTATCAGTAGCCTTTTATTTTTCTCAGCTTCAGCTCTCCACATTCAGCCTGGCTAATGTAGACTTAGGATTTGTTATTGTTCCTCATAGTTCCATTGAGGAGAGATAGATAAAGATTTGGACCTTCCTGTTATCCATACTGGCTAAATGGAGGAAAAGGCCAGGACTTGTCTTGCCTAGAACTGAAGTCTAAAGGCAGCATGGTATGTTCTTAATAAAGGAGTGATTATATGAATCACAGTAGCAAAATGTTCTTCCAGAGCACAAGCCCCACTCCCTGACTTAAACATCCAAGCGTGGCTGTCCATCATTCCAGAGGAGGGATTCGCCTTGGACCGGGATTAGTGTGCAGCCCCCTGTATTACAGAGGAGTAGCTACAATTCCAGAGTCTCTTTTAATGAGTTACTTGTGGCTGTTTATTGGATAAAATAAATTCCAACTGGCCCGTATAACAAATGAAACTCAACTACAAAACTGTAATGATATTTATTCACCCAGCTGCCAGCAAACTCACATGCACTATGAGTCATTCCAGATGTGGATAAAAACAAAGTCTGTCTGTGAAAGTAAGTTTCGTGATCCCGAGGAGACTTGGTTTAGGAGAGGAGCAGTGCGCTGACTTCAGCTCTACTCAGAAGAACAGACAGGTTCTTCTACAAAGGGGGAGGGGGAGAGGAAAAGCCATTATTTATTCCTGAAAAGAAAGGAGCTGGGAAAATAAAAAAGCTACTGTACAGCTAGATATACGTATTTTAAAGAGAAGGATGCTTTGGAAGACTTTGGTGCTGCTGCTGTTCTATTACAGTGCTCATGCCACTGTGACCTACAGATGGAGCAGAGGTAAGATCTCAACCTGAAAAACTTTTTAAGAGAAAAATTTGAGTTGTAGATTTGGTCTGAAATTATGTTGCATTTATACGTATATATATATATATATATACAACTATAATTTCTTTCCATCCCAACCCTGGATTTTTTTTCTCTGTTAAACAGGTCAGCTAAAAAATATATAGATACACATGAATAAGTGCAAAAAGGTAAAATTATATATGTATTCTATTATAATAAAAATATATAATATAGCCCAAGAACCAGAATTACATTCTTGCACTTTTTCCACTCTTCTTTCTAATTTTTCTCATGCATTACCAAAAAAATATAGCTTATGAAACTTTGAAGTGAAAGCCTGTGCGGGCACAGGTGGCATAATCTGCCCTAGCAGGAAGATACCTGGCAATAGTAAAGCAAAGAATGCCTAGACTGTGCAAGGTGCCTAGGAATGCTGCTACCCTACCCTGGCAGAGGAGCACAGATAACACGGAGAAAGTGACCTGGTGTGTTGTCAGGCTTCAGCTACCGATGTGACAATGCACAGTAGTGATATAGTTGTCATTTTTTAAAGTGTGACAGCAGCATATGGAATGTTTGGGGACTATTGGATTGCATAGGAGATGCTTGCTTCAAAGCTAGTGATGATGTCCTTTCCCTTTTTTGGTTTTATTCTCTCCTCTGGTATTTGGCATTGGTTCAGTAGCTGCTGGAATCAGAAAAAGGAAACACCTCCCAAAAGATTTCTTTGGTTCTGATATTGAGATTCACAGACATTTAAAGGAACCAGAGTCTTCTGAAAAAATAGAGTGTTCAAATGCCTCCCTCCCTACTCCGGTCTCCCATGTCTTCCTCATCATAGCTGGTACCATTCCAGTCTGCCATTTGGGTTTGGTTTTGATTTTGTAGGAGAGGGAATGGTTGAGGGAATTAGTGAAGAGCTACACAGTCTGGCTCAGGCTGTAGAAATGCTTCTTTTTTCCTTACAGTGGTTAATTATTCCTTTCAAAAATCCATGGTAGCTCACTGGCAATGCATTGACCTGGGTCTCACCATGGCAGGTTCTGTCCACAACTTTTTCATCAGACTCTTGGTTGATATTTCATGAGTCATTGTACCTGCATGTACCTTACTTTTCTTTTCTGGTATAAGACAGGAAATAGCACCAATATTTGCTGTAAGCTCCTGTAATTCTGTAGGTAAGAATTTGTTATTCCAGGGGTGACACAAAAATGTGAGAAAATCAGAACTAGATATGTATTAAATATATATATATATATATAAATTAAAGTTCAATTTTAATCATCATGAATATTTAAAGAAAAACAACAGAACTCTATTGTGTCTTTTGGGAAAGCAGATTTTTTTTTTCCAAGCTAGAAGCTCTAGTGCCTAATTTTGGACACTTCAGAGGGAAGAGAAGATTCACTCCCTGTTGTGATAAGGAGTTCGTTTGTCACAAATAGTGTGTGCAGGCATTTTCTGAGGAGGATACCAGATTTTTTTTCCACATCTACTGGGACTATTCTGCTCTAAAGACGTTTTAGAGGCATGACTTATTCATTAATAACTACTTCAGTGAACCTCTACTCTCTTGAACTGCGTGTCAACCCAATCAAATCTGCAGTATCTTGAGAGGATCCAAACACTATCTTAATTGTTGAATTACTTATAAACCTAGGATAAAATATGAGTACTGAGAAATGACACATTCTTCTGCACACTCAGAGCTCTTCCCTCCCTCCACAAATGACAACTGAGTCTTGTTTAGGTTAAACCTCCGTCGTTTAAGTCTTATCCAAGTCCTGATTTGAGTTCTGCAATGAAAAGGCAAAGACAGATCAGCATCTGGTCTGACAGAAATCGAAGACACATCTGTGCATCATGTTGACTTGTCATCCAGGTTGTTTACAAAACAGTAGGGCAACGGTCTTGCTTTAATTGCTAGCAGCTGCTGTTTGCAGTAGAAATGAGCAGTCAGTATTGTATACAACAACAGCTTTGACCATTTTTCCACTGGGAAGCACAGGGGCAGCCAGGGATCCCCAACCCTTGTAACCAATCATTCAAGCTTTGGCTCAAAGAAAACTCAGGCATAAGAAAAGATGAACACACTTGTGCTGACTGGTGAGTGGGAGCTCCCAGCTGCCACCTCCCTTTTCCCTTTGCTTGGAAGCATCAATGAGTGGAGGAAAAAAAAAATCTGGCAGGGAAACAGAGGGCTTTATTCATTCCTTTTTCTTTTAAAACTGCCTCAGCCCTATGCTTTAAATATCTCACACATACTCCTCATCCTGCCTTGATTGAGCTGTGGACACGGGTCCAGAAGTCACAGGCAAAACTTACTGCCTAGAATGGGTATGTTTAACAAAGATCCTGAGTGATGATAAAATAATTGTCTTGTCGTCATCAAGTTTCCTTGAGCCTCTTGTAGGCTTAGCTGCATGGAAGTATCTTCTCAGATTTTGTGAAGCTCCTGTCTCAGGAAAAAAATTAACAAAAAGAGGTAATTAAAAGTTCTCTACAGACTCAGTATTATTCCCTATTCAGTGGCAAAGGTGAGGTCATACAAATTCTTCAATTTCCAAATAAGAATTACAGGTCTTAAGAGATGTTTCTTCTGAATAAACCAAAGAACAAATCCTGGGCTTTGACAAAAAAATAAGCAAAAAAAACCCCCTTCATTGCAGTTATGGCAACTAGTGTCACTTCTTGCCAGTTGCTTCTGTCAAACTTTGAGAAGTACCAATTCACTGGAGAGCAGAAGCCATCCTTATGAGCATTACAAGACTTGTCTGTTCCCTGAGGAGAAACCCTAAGGCAATCCTCATTAGCACATTTCTGCTGGCTGGAGTTTATTTGCTGTAAAGGCTGCCTGATTCTAATAAATGGGACATACAAACAGTAGCATTCTTGCTGTGTGTTTACTCAGGGAGGGCAGTTTTCTTATGGTTGTGGCTTTAGGACAGGGCAGAAGCAGCTGCAAGGGCAAGTTCAAGTGGAGGCTGGAAAAGGAGATGTTAAAATTCTCAAAATAAGAAGGTAGAATGCTTTTCACCCATCAGTATCTGCAGGATATATCAGCACCACAGAGGTTTCATGCTTTTGGGGAGTTTTTGTACTGTTCCTTCCAGACCTCAAAAGCAGCATTACAGTTCCATCCAGATCTATCTGGTCCATGTGCATTATTTTCTACCCAATCTCTAGTGGCTGGTGGAAGTCAAATGGCTGTTTGAGAGCACCAGGGGAACAGTCTGCTCTCCCTAAAGGTCTTCAGCAGGAATTGCTTGAAAGAACAGAAGGTCCATCCTCCTTGATTTGCCCACAACATTGCAAACTCTTTGTATTCGCTCTAGTGTGGAGGGAGCTCAGTTTGTGGGTTTGATGGAGCAGCTGCTGCCTGAGCAACTTTTGCCTGCTCCTCCTGCTTGTGGACTTAGCTGGAGCAGGCAGGCAGCTCTGGAATGCCAGGATAGAGAAGACTGTGTGGGAGAGAGAGACTGACTGTTGCTAGAAAGCCAACCAGTACTTTTGTAAGGAAGCACAGTTTAATATATTCTAATCTCTGCGGTCATTTGGTTGCTAGGGATCTCTGCTGTGTGTGCAAAGATCAAATGCCTCAGAAATTAAAGCATGCCTTTAATCTCCACTTCTTTTCATCTCATTTCCCTCTTTTCCTTGCTGCATCTCATATTGCATCCCTACAGCCAGGTACTCCCTGCTTGAGCAACCTCTGGGATTCCATGTCTGACTTTAACTATTGTGTGGAATTTTTGGCTTGGAGAGCATGGGCAAAGGGAATGTGGTCTGAACACAGCCTGTAATTGCAACACAAATGGTCAAACACACACATTTATGTACCCAGTGGTCCTTCAGTAAACCAGGTTATGGTCTGTGTCATTTGATACATGACCAGGTTTCCAAAGATCTGGTCCAAGCATAAATAGAAGTTACATCAGCTGGACCAGCTACCAGAAATTTTTTAATTGCAATGTCTATCTAACTTCCTTTAATTTCTATAAAGACATTATTATCCAATTCTTAAAATGTGCAGTGCAAATGAAAGATATGAAATGCTATGGAACAGTGCAAGCTCTGTCTAAGCCTGGCTGTGTAAAGGACATTGCTTCTTATGAGGAAAATGCAATATTTCCCTTTTCTCTGGCTCTCATGTGATAATTTGGAAAACTGCCATAATTGCCACAACTTCCCTGCTTGTTGGGCCCATTCCAACAACTTCACTGGAGCTACAAAAGGCATGATTGATCTGCTGCAGAGGTTTTTCCCATCTACCTGGAGTCTGTTTCATCAGCCTGCCCAGTTCCTGGGAATGCATGTTTGTGGGCTGATTATTTCTGCAGCAAATATTGCAACCCTGTCTGTAAGGAGATGAAGGCATCTCCTAAAGAAGGTCTTAGGAAAGGGATTAGTTGTTAGCAAAGCTGCTTGGTGTTGCAAAGGTAGCTGGAATATCTCAGTCTCTGAATGGATTTTAACCATGGTAGGATAAATATCCAAAAAGGTATGACTGTGACTGTAATCAAAATCCATTCTAGTGTGTTCTGATTGCCCAAATGCTCCTTTAGTGCCAGAATTAATTGATTTAACCTGCATGGAGGATGATCCCTGAATCAGAATTCACAGTGGGTACCTGAAGCTGAAAGACATGCAGAGGATGCTTAAAAAAAAATAAAATCCAAGTTTCTAATGTCTTCTAGGGCAAAGATGCTAAACTCTGGTGAGACCAGAGGGAAGATAGACTGTGGAAGTTTTTGCATTTTAGTTTAGATCACAGATGGATTTTGTACTCTATAAAAGAGTCATGCTGTTAGGAAGGAAGGATCTAAGTGATTCTGATACTTTGTTCACCACAGGAAGCAGCCAAAAAATGGCTAAAGCTTACTGCTCACAGAGTAAAAGTTAAGAAGAAAGAGGAGCTAGACAATTTTGAGGATATCTGAGTAAACAGCAAGAGGGAGACACATCAAGTAAGGCTGTTTTCTCTTTTATATGTCCTAGGCCAGATGAGATCTATTTACTGAAAGTGGCACCTGTAGAATCTTCCTGGTGATCCCAGCTCCATCCCAGTACTGAGGACTGGCAAGTCAGTTAGAAGTTTGCTGCCACTTTGGTCATATTTGGTCATATTCCTACATGCTGTATTGTCACATGTATTTGCCCCAGTTCCAGGAATGGAGCTGTCCTGGGATCTGGATCAGTTTGTACAAAGCTCCTCCTGTCCCAGCCAAAGCTGGGGAAGCACCTCCTGCCCTTTAAGCCCCTTCTTCCACTTTCACATGGAAATAGCTCCCATCACCTTGCTTCTAACCACCATCTCACTGCTCTTAGTGCCTGTTGATCAGCCAGGGTTCTCTTCCAAAAGTGAGGCAGCTATGTGATGAATGAAATAACTCATACAAAGACTAAAACACTGTGAGTCCCCTCCTGATTACCTTACACTCAACTGCTGGGCCCAGACACCTCAGTGGTACCTGGCATTATGCAAACACACAGAATAAAAGATAATCTGTCTTTCTCCAGGGAATTTTCAGTATAATTAAGGAGAGGAAATATTAGCATCCTTCTTTGTCATGTGGCACAGAGTCATAAAATCCCTTGCCCCAGATCTCTTCAGGATGGCTGTGTGTGTGTTTAGTCCTGTGTATTGTTAATAGTTGTTATTTATTTTTTTTAAATCTGTTTCTGAAGCATAAGGTGTGTTCTCTTGTATTCCTGGGGTAGATCATGTCAAATTCAGCAGGAGTGTAATGACTTCTCATGCAGAAAGGAATCTTGTCAGAAGCACTGAATAGTACAATCTAATTGAAAGGGAAGTCAGCAGGCCGTAATGAACATCATCAGGCTGCAGAGGCTCTGATTATTCGGGTCGTGACAGGCAAGATGTAAATTGCTGACGTAAAGAACTGAGTGGAGCAGCAATTAACTTTGCACGAAGTGCCTGTGCCTGAGCTCAAGGCAGAGCAGGACCCACAGGGCGAGTCCAGGGTGCTGGAGGAGAAGCTGGTGACTGCCTGAATCTCCCTGCAGCCCAGTGGTTCTGCTGAGGGGAGCTGAATCCATCGAAGATGCAGAGAAGCTAGCTGGGCACATGGACCTGGCTGCAGCAAAACAGGTGTCCCAGCAAAGCAGGGACACCAAGAGTGTCTTGGTTGGAAGGGGACAAACCTGGCCCTTGCTTTAACTCTAAAAGTACTTCAATGTGCATGACAAAAGTCAACAGTAGTGTTTCTGCTCTCAGGACTAAGGCTGCAATTCATTAGCTGGAATTTTGTTTCCTTGCTTTCTTAAATTCTTCCAGCCCAAATCTGTTATTTGTTATTTAAAGTGTTTTTCAGCAAAATGGCACTGGCCTGGGTGAAGGTGATGCAGGTCAGCTGTACAGAGACAGCTGATGCTGGGAAGCAGAGGGGGAAATGAATCAAAGCATAATTATCAGGGAAAAAAGAGGCAACTTGAGAGTAAGCTGCAAATGATACTTGTTATTTAACACAAAAAAAAAAAAACCCAAGGGGGCTGTCATCTATGGGGTTTCCTCTCTAACTGGAAGGAAAGAAAGGCAAGGCAGGGATCCTGTATGTCTCTATGGTGCCCATCTCTCATTACATCCAAGTCCTGTTTAATTTGGGAGTTGCTACGGCAGCTTTATGATCTATCCCCTGCAGCATACTTGCTCATTCAGAGACATTAAACCAGCCCAAATCTGCACCACAAGCTGTGGTGACCAAGCCTCAGCCAGAAACTCCTGTCACCCTCGCTGAGATGCTCCAAGCTTCAGCAATAACCTGTCTCCTCTCACTACCACAGCGCTTGTTACAGCACAGGCTCGGGTCAGCCTGGAGGCTGAGAGTGGGAGGAGGAGAGAAGCAATGTTAAATAAGCTCCACTACTCCCTGTTTCCATGAACACTCCTTTCCTCTGGTAAAAGCATATGTGAGGCCTTTCCTGGCCCAGTTTGCTGGTTAGGTTTGGCAGCCCCACAGTTCCCCTGAGAGCAGCCTGCATACCACTCGTCCTCTGGAAATTCCTCCCTAGCCACAGAGAAACAAGTTACCAGCCAGGATCCAGGCTCCAAACCACTGAGTCTCCCTCTGCTCAGGAGGAGCCAGGTAGCTGAAAAAAGATGTTGAGAGAGGGAAAATAAGTTGTCCATTGCTTAGAGGTGATCTGGGAGGAAAGGGGACAGTAGGAGGACAGTGCTGTGCTTCAGTCTCATGTTGCAGACTCAAACTCACAAGGTCTTCTGTGACTCCTCACCCCCTGGCAGGGCACAGGGGAAGCAGAACACTTCAGATAGGTTCTGCCTAATTGTAAAGAGAGTAGACTGCACTGGACTGGATGTGGATATCTGCTGCAATCCAGCACATCAGGATTTAATTATCTCCATCCATTTGGCAGGTGGTGGCATGCCACAAAAGGACTTGATGCTTCTAATCTCTTCTCTGTCTTGGGAAGAATAGAGACTTTCCAGTCTGGCAGGGAAAATTTGAGCCACAAAAAAGGAGACAGAAAAAGGCAAAGGACAGATATGCTGAGAAAGAACAGGGAAAAAGCTGGAGGTAAAAACAAAAATGGTAAGAAAGAGAAGAAAAATGAAGATAAAGGAAAGGTGCAGAGAGAGAGAAAACATAAATATGGATGGGAAATATTTAAGTGCACCACATCAAGATTAGACTAGCACTGTCTTCCTTGTCAGCATGGTATGCATCCCCATTTGAACCCACACTTCAGCAGATGCCCATCTGGCACAGCTGGTCTTCATCTTATCCATCTACCTCTCAGACTCTTGGAATGGTTGCTTTTCTTTGGAGCTGGCTCTGCCTTTTTCTCATGTAAGCAGGACTCAAGTTTACTTCTAGTCCCCAACAGCCTCTCATCCTACCAAGAGTTTGAGAGCTGCTAGTCTGGGCAACTGACCCGTAGTCATAGTATAAAAATTAGTTACTGCTGCTGAATCATCAGCGTGTCAGCATTTCTTCACTTTTTTTAAACCCTCCCTTTGATCTTCTACACTATGTAGGTATGCAAAAAGACTCTTGCCACTGCCCAAGAAACAGCCTGTTTTATTACACAGCAGCTGCAGAAATTCAGCAGTTTTCCAGGACTATGGAACTGAGAAACAGCACAAGTCCCTATATCTCCCTATCAGTCCCTGGAAGAATGCATCAAGCTTTGAAAGTCCTCAGTTTCCTCCCTGGTTTTCATAATGCTCACAGCCATTACATTAGTTTTTAGTTTATTCTTGTCTCTGAACAAACACAAAGTGTTTATTGAATTTATTTATTAAGCAAAGATTTTATGTCTCAGGGAACTGTTCATGTTTTAAGCCCCCTTTTAAAATAAAAGACATTTAAAACATGCTTCATTTTTATTTATTGTAATTATTCATGTCTTGGCACTGAACAAACTCCATTTCCACTTAAACACTATTTGTGGACCTCCTAATATAGTACAGCATGTGTTGAGTGAAACCATCCATTTTTCATAGTTGCAACAACTTCTGTTTTCCTGGATTACCATGCCAATTTGGCAGAAAGTTTTGAAAGGTAATAGTCTAATGATAAAAATGTATGCACTACTTGTTCTGTTGCTTTCTACTGCCAGGTTTTTAATAAACAGAACTCAAAGGGGCTGTCCTACCTTGACTTGTACTTAGTAAACAAAGCTCAGTCAGGTCCTCACAAAGAAATGAGGATAGAAAAGTATCCAAAGATTTTTCAACACTGGGCTGTTCCATAGCAGGAATCAGATGCAATCAGCAAAAATTAGATCTATCAGCCCCGTTAGGCCCAAGTGGCAGAGGACACTATGTGCCTGCCCTGTTGGACTCTCTAGCAGAAGGAGGATGATGATGTGGCCCTGTTGACACACAGGAGACATCTGGGAAAAGCCAGTGTAAAAGGAATGGGCAGCACAGCCTCTGATCTCTCCCTAAAACCATCCTGCTGCCCTGAGGGAAGACTTGGCTGAGGCCTGGGTACTTCTGCATGCCCAGGGATGGAAGGAATCCTTCAGGAAGGCAGGGAGCAGGATGGATATGTTTACCAGTGGAACTGAGAGAGATGGGGCAGTCACGCAGACTGGGAGCAGTGTTGTCGTGGGGCTGCATTTTCCATGTTTACAGCAGAGAAGTGCCATGGGCTTCAGGTGATGAAGTCTGTTTTTGAAGAATCTGCCTGGTAAATACCTAAGTGTTAGGAAATTTCCCTGGAAAGACACTCCTTTTCTAGCCAGAAGCTGTATTTTGGGATCAGGCTGCTGGACGCTTGCTGGGAATTTCTGGATCCCCTTCAAACTCTGAATTACTAGATGCATGTGTCATAGCCCATTAATCTATCACGCACCCAGTTATGTCAGCCCACTCCCTGTGCATGCTGCTCACAGACAGTGTGGTCCAGCCAAAGTGAACGCCAGAGATGAAAAACGTGCACTTAGATCCTCCAAAGGAACATAGAAGGACTCTGAAGTAAAATATCACCATCAAGGCAAAGACCTCAGTTTCTACTTGCACAAATTTGGCAGTGTAACCAACTTGTCACATGTCTTAAATACTTTCTATTTTCATGATCAAAGATGGAAATGTGTGTCATGCCCAGCTGGCTTTTCATACCCATCTGTGATGTTCCCCCAGGAGTTTTTCCCTCCTGGTTGAATTCATGCTACCCACCATGATGCAAGCTGTCAGAGAAGCAGATCTATCATCCTTCATTCTTCTGCATGTGAACGCTGCTGGACCTGAGGCTGGATGTCTGCCTGCTGAGGTGGAAAAGAGTGCCAGTCTTTCTCATTGCAATTCCAGCTGGGAGCAACTGCTGGAACATACTGTGGTTTACTGAGCTGTTTTCAAGCCCAATGCATTTCCCTATGGGTGCTTTTGCTGACAAATTAATGCATATATTGTTTAGACAAAGTTATAAATCGCCTTCTGAGCATTCCTTTCACAACAAATTGGTGTGCTCATGGCAGCCTGTCTCTGTCACCCAATGCAATGGTTAACAGCTACTAATCCAAGGAGCTCAACCATGACAAGCCAGTTTTCATTCTCCTTCATCCATCCTTAATCCTTGTCACTTGGAGGCCAAAGCAGAACTGAAAGATTACTGGGGCTAGCATGTGGAATTATAAATAATGTGACAAGTATTCCCTGCCTTATGTTGTGGCCATACTAAATGTCGATCTACCCCTACAAATGACTGCTGTGTTCCAGTATTTCAGACAATTATTATCCTAACTTGACAAAAGGAAATAATATGTAATGATGAATATGAAAATTATATAAGATGGATATCAATCACATATTCATAACCAAGTGGTGTCTTTAAGCTTACCTGGGAGATCACCATCACTAGCAAGCTGAGGAAGATCTGTCATGCAGATATTTCACATGCTGAAGTCCAGCTTTGGCAAGGAGTGATTCTGTAGGCCAAAGCAACAGACAGCAGACTGACCAGAAGATTTTTCTCTAGCAGGATGTAACCCACATGCCAGCAAAACCTTTCTAAGAAAGCTCATTCATTATGCAAGCTTCAGAGTCTCTGAACTAGTATGAAGAAAGCCCAAATACAGGAAACAACAGGATGAGATTTACAATGAGTATCACAGCATCTTATTTGAAGTGCTTCTCCACAGTAATAATGCCTTCACACACAGTCCTCACACAGAGACAAGTTGAACCAAAGAACCAACTCCCAGCTGGTTTCAGTCAGCAGCATGCTAGAGGGTTTCATTGGAAATCTGGCCTTCCTCCCTTTCTCTAAATTTATTTATCTTAAATTTAGAAGCTGAGCTCATTTTTCCTTAAACAATTACTTACATTATTTTCCCATAAGCTAAAATCTATTTTACAATTTCAGCTCAAATGGCTCCAGAAGAGGGTGTCCATTAAGGAAGAAGAACACTGAATCAAACACATGACAAATTGGCAGGGTCCTCTTGGTCTGGGAGCCACTGGGAGTTGGCACCTGTGGGGGCAGGAACTGCAGCAGTGAAGGAGGTTGAGAAAGGTTTTGAATTCCCATCCACTTCAGGCACAGCTGTCAGCATTTTGTGCCTTTCAGGTCTCTCTGCTCAGGAAACAGGATGTTTGGGTTATTCTGTTGGCTGTAAGATTGATTTTTGCAACCCTGAGTCTACCTTTCTTGTCTCCTCTGTGATCCCAAGCATGTCTTTCACAGCACTGGGTTCTCTGTGACCTAGCTGCCAGCAGAGCAGTATCACAGGGCTGGTGATGCCAGCTCAGGTTATCTGAGGATCTCACTCGTAGTGTCCAGTAGTCTTCAACAATTTGCAACATTCCAAGTATGAGCCAGGCTTTCTGCATTTAATGGGGAATCCAGTTGTACGTCAGTCTCAGCTTTACTTCAGCAGATCTTGAAACCTGAAAGATCTAGAAATAGCCAGGTTTTAGGAGAGTTTGGAATAACAACAAAGATTGGAAAAATGTCAGCTTTGTAAAATGGAAATCCCATATGTGTGTTTGTGAAATGGGGGATGCAGCTATATACCCAACCCATTTTAGATTCATCCTTTATATTTCTACACTGTGTTTATGGCAATATCACAAAGACTGTCTTGGCCCAACATCACATCTGCACTCATTGAAATTCACTGATCAGATTTAGTGGAGGATTATATTCAAGCTTCACTAATGTTTTAATATTATTTCCACAGAGATGTAGAAATTAACAGGGCCCAGACAGGGCACATGCAGGTGTGTACTTGACAGAATAGATGTCTTCCCATGCTGATCCTCTCTCACCTCTCCAGGAGAAACATCATTGTCACCCAGGGATACAGCCCAGCTTTCTATCCCTCATGGTCTGCTCATGTAGCAAAGAGGCTGTACCAGTCCAGTTCAGAGATAAACCCAAATCCATCTTCAAGTCCTGGGTCTCTCTCTCAGACTTATCTTTATTGTCACTATTAGAAATTATTTCAAAAGGCATTGCCTCCAAAAACAACACATTTCTTTACAAAAAGGACCCAGAATCCCTATTATTTTTTGTTTACAGGGCAAGGCTGATTTATACTCTTTCTCATCCAGCACATATTCATGTCATTAAGAGAACCCCAGCAGGTGCACTGACATTTGGAACTCAATGAGCAGCTGGAAAGGCAGCTGGGGTTTCCCTGTTTTTTGAAGACAAGTGAAATCCCAGAGCAGAGGAAGCAGAAAACTGGTATTCACTTCCCAACAATTTATTTCAATTTGGATGGGCATCTGAAGGAAAAGCGAAGACATTTCTGCTTGTTTCTATTTGGAGTGAGAAGAAATGGTCAATCTAATATTTATTCCTCCTCAGTTCTGAGCTGTGATATTTGTACTTAGTGAGGATGAGGAGTACCTTGTTTTTTCATGTATGTGAGCAATTAATACATGAATAAAATAATAATAGTTGGCAATCAGATCAAAAACTGCTCCCAGACCCACTAGGACACTTGAATTTATTTGCCATTTGAAACCATTCACACATGGCTTAATTTAATAATTCCAGGGTCCCTGGCATTTCTGAACTGTCATGTGATCATGAAATAAAATTTCATACTACTCTGAGGTTCAGACTGGACCTTTGATTCTCTTCATCCAGTCTGCGAAAAAAATTTACATATTCTTTCTGCCAGTTGAATTTCCTCTGTTAAAAGCTCAGTGGGTTGTAAGCATGGAGGGGGAAGAAGTGTTTGGCAGCTAATGGTTCTGCAGCCAACCCTCACCTCTTGCAGGAGCAATGACTACCCTTGTTGAGGTGGCCATTGACCAAAAAGATGGATCTTATCCATCTGGTGGTTAGATCAAGGGTGCAAAGGCGTGAGGAAGGGCTTCTGCTTTTCCTCCCAGGTCTGATTTCCATCCTTAGGTCATCTGAGGACTTGAATCATCACCAGATACATTAAGAACAGTTACAGCACAACTGCACTGGGAGCTTCTCACATGTAGAAATGCTGCTGGCATAGCAGACGTGTTCTGAAGTGAGACAGCTAAAAACTAACTACGACTGTGTTTTTTTGTTTGCTTTCCCCCTTCATTCACGACCAGGCAGATTCCTGGCTTAGCTGCGTGTGTGGCCACACAAAGCGGTGTCGGTGTCGGCACAAAGGGGAGGAGTGCCGGGCAGGAGCAGCTACAGCTCCATTAGGTCAGGCTCAGCAAATCCTTTGCCAAGCAGTCACCTTTGCCTGCCAGGACACAAAGGAAACCCAGCCATTGTCTCCTGAGTGAATACCTTTCCTCCGTGCCCAGTGAGTCAGCTCTGAGGAAATACATACCTGGAGGTGGTGCAAGGCTTGAACCAACCCCATGGGGTTCTGTGATAGTGTTAGAAAAAGGGCAGAACACGGTGAGAGTGATTTGGTGTTGAAGGGCTCTCCTTCCAGAGCAGCACTAGCACCATGCAGAAAGCTCTTGGAGCTGTTGTAGTTCTGTCTTTTCCTATGAAGCAGAGCTCTGATTTCCTTTGCTCTCTCTCCATTGCTCAACATCAGAGGCAGCTACTTCATTCTGCTCCTCTGGTGCTTCCCCACAGCTCAGCACCAAAACTCAAACACCCTGCTGTGTTCCTTCCTTACTTCCCTCACTCACTCCCTTCTCTGCTGCCTCCTGGGAGAAACGGAAGTAGATTGGATCATCGTTGTATTCCTTCACTTGTTCATTTGTAAGAAACTATTTCAAATGTGTTTAATTAAGACTTGGTGTCTTTCCCTTAGATAAGGACCATTGTGAGCAACACAGATAGGGAAGGAGAGGTGGCTCTGCAATAAAGATAGGAATACAAAGTTCTGCTCCTTTCCCCTACTCTGCCTGAAATTAACAGTGTTACCACAGTTATTTATTGCCTATGTGTTAAACCTGTGGAGCAGGGTTGATATTTCTTCCCTTTATTGCTGCCCTTCACTTAGACAGTTTTTGTCATAGTCTATTCCCAGTTCGTGGTAATATAGCAGCAAACCAAAGGACAAGAAAACAATACATTTCACTTCTTCTTTTCCTTCAGTTTCTATGGGTGCATTTTTTCTCTTCACACCTTTTGCAGCGACTTTAATCCAGCATATTAAAGACCTCTCCCCAGCTGACTGGAATGGTTTTTTATGAGCATAAATAATTCCCAGTGGGCACCTCTCCTTATCACACAAAGGGAAGAATAAATAACACAGTATACATTGTGTCAGGCTGGGAACAAGAAAAAATGCTGCATAATGGAAATTCCATATGAAGAAATAAATTCTCAGACCATTTTAGTTGGTTGGTGTTAGCAATATCTTTGAAACCATTTCACTTAAGTCATAAATGTAAATATCCTCCACCTCTCACAAACACAGGCTCAGCTGAACCATTTTCTTCTCTAACAATATCCATTTCTGCAAGCATAATGGTGTTTTGGTCTTTCTAACATGCCTTTACATTTCTCATTTGTGCCAAATAGCTGGACAGGCTATTACCACTCTAGTTTTTTGTATGGGAACTGTGTTGTGCATTAATCTAATCTCATACATCTTAGGCCATTTATGAAGTGCAGAAGTTTATGCAGAAATGGGTTCTGTTTTATGCAACTGAGACACCCTTTCAGAATTGTTTGTTTCTTAAAAAGGAGATAAATCAGTAAAAACTAACTTAGTTTGAAAACAACTGATAATGTGTCACTATGGAATTGAATATAATCTCCTATTAACTTAAAGTGTTTAAAACTTATTTTTTTCCTGTGCAGTATTGCCTGTTGACAACTCTTGTAGAGAGATCTACTTCCTACATCCTTATTGGCAAAACTTTTCAAGACAAAGCTTTTCTTTTCCTTTAACCACTTTTTTAATAACTGAAGATGATGCTAATATCTATTCTCACTTTTAGTCAACAGTTATTAACTCAGTTTAGCCTTAGGAGCTAAGATAGCTCCTAAGAATATGAACTGAGAGTATAGAGAGGAAAATTTTATGCTGCTTTTAAACACGAGTTGTTTCATAATTAAAATATTTTCTCCATCTCGCTGCTATGTTCTTCTAAGGGGCATTGGGATTTAATCCCAATGATGGCTATTTAAATGTATTAAAATCAGAATGTAAAAGTCTTTGCATTGCACTTGTCATGGAAGCTACTTATGTGAATAACTGCAAATCCAGACACAAGTTTCAGATGCTAGACTATAGCGCTACAGAATTTTTTTTCTTGTCTTTCTAGGATTGTGTGTATGTTTCCCTTATTTTATTCCCCTTATTCTTCCTTCAGATCCCCACTCTTTCAATTTCTTCTGCACTGGGACAAAGTATATAATGATTTCTAATATAGCAGTTTTGATACAGAAAAGGAAAAAATTCAGGGAGTGTAGCCAAAGCTCACGTTCTGCCCTGGCAACAGCTGCAGGCCCAGGACAGTGCAAGTACCTTGCAGATGATACATCCTTCTGGGGTTGAGCCAAGCGCAGGATGAGGAGTAAATTGCATAAAACACATTAATCTTTTAATAATCCTGCCACTTGCCTGTCCAACACACCTGTCATAGGTCAATATACACATCAAATCTTTCTTGTTCCTCTGCTCCTCCTGTCCTTCATGAAAGGGGTCCTCCTGAAGCAATGAGGTGACTCTTTTCCATGCCTCTGATGACAATCAAAATAGTTCCTTCTAAGTCATAACCCCAAGGCAACTGTTCATGTACTTGTTTTTGAGCAATGGTCTGCACAGGGCTTCATAAAATGGTCTGCACAGGACTTCTGCAAATCATGCTTCATACCTTTTCATGGGGAAGAAAAGGGCGCTGATGATACACAAATATCTGAGAACTCCTGTTATTATGCTCTGTGCTTATTGGGCAAACACATCACAGGAAGGAACCGGGAAATAACAAACAGATGCATGAACTGGAAAGCGAAACTAAACATCTGTACCCTCACCAATCAAACTGCAGGGAAAAGCTGGGAGAGGATCACAAGTGTTTACCACACAGCTAATGAAGTGCAGAAGATTGTGACAGAATGTCTTAAGAGAGATGAAAACATCTTTAAAAGGAGGCTACTATCAGCCTCAAATGTGATGTTTAAACCATAAAATGCATCAACTAAGTAGATAGAAGCAGGTCAATGAGTAGGCAAACATGGATTTCTTTTTCCTTAAGAGCCTGTGTAGTCTTGAAAGAAAGTGGAATTGAGTCAACAAAGCTGTAGGAGACTGGATGGGCTCCTGCAGCAAGCAGAAAATGCAGATTTCAGTGCCAGTTTTGAAGGGCACTTTTAACTGCTCTTAGCAGGAGATGTGTAGGCTGCCTGCAGTCTTCAGGAGGAGGCAGAGGGGCACTCCAGGGCACATGATGAGGCCATGCAGGGTCAGGCAGGGAGCCTTGGAGGTGGGGACTGTGCTGGAATACACTGCTCTCTGATCTGCCTCCAGCCCTGAGCCCTGAGTGGGCAGCAAGGCAGAACTCCCAAGGTCCCTCTGCAGAGGAGATTTGGAAGAGGATGAGCATAGCAGTACACTGGTATATAATAGAAAATGTATTCAGTAAGGATAATTAAAAGCTTAGTTTTCCTAACTTGTCTCTGCAAATCATAAGCTTTTTGTTACGACTGACCAGCCCTTAGGACAGAAGCACCCATATCTACATTGCAGATGTCTGAACTCAGTTGTAAGAGAAATAAAAACAGTAAATCAGGAGACTGTCCACTGACTTCAGAGTTCACTGGGCTGGGCTTTCTCTGTCAATATTAATTGGGGATCTCTGCTACTTAGGTGCTCATAGCTACTGCCATTGAAATGAATTGGATGCAACATCAACATAAAATTATGCACATCACTCTGCGTGTCCAAATGCTTGGTAGCTTTACAGAGAAGCCCTTGGGAAATAAATTAATAGTAAATTAGAGTTCTAAACTCTTCTACTATTCTTTGATGCCCCCAGAAAAATCATGTCAGAGATGGAAGTAAATGCAGAAAAAAGTAAAAGTCAGAAAAAAAAGTTTCAAGAGGAGTTCACAATCATCAAATGTAGAAACTGACTGAAAATCTTTCTATATCTCAGCTTTTGTGCTTAAGTGGCATGTATGTTAAGTCAGTACAATGAAAATCAGAGTGCTTGAACCAAATGTTCGTACAGACTTGGAGGAACTTGTGAATTCAGGGAGAGGACTGTGGAGGGAATGATGATGGAAGGATTTGACTACTGAGCAGGAAGAAAGTGAAAGTGAAGGACTGAATAAAATGCAGATTAGGAAAATCAGATAACCATGACAAATACAAACGAGCTCTGAAAGACTTTCTGTGTAGAGTCTCTAAGAGCTGTAACAAACTTTAATATGTTTTGGGAACAAGATAATGGGACAAGGGAGTCAGTGCTGCAGAGGCTGGCATGCTTTTGATACACATAAAAATCCCTTCTCACCACAGAGCAGCCCAAACCCTTGTCCCTTTGAATGTCCTAACCTAAGCCATCCTGGGAAGAGCTGGGTAGGCAAACCCTGCTTCTTTCTGAGGTGTTACCTGTGACTCAGCAAGTGGGCTGGTACTGAATTGATAGTATGGCTTTCATTTTTGTGTGAGTCCTTTGCTGAGGCTTTTCTGGGTGAGTGGTGATGGGCTGAAGCTGGTGGCTCCCAGCTCAGTTTCTTGGTGGGGATCTCTGCTTGGATTGAAACTTAAAGCTATCAGTGTGATGACAAGAAGCATGACAGCACTGAAGCAAGAGGCTGCAGGCACTTTTTCCATGGCTCGGGATATTTGAGATGTAAACTGGCTGCTCATGTAGAGGTACTCCATGCTCTGAGGCTGTTTTCATCAAAAGGGCATCTAAAAGCTAAAAGAGATAAAAAATGAATAGTCATCATTATGGACTGGATTTCTGCCAGCTGCTAAGTAATTGGAGTTTTAATTGTCTGGTAATAAAAGTTCTAATTACTCAGCAATTAGTGCTTGAAGTTTCAAGTGCTTCACATGCACTCAGTTGCATCCTTGAATTGTCAAGAGCAAAAAATGGAGTAGCTCCAGTGTGCCTCAGCAAAGCTCTGAGCAAGAGAGGGAAACATCAGGGATGGAGCAGCTATACCTGAAACCCATCCTAACTTCTGTATCTACCTACAGTATATTTATTGCAATTCAACTAAGTATTTTATCTACTCCCTGGCTAATTTAAGGCCAAAATACCCTTTGTTGTGTGTGTCAAGTATGAATTGCTTCATACCTAGCATTATCATGATTCATTTTCTATATGCTGGATAATAAAGGTCCTGAGGCTCTGGTTTCTCTCTTCTTGCTGTACTAGAATTTGAATATCATTAACAAGCCAAACTATAACAAAGTCAGCACTTGTCAATAGTCCAAGAAGCAGGGCTGCATTTAGGGTACAGAGCCTAGAAGAAACTGCATATTTATCGTTTGCTTGGGTAACCCCAAAGAGGCAAATTTTCTGACAAACCATGTAGTCACAGAGTTGGGATGACTTTTCCATAAAATAATTACAGGTGCTCCAGATTTTTTTTATTTTTTTTTAAATGCCCAGAAGAGAGAGCTTTAAATTATATTCAGATTACTTACATGCAAAACCCATCACAAGAACTTTGGCAAAACCAGACAAAATTGATTTAATCAAAATGTTTAATGGGAAAAAAAAACTGGTAGTGGAAGGGTGGGTTGAAACTTTCCAGAAAATCAAAGTAAGCTGCATGTTCTATTACATGTTATTCATAACTCTAAAAAAAAGAAAAAAAAAAATCTTATTTTTGACAGGGGAATCATAAGGCCTTTCAAAATGTGGGAGATTTGTTTCATTTTTTCCTTAGAGAAGTGAAGTTTATGAAACATACTGACAGTCACATAAGCGTAGGTTAAAAACATCCCTTCCTATTCCTGAGTATTAGAAAAAAAATCCAACAAATTCAAATTATGATTACTCAAACATCAGAATTGAAGATCTCGATAATATACAAATGATAATATACAAATAAAACACTAAATAGAGTTTTTCCCTTCTGCTCTGAAAGTAATTTAGACTTTTTTACACTATGTGGCTAGTTAGTAACCTGGTTAATAACTCCAAGCATTTAGGTCTTCTCTAAAGCAGCATCAGATGTTTTCTATACCCTGGACTGTCCAAGTTATTGATTCTGCATGTGCTCCACTGGGGTGCTGAGCTCAGGGACTGCACATATATTTTCTGTCTCATTTCCCTGAGGCAGTGTCTGTAGTGCTCTTCACAGTGGTGAACAGATACCTGGTGGTAGAAGGTTCTTTTTTTTCCGGTTATTACACTGCAAAGTCACACTAAGCTGGGATTCACCTCACTGGATGTAGCTGCCTTGTCTAAGCTAGTAACAGGCTCAGTGAAGAGACACAGATGTCTGGATGAGTCACTCCTTCCAAGTGTAAATGCCCAGGACAGATGAGCTGATTATTCTCTGGTGGATCTGTCTTTAATAAATAAGGTGAGATCAACTTTTAGACAATTGAAACCAGGAGAAATGTAGAGTCTCAGAAGCATGAGAGTACAAGAATGGACTGAAAAAAGTAGGTTTTGTTCAATATCAGTACCAATTTCCCCTTTCAGATCCAGGAAAAGGACATGTATTTCAGACTATGTTGCTGCTGCAGTTATCATTATTCCTTTCACCTCTGAGGCTGCAACTTGGAGTCACAGGCTTGGATAACAACGCACCCTATGTTAGGCACCCTGTGGATCCAGGACAAACAGCTAGCCTCCAACCTTGGTAGATCAGGGACAAAGCAGTCCCTGCCACACATTTCATTTACTGTGAAAGGCCATACTGTACAGCAAGACTTTGCAAGAGAATATTTTACTTGACTGTACTATTGAAAAGCACTGCTTCTTGTCAGTGTTTGGCAGTGATGCCTTGGGTTTTAGCTTTTATATTTTTCAGATTCTCTGCTGCTTAATATCTAACTCTGAAACTTCATTTTATGTGTTAGTAAGTTTTCTTCACTGGGTAGTTAGACAAAACAAAATTCCCTTCCTAGCTAGAGAATCAAGGACAGCCAGTACCCAAAAAGTATAAACAATAGCAAAGGGAAGGGGGCAAGCCAGGGCGCTGATACTTCATAGTCTGGGGCTGTGGTTGGATAATTGACCCCAATATGTAGATGAAACAAAACTTGTAAAAGTGTAAAAACTCAAGACCAGGATCCATCTTGGATTCAACTTGTATGTAGCCCCAGCCAGGCTCTTGCACTGCCCAAGGTGTATCCTTTCAATAAATACCTATTTTATTCCTTTTGCTCTGTCAAGTCTCTGTTCCAGGTCAGCCTTTTCAGGCATCAGTGCTTTATAAAATTTCTCTTTTCCCATTGCTGTTTTCCAGCTATGCTTTTCCCAGCTGCTCAGCGATTCAAGAGGTCCTCAGCTGCCTTCCTCAACCCAGTGTTACAAAACTCACTGGAAGATGTGGTCCTGCTTTATGAGGTTCAGTATATGGTACCTTAAGCCTTAACCAAGACTGGGGGTCCTGTCCATACTGGGGTTATCCATTATCTGGCTTTGTGTCACTTTTATCCATCCAGCAGTAAACCTGTGTCTGTGTCATAGTTCACCAGGAGGGTGGGAACACATCGAAACTTTCCGGTCTTTTCCCCCACCTCTAGACAGTGCAACTGTGTCCATGTGACAAAAATAAGGACCCAAGGACTGACATATTGCTAATTCTCACACACTCTGTCTAGAGTTTCTTGGAGAAAATAAATAGTTTTCTATGTTCTGATTTTGTGCCAGTTTCTTTTAGCTGAGCTTGACATTGACAAAGGTCAGAGGATCTCCATCAAAGATGAGGAGCTGGCTTCCCTGAGGAAGGCTGCTGAGTTCGACACCATCTGCAACGAGATTATCCCCAAGAGCATCACAGAGATCCGCAGACTGAGCAGCAGGCTATCTTCCTACCCGAGGGTCCTCAAGAAAGAAGACTTTGAAAGGACAGTGCTGACCATGGTATACACAGCCTACAGAGCTGCTCAGTCCCAAGGCCACCAGAAAGACATTTGGGCTGAATCCTTTGTCAATCTCTACAAAGCCCTGAAGAACGACTTGATGCTCCCATACAACAAACAGCCCTCATAGTGGGAGAGACGCAGTAGCTCAGCCACCTGCTCTGGTTGGTGAAGGACACGATGTAGCATGCCCACCACTTTATTCTCTAAAGAGTTTTATAGCCTGCTTCACGAAAGATTGTTAGTTTTCTGGCTCCCTCTTGTGGAATCTGCTTTCTAGTTCCATGCTAAGCAGTGAAAAATGCCTTCAGTCCTGAGATTTCAATTTGTGTGCTGGCTTGGAGGCTCGTTCTGTGACAGGAAAAGAAGGGAGTTTGGTCTACCCAGGCAGATCCTTGTTTCAGGCAAACCCTTGATTCATCCTTTGGATTTCCTGTAAGCAATTCATAAATATACTGTGCTTATGCTCACATGCTGATGTGTAAGTGCTGGAGAGTGCTGCATTCCTAGCTGGGGAAACAAGATCGTGTTTTGGCTGGCCAGTAAGAGAATATTGCACAGAGATGAAGGCCCAGTGTAAAAGGAAGAGGTTTCATAACTGTCAGCCTTCAGAAACTATGCCACATATTATTAATTTCAAATGTTCTCATAAATAAGCACTCTCTGATTCACTTCATTTGACTGAGCCAGTGTTTAATTGCAATAACATTTGCAGAAGACAAAGGGCATTGTGAAGGCCATCAGCAAACAATGCCTGGGAACGTATTCCCTGCTTCCTGGAGCTGTCCTCCCAAACAGTCTGCAATTCTTTCATTATTTGTACATGACTTGCTTCTGCTGCTTGTTTTTTTTGAAAGGAACATGTATTTGTCCTCAGTGGAATCCAAGGCAAAACAAAGGCCCTATTTAATTTAATACTGACACATTTTTCCTGGTTCTATCACTTGAACGTAGATCATCTAAACCCATGCTTCAGAATCCTGGTGAGGCAAGGGAGGAAGATGAATTAAAACAGACTTGGTGCTGAATTCAGCACTGTGGCTCTTTTTTTAACACAAATTGTATATTCATTTGAGTATATATGTGTGTTTGTATGTGTGTGCGTGTGTGTGTGTGTATGTGTATGTGTGTGTGTAAATGTGTGTGTGTGTGTGTGTGTGTGTGTGCGTGTGTGTGTGTGTGTGTGTATGTGTGTGTGTATTCATGCATATGAGGGCATGTAAGTGCTGAGTATGTAGAAGAATCCCAAATTGTTCAGTCAGTGAACAATTGCATCTGATCACTTAGCAGAAAAGGCTATTTGCCAATTCCATGGTGCGAATTATGAATTTGGGAGCAGCAAAGAAAAAACTGTAGAAATATTGCAACCAACTATAATAAACTCCCAAAAAATTCATGAACAGAATATAGACAGAAAATGGAGATCTATTTTGTCAGAAGGTTGACAAGCTATCAAAAATCTAAATCAAACCCTCTAATGTTAGTACACAGGAGATACAAACTCTGATTTTCTATTGATATTAGAAGTGCTTCTACTTCCAGACCATGGGAAAGTGGCTAAACATTTATTTCATCCTTTTATATCATCATTCTCTATTTTTCTATTGGATAATCTATTAAGGATGCAGGCCCAAATCACAAATCCCCAAGGCTAAAACAGACCTAAGGATTCCAGTCCAAGTTCTGAATCATGTTTAACTGCTTTTGCATCACTTGAGCAAAAGAAATTCTTTTGTGTCCCTTAGCAGGGGTACTGCAAGGACTGGAGCTGAAAAAATCCACCCACAAGCACAGCAAAGAGCACAGTACAAGCAGTCAGAGCACACTGGGTTTGGCAAACACCTGTGGGAATGTGGAAGCACAGCAGCCTTAGGGGCAGTCTGGCCATGGCATTAGGAGCTGGACAAAGGGCTTAGAAAAGACAGAGTCTGTGTTGTTTCCCCTAGAGTTTCTGGATCTGTGTGTACGAGTGTGCACATTGATTTAGACACACATATGTGTAGGTGCACTTTTATACCTGAAGAATTTTGTTGGCCATCTCTGAAGCGTGTCTGGCAGATGGTGAAGGAAACGCAGGCACAAAGCTGTGGGCCACAAATATCTCTGCCTCCTCTGCTTGCACATACAGAGCTCAGCAACCCAAAAGTGGCCCTGCACTCCTGCCCACATGCCCGTTGAGCCCTCAGCTTTAGCACTGATGATCTGCTTGTGATTTCTTCCCCTACTTTATAAACACATGAAGGGGAAATGCCACAGAGTGCAATACTGCCTTTCCAGCTCTGCTTCTTGGCTCTCTGAAACACCACTTGCTGGAAGAGCCTGAAACCAGGGAAATTCATAAATGCCCCACAGCCAGCTACTCCAAGTCTGCAAAAATAGCAAGAAAGAGAACTACAGCAAATATTAATTGCTAGCAGTCACCAATCAGAAATATACTTCCCAGCAGTGCTCCTCACCCCACAACAGAACTGCCTGGCAAAGTTTACTCGTCATAAAATATCCCATTAAAAAGAATTGCAGATAATTTTTAATATCTTATAATTCCCTATGGCATACATGCCTTACTATACTTACAAATTGGTAACTGAAACATTTCTCTTCTCAACAGAAAATAAAAGTTTTCCGAGTTTGTTTCCCTCCTCCTATTACTGTGTGCAATGTAAGAAAAATACCTATTCCTAGGGAAAGTTCTTGGACTGCCCGTGTTAATTTAACAGAGACTCTCAATGTAATAATAAAAACATTCTACATTAAAGTCCTTGCCTGTGTATCATATTGATTTCAGCAGCAGATTTGTTATTTTGCAACTTCAGCTTGATTGTCTCAGAATGCAAAACTCTTCATGGGAGCAACGGTACGGGAGAGAAGAGTTTACAGCCCTTCTCTCTATGGAAGAATAGAGGGAATAGAAATGAGAGTGCCTCCTTTTTCCACGTGGAAAGGATCACTCTGGCTTCAGGGAAGTTCTTTGGGCTTAGGGCATTTCTCTCCCTCCCTAAGACGCAGGTGAAGGTTGCCTTTTCTGGATCTCAGTTTTCGTCTCAGTTTTCGTTTTATCACTTTGGTCTGAATCTTCTTTATGGCCAGTTCTTGTCTCACAGGTTAGAAAACCATTGCTCCTAAATGGTGCATTTTATCTACCCTTTGACCTTGTGGATCATAAAAAGATGAAGTAAGGTTTTATTTTTTTCATTTAAAATATGACAAATTTTCATTTTATAACATTTTAGACCTTTTTGTTTATTATTTACTTAATTTCTCTGAAACAATTGAAAAAAGAGATCCTGAGTTGTATTGGCCAATTCAAAATCTTCACATTAACACTCAATTTTCTTACAGAATTGGTTGCTAAATTTACCTGAAAGGTCTCAAGGTTCTATTGCTTGATGGAAGTTTCCAAGTGTAGAAATCTGAGATACAATTATTAATTTCAGGAAGAATTCACCCCACACATCAAACTCCTCTTCAAGTTTGCATTTGCCAGGTTTCCAGGACTCAGGGTCACAGAGGCATCACAGTCCAATCTGGGGAGCTCAGTTTGTCACAGACTATCAAGTTTTGGGGGCATGGAAAATCCTAGATGTGTTCTTCCCATGAGATGCAGAGCAAATATACATTTGTCTGTCTACAGATCTGCATGTAACCAGCCAGTGGGTTCAGTCCTAAATCTCCAGAGCTTTCTGCCCCACAAAAAGCATTAATAAAAAAGAGTTAGAGAAATGGGTTTTTTTCCTCTAGAAGACAAGAGTAGAAAGTCTAAAAATTCTCAATTTGATTTTGGACCCTATGGTTACTCAGGGCACATGAGTCAGTACAGAGATCAGCCCATGCCTGATGAATTAGTTACATTCAAGGGTCATGATGGAAGAAACATGAAGACAAAAGATACTGTTCAGAAAACAATGATTATTTATTTATCTATCATCAGTACAGGGACCTTGAAACAAAAACAAACTGTTCAGCCACCTAAAAAAGGTCCTTTTTGTGTGGGAATGTCAGAAGGCTGTTGATTTTCTCAATGTTCTGACTGGGTTTGGGACAATGGGTGGAGCAAATCCTACCTTCTGCAGTCCTCATTGGTGGATTAGAGTAGCCTGTAGCTTTTTAGCAAATTTTTGTCTTGAGATCGAGCATAATCCATGCTGGAATTACTGCCCTGTGAATTCCAAGCTCAGGGCAAAAGCAGGGTAAAGGTAGATACAAAATAGAAGCAAAGAAGTAAAATCTGAAAGGAGCTGCAAATGGGTGGGGGGGTTGGTATTTTCTTTAAAAAAGAAGTACCTGAAAATTTACTACTATGCACTGAAAAATAAATTGTTTGGTTTAGTAATTTTTCAGCAGAAAAGAAACTGTGTTTGAGACTTTGAGACTATCAAACAGGAGGAAAAACAGCAGCTCAAAACATATCTCGCCTGGTTTATGAAAACAGAAATAACACCACTAGATGATGGAAGAAAAAAACTTTATAAAATATGGGAATAAGGATACAACACATCTACAACTGTGAGTCTGAATTTAAAAAAAAAAACTTAAAAAGATCGCTATGCTCCAACTTGCAAACCTCTGTGTGTTGTGGTGTGATAATAATTCAGATGTGCTGGTGAGCCCTACATAAACTGAATGTCTTTTTGATCGAAAAAGCTCTTCAAAATAACAGACTGAAGAATAAATAAACCAAGAAAGATATTTTAGATGACTATGGGGATAGGAGCTGAAGTTGTGAGAGATCTCTGGGGGGAATCCACGCACAGGTGAAGGAAAACGTGGTATGAATATATCTGAGGAACCAGAGAAGAATCTGAAGGCAAAGAAAGCCACCAGAAGGAGTATGGCAGTGATGAAGGAGATTCTCCGATCCAGAAATCTCTTGCTCGTTGTTCTCATTCCACTTCTGCTGCTTCCTCTGCCGCTCATATACCCCAGCAGTGTAAGTACATTTTCATTTTCTTTTTAGCAAAGCCTCTGAGTGCAGCAGGTAGTCCTGCTGATTTAGTTTGCAATGTGCAAAAAGAAAGACAAAGACATTAAGAAACACAGATCTTAAAAAAAGCAAAGACTCATATTTGAAGGACTGTGGGGGTCACTGAGAAATCATCGCTAAGAGCTAGAGCTACCTTGAGTAAAGTCAGAAGCAGAACTGAGAAGCCAGGTGAAGCTAGAAAAGCATTGCTTTAAAGCAGAAATATTAGATCTCTTTCTAAAATAGTATCTGTGTGGAAGGAAGAACAGACCAAACACAACCACGACATTTTCTTTAAGAAGAGGTATTTAAAAGGAATATTTATAGACTCTTTAGTTTTTTATTAATAAGTATGTGTGGAGGGATTTTCAATTTAGTATGGGTTTATAAAGACAGCAAGTCAGGTGAGGCATGAACAAGGACCTGGTGACAATGCAGGCATTGGCTGCTCCAGAGCAGGAGTAGGAGCATTGCAGCTCTGACATTGGCTCATAAATGCCGGCCCAGAGACGTGCACAGCAATGCAAAGGAGGGAATGTCCTGTGCTTAACTTGCGAACCGGGGAAAGGAATGAATGCAGCTGTGTTCCTGACACTGCTTTGGAGATACTGAATACCTTCAGCACGTGGTAAAGTCGCCTTTTTGCACATCTCTGCAGTTGTAACCCATAAAATAGCAATGTTCCCCTATCTTAGAGAGATAGTGATACTTAACATAATCTGCAATGTATTAAAAATCTGCAGTTTGTCCTTCCCCATAGACCTAGACAAAAATCTGTCCAAAAGGTGCAGCAATATCCATTCTGTCTTTTACCCTGCTAAAGATTAATTCTTCCTTTAAGTATCAGGGGATTTATGAATGCTAGTACTTTATCCAATAGAAATTCAAAGGATTAAAAATTGCATTGCTGATTTCAAAAACAAAACAGTAATATTTTGTTTGGAAAATAAAGCAGGATTCATAGAAAGGAAACGTTCCTGCACCACTGAACTGTAGGTTGCACTTTGAGTTTTCCTGCTTTGAATTTCAATGTGTCTTGGCTCTTCTCTTACCGTACTTTTTCATCTCTTTTATCTCAAGACAGCAAATGAATAACAGACAATTGTGCACTTCAGGGAACAGAAAGGCTCACCCTTTCACAGAGGCTTGTTTTACAGAAGGGTTTCATCTCCTCTGATGTCACTGGAAGGGTGACATGAAAAGAGATCCTCCATGGCATGCTCGCCAAGGGGATTGTAAAGCCCCTTATGGGTGCTGAAGAAGGAGTTCACTGACAGGATTGCTGCAAGAATTACTATTGTACAACCCAAGCTCCTCTGCACTATTACTCTGCACCCCGTGGTGCTGCTTTACTGCAAAGTGATGTGAAAATCCATCCAGTGGAGATTTACATCCACTTTGTATATATGTGAGTGCCCACAGAGGGTAAAGTATGCCTGGCAATCTGACCAGGAGCTGGACAAATGTTTACAGTGCTATTAAGAAAACATCTACACCAAGTAAACTCAGTTGACAGTATACGATTCAAGTGCTTTTGTGTAGATTTTACTTTGTTACAACCCACTGACTATGATTACTTTTTAAATATGAAGATTAAATTTGATACCTGCTCCCAAGCTTGTATTTTTACAATTCCATTAGAATTTTTGTCTTTTTAACAGAGATTGAAATTACCAGGTCATTTATATTTGCATTTCTGCAGGGAATCAACTTGCAGTTTCTTTGATGATACCAGCACATCTCTGGAAACAAAGGAGCATTACATATGTAGTGGCAAGAGAGATCAGAGGGACTCAAAATTGTTTGTAGTTGCTTCTAATGGGAATGAAGTCCACAGCTTCTTTTATATTATTTTGTGAAAAGAAATTATTGGGTGAACAATAAATTTGAGAAAATTTGCTTGATTTTTTTTCCCCTTCTGGAGTTATAACTGCATATACATAATTGCCTTTCAGGTAAAAAAGAATAGTGTGGTTTAAAAACTGAGGGTCTTTTTCATTCTGCCCCTATTTCCTTCACTGTTTACAATGACATGTGAGCATTTTTGCTTCTTTTTTGTAATCTTTATCCACTTTTTTGGTTGTTGTTTTTTGTAATCTTTATCTACTTTTTTGGTTGTTGTTTTGTTGTTGTTGTTGTTTTGGTTGTTTTTTTTTTTTTTCATAAAGCCACCAGAAATACCACAAGGCATGCCACATGATTTCAGTCAGCTGGGGACAGTCTTTCTGTGACACTGCAGCAGAATGGACCCTAAAGCACAGAGCATGCTCTGAAGAGCCACAGATGACATATTTTCTTTCACCTTTGGTTTCTTTACACAAGCTGAAGGATGGAATTTCAGCACGACCCCATAAAATCAAAGATGTTTTTCCAGAGGCTGGACTACACCTTTGCAGATCTTTACCACATGTCTGCATGCATGACATGCAATGCACACCTTTAAGTGGGAAAATTTCCAACCCAGAATTTATTCCTTTTAATCATTCTGAGATCCTTGGATATTTTAGTTACAGAAGTTTTAAGCATGACCCTTAGTGTGGAGATTTTAACCGTGGCTTTCTTTCAGCTCCTCTTTTCTTTTCACCTAAGGCACTGACTGAAGACAGATAATTAGATGATAGTCCCTCCAACCATCACATGTTTTCCTATTCCCTGCTTCAAGCTCTGAGGTGGGCTTAACAGAAATTTTCAGCTGTAAAACAACAAGTCAGGAGGGTGAAACAGTTAAAATTATTCTGCCACTGCTTCAGCATAATACTTAGTAGCTCTGGTAACCATTAATTAAATATATAAACTCAGTTAAATTAAATAGAAGAGATTAATATGGTTTCTCTTGGAAACGAATTGAGAAAATAAATAAAGTTGCCAGACAAGCCGATTAAGTTTTTAGTGGAGATTAGCAAACTTGGCTTTGCCTGTACTTGCTTACAGTTTTGTACCATTTAAAAATGTGGCTTGTTTATTTATTTGTTTTGGGGGTGTTTTTTGTTTTGTTTTGTTTTGTTTTGTTTTGTTTTGTTTTTTTAACTATTACAGCCCAGTGTATAGGAAACAGAAAGACACAGTGCCCATCCCAGTTAGGTTTTGGCAGAGATGCAAATTCCCTTTGTCCTATTCCATATTCACCAATGGCCTACTTTATTGCCACTACAGAGGAGTAATAGAAAATAACAATAATCATTGCTCAAAGAAATTAGAGAGATGTACATTTCTGGAATGAGAAAATTGTTTGGATTCAGCTTAAGATGAAATTTACTTTATTAATTTTGGCAAATCATACCCTTTGGATCTTACATCTGGACTGCTCTAAAATAAAAATAATTAATTCTTCTTTCATTAGAAGTTAATTTTTCTCCTCAGACAACTGCTGAATCTGATACAGAGCCCTTGCAAACATTAACAGAAGCTAATGAGGTAATAATTAAAAATATGTCAGAGTCACTAGGTGACAAAAAAGGCCCAATGTGCTGCTCTCTGTGGAATAATAATCTTGAGGTATAATGTAGTTAAACATGTCTGAGCAGCAAGTTACTTATCCAGAGCTAAATTTCTCCAGCAGCCTTTCAGATACTCTTTATAATCTCTCAAGTAACTGGCATTTATCTGCTCAAAGGAAGTTAGGTTTTCCTATAAATTCGTTTCAGTTATTTTAGTGGCCCTGTCTAATAGCATCACAGAGTCATAGAATCATTAATGTTGGGAAAGACTTCTAAGATCAAGTCCAACTGCTTACCTACCACCACCATGTTCACCACTAAACCACATTGCCAAGGGCCATTCCACATGTTCTTTGTAAGCTTCCAGGCATGGTGGATCCACCACCTCTCTGGGCAATCTATTCCAATCCCTCACCACCCTACCACTGAAGAAAATTTCTCCAATGTCCAATATAACACGGCTTTGTTGAATTATAATTGTTTAATGTTATACTTTTCTGAAATAGGAGTCAGAGCAAGATCTGGTAGCTAATTTAAATCCAAGTTTCTGAGTAACTTTGGCTACAATACTTACACAAGTAAAGGAAATAGTACATATCAATCTATCTTAACTTCCTCTCTAGGCTGCGTTCTGCCTACTGTAAGCTGTACTGCAAAAAAAAAAATCAGCATCTGAATGTGGATCTTTTTCAGACGTAATGTAAAAATGACATCTATGAAGATGAATTTAAATACAAGCTATTGATTCATTCCACTGAACCCACATTCCTGTATAATTTCACTAGGCTTTACCACTTTGTTCACAAAACTGATTGAACTCAATGAAATGTAAAACATGCTCTTTGATTTGCACAAGGATCTGTGAGAATTGCTCATGAGACCTCTTGAAAGCTGCTTTATTTAGAAGTCATCCATCCAGGATGGATGCATAATATATAAAATTATATTTTAAGAGACTCAAATGGCATTTGTGAACACTGAATTTTCTAAACAATAGCCGTTTGTGAGCTGTGACTCCATATGGCTCAATAAGTTCATATGGAGCATCTGATGAACAGATAAATGAAGAACAGATAAATTTATAGCTGGAGTAAATCAATGCAGACCTACTAACTGCCACAGAACAGCAGGTTAAGGCAAGAACAGGACTTCAAATCTGACAGAGGGAAAGAAAAGGGAAAAAATTTCTTGAGCATAATTTCTGTAATTGTTACCAGCAGACATCCCCAGTATTTCTAAGTATGGAAATTATTGCTAAGTATAACAAACTGAGCATGAGGAGAACTCCAATGAGTGCCATAAATAAAGACCTATCTAAAGAAATGGGCCAGAAGACTTCCATTCACTAGCTATGTTTTCCTGTAAGAATATTCAGCAGATTGCACTTTTCTCCATCATATCCCAGCTCCCTATGACTGCTCACCATGATGCTCTCATGCCTTCTTTTACCAGAACCTCGGACTGCAGCAAATTTTTTTGATTAATTGCATTCACCCATTGCCTCCAACCCCACAGGACTGTGGTCTTCTTCCAAAGGTCTGTAGAAATTGCCTGACCAAATAAAACCAGCTAACAAAGGTGTTTGCACACTGTTTATTAAAAAAAAAACCAAAACCAACCAAACACCCCCCCACCAAGTTCCCAGAGCATTTCCAAAAATAACTATGAGGCAGTTTAATGGAAAATATGAATGCTCTCACCTGGTCCTGAAAACTAAAAGTTCCTGTCTTTGTCCAAGACTGGAGAGAAAAATATGCAGAAATAACCGGTCAACAGGTCTAATCTGTGAGTTGTGATTGAATGCTTGGTAAATATTGGATTATGGAAATCAAACAAATTGGCAAATGTGCTTGAAGCCATTATTTTGCTGATAAATAGGCTTATCCCAAAGCTTTGCCCTGTATTATGTGTAAAAACTTCTATTAGCATCATCTTCTGACACTGTCCTTTCAGAAGGTAGCTAAGATTTCACACCCAAACAGCTGCACCTTTGGAGATCCCAATGCAGTCCTTTCAGGTTTTTTCAAACCCACGCACCCACAGTCTGAAGAATGCTATAGGTGAATTCACAGGGCTCACCCACAGCATGTGGTAGGGCAGCAACACTCATGCTCTGTGCTTTGTCCCTGCAGGAAGCCTCATGTGCCTACGTGCTCATCGTGACAGCTGTGTACTGGGTGTCTGAAGCAGTGCCTCTTGGGGCAGCAGCCTTGGTTCCTGCTTTTCTGTACCCTCTCTTTGGGGTCATGAAGTCCAGCGAGGTCAGTCTTGTGTGTTTTCAACATTTAATGTTTCTACTCTCAGCTAAGTATTTGAATGAGGCTGATCTTAGTGCAGTAGCTAGACTCAGAGGTATGGGAGGCAGAAGTGTGCATCTTGCAATGTGTGACTGGGTCCCACCAGCTCTTTACCTGAAGGTAGATATAGGATGTAACATAGGACAGGAGAGATGTCCATCCTTTCAGCCACTGCATCACCAAGGATTTCCAAAATCTATTGCCCCAAAGGATCCCACCTTTACCCTCCTAAAATCCATTTAAACAGCAGCCATAGGATACACTGTAAAGTTTCCTTCCAGTTTTATTTATTATGGATGTCAAATAAGGCAAGAGGCTACATATGTTAAAACCAGTTACCATTTGCTGCAAAGGACTAGATAATTTTGTTGCACAGGTGGATGTCTAGTCCTTTTGTAAAACTGTAACCTACTGCTGCATTTAGCCATGAATTGTCAGGCAAAGGAATAGCTGTACAAAAAAGTCTCTATAATCAGTCCTGAGTTTTTTTACTTGAGGTTTTTTTTAATGTTAATTTCTTTCATTATGTGCCAATAATTTATTTTGTTTTCTCTGCAACCTTTTTTCCCCCTGCCTTTTTCTATCTCTTTTTGGGGGATGAGGGGACAGCATTTTTGATTTAAAGACAAGTAATACAGATAAGAATGCAGAGGAATATGTAGCAAACATAAAATTGCTGGATTTCTCTCACAATCTAGCACTGGGAATACCCATAATGGATAAAAAGAAGCATGAGCCCAGACTTTTATGACTGCTTATTCCCCCAAGTTTTGTAATAAAATGAGATACATTTTCATACCAACACAATTCAGTATTTTCACAATCTTCTTTGCTAACATAAAAGCAAAGTAGTCGGGCATTTTAATTTAAAAAATTTGGCAGCACACTGGAGAAATTTAATGTCAGCCTGAGAGAAATTCAACGCAATAGCAAAGAGCATCTGTTTGTAACTTTTATTTTCTCCCATTTTGTTTGTTTTTACATAAGTCTGTGTGTATGTTTGTGTAAGAATTTTATTATTTGCTTAATTTGTCATTTTTGCAGCTGCTTCACAGAATATCTTCCCATATTTTAGCAAGACCCACATCCAAAATTCCTGCTTTGGAGGTGGTCTCTGAATATTTTCCTGAGCCAGTGATGGTTTTGCTCATTGTCTTTAAATTAAAGTTTCTTTTTCTTGAAACTTTTCCCTCTTTTCCTGATAAAATGGAAGTGGATTGCCAATATGACAAGTTTTGGCACAGGATTTGTGGATCACTGCAGCAGTATACAAACCTTTTTTAATTGCATTCAAAGAGCAAGACCCAAAGGACTTTTTTTCCTATGCTACAGGATCTAGGGATGCCACATTTTGCCCAAAAGCTGAAAAAGACAGAATAAATTGATATAGACAACAATAGCAAGATAGACAACAATACCTCCAGAGTGAAAAAGCAGGTGAAACACATGAATAACCTGCCTTCAGTGCAGTTTTGCCTGTGCTTGTTTCCATCTGAGACCAGCTGAGTATGACTGATGTACTGACTGAAGCACTGAACATCCTGCTAGCAAATACAACATTTCTCTCAATCTCTTCAAAACTGAGAAGCCTATAAACAATATGTGATAGAGCCTTATTTGTAAACACAAGGAAGAGATTAAAGAGAATATTCTGATTTATGAATTCTTCATTTTCTCCAGTTCCCTGTCATTCTTACTCCAGGGAGCAAAAATGCACAGTTGTATTTCTTCTCATTCAGCATGCTTCCTGTGTAGTGTATTTACTGCTTTTTTAACTGACTTCTTCCCCCTGGCCCTTAATGCAGGTGGCTGCTGAATATTTCAAGAACACAACTTTGCTCCTCATGGGTGTGATTTGTGTGGCAGCTTCTGTAGAAAAATGGAATCTCCACAAGCGAATTGCCCTGCGCATGGTGATGATGGCTGGAGCCAAGCCAGGCATGTGAGTGAACCTTTGGCTTTGGGGTAGTCTGAGGTTTAGAGCAGCAACTTGAAACCACTCTGATTTTCCCATCCATGGGCAAAAGCTACCTTGGTCTGGAGGCATTTTTCATACCCATCTAAGTTTGAAAGCTTACAAATTCTCCTCTCTTTTTTCTGCCACCTCTGACTCCTGATGTTTTCCTATGCTCCAGGTTGCTCCTTTGCTTTATGTGCTGCACCACGGTGCTCTCCATGTGGCTTTCCAACACCTCCACCACAGCTATGGTGATGCCAATTGTGGAAGCAGTGCTGCAGGAGCTGGTGAATGCTGAGGAGGAGTGCGAGGTCATCACCACTGCAGGCAGCATTGCCGAAGAAAACAAGCCAATAGGTATTGTCAGTATTGGCCACTCTTTTCTCAGCTCCTTTATCAGTGACCAGACTTCTTGATATGTATTATTCAAAATCTATAGAGGTCAGATCTGACTTACACTCCCAAAAACACTGATACGTACTCTTTCTTTTTGCACTCTTGTATTCCTTTCAAAAAATGAAAGAAAGTTTTAGAAATTATGGAAGAATAGGAGTTTGGAAACTATTTATACTGAATTAGGGCATCTGCTGCAACTATATGTCCTAAACACTTGATCATAGGATTTTACAGGGTTGGAAGGAAGCCTTTGGAAATAAAGTCCAGGAAATTTAGAAGAGGCTCAGATGTTTTCTCTTGACAATCCCATAACAAAAAATTGATAAGAATTCTAAGGTTTATTTTGTACATTCCTTACCAGAAGGAAAAGGTTTAGGAAGAAAAGAATCTCTCTTTTCTTTCACTTTATAGTTTCCAAGTTGAAAATTATTTAATTCAACCTTGTCTATTATATGTAGGTACCATAGTCTTTTAATTGCCAGATGCACATTATCAGTACAATACAAAATAATAAAAGTACACATCAAGAGAGCACCTGTGGCTATTTGGACAAGTTTTGTTTGCAGCAGCTGCTCCAGGTCCAGTGGTGTGACCCAGGGGCTCAGCTGAGTTCTTACCCCAAGCGCTGCTCTCTGTTCCTCTGTTGCAGGTCTCGGTGAAAAGCATGGCCAACCTTCACTGGAGCTTATCTTCATCAGTGAGGAGTAAGAATGAACCCTGTACACCAGGACTGGACATTTGAACCCTACACAGGTTGCAATGAGATGAACTCAGGAGTAGAGCTAGAAAGGGCAAGCAAAAACTTACAAGTGAAAGCTTCACATGTGACTGACAAAGAAGGCTTACATGACAAATGGGATTAATGCAATGGTCTGGATCTCACTAAATCTTCACAGTATCCATCTATTTTTTAGCACTATGGATATTTTAGGGAGAAGGAAAATATTTCTAGATGTTTGAAAGTTCTTTTGAAGTCTGAGTTTGTGCAGTGTAAGAAAGTGCTGTCCACAGATTTTAGTTTGTGTTCCCCTGAAGGGACAGTGATGGACATGATCCAAGTACAGCATGGACGCCCACAGGACATATCCAGAGGGACATCACTTAAACAGCATTCCTGAAGAAAGTCTGAACTGCCTGTATTTAAGAGAGAGATGAGACTGGAGGGCAGGGGGACATGGGGGGAGAAAGAACCCACAAAAACCCACCCCTCCTCCCATACAATATTCTTAGAAGATTTCTTTAAATATAGACAAATGTCTTCAGAAGTTTGAAACACTAGTTTCTGTTTGGGGTATAATCTAGTAAGAGAAAAGGGTAAATCAAGTAAAGGACTAATTTCTTTGTCAAATGATCTAATTAAACATCAGCTCAAGATATACTAGACAGTATACAAAGCTAATGTTCTAAAATTTTATTATAGGCCAATTCTGAGGAGCGTTTTATGAAGTGTAAAAACAAAATTGCGTAGTCTCTTTCTGGGCTCCTGTATTGTTTGCAACTGTTCAAAATAGAAGAGAAACAGGTTTCTTTTAATTTAAATTTTAATTTAATTAATTTAATTTAATTTAATTTAATTAATTTAAAACAGATATAATTTAAACAGTAGAGGTTGATGACTTTAACTTGAAAGATCTAAATAGTAATTTAAATTTTAATTTAATTAATAATTAAATTTAATTTAATTAATTTAAAACAGATATTATAATTTAAACAGTAGAGGTTGATGACTTTAACTTGAAAGATCTAAATAGTTTTCTCATAGAAACTACAGAAACTATTAGAACTAGAATACTTGGGTTCTCCAATATTCCCTCTGTTATCTTTTTATCCCAGCCATATTTTGTATGCAACACAGAATAAAATCTTCGGATTGGCACTCTAAACCCTACTGAGGAGTATGTGTGAGATATTTCATACTGAACTATTGTTAAAATAGGATTACTTGAAAAAGAGCTTCAAATTTGGCAGGAAAAACAGCACATCTTCTGGAAAGAAGTTCAGTGGATTGTTTGCATGATACACATGCCACACAGGGCAGATTTTAGGGAAGGCTTTAATGTGGTACAGGTAGGTACTCAGAAACAGCATTGGAAAAGTTGGCTGAGGAAGAATTTTACTAGACTAGGCAGCAGTGGTGCTGGATTGCCTGGTGATTCATTCCACAGAGAATGGAGTCCTCTCCTAGAATGGGGTAAATACTACCAAGAAACAGATTTTTTTCTTGCATGGAGGTGGAACTCAACTCTTACACAGCTAGAGGCTGGACTATGAAACATAGTGACTGTTATTGTTTGGCCAAAAGCCCATAAAAGAGGTTCTAATAAATGATATTCAGCATTTCAGTAGGCAGATGTTGCCCCTCCTACCCATGATGCGTGCCTCTTGCGAGTGCTGAGTGAACAGGCATTTTTAAAGTATATTTTTCTTTCTTTGTTTTTAGTGCTACTACTACTGACTTCAGCTCCTTGATGCACTCAAAGGTATTGTCATAGGTGGTATCTTCTGTGCTAAGCTGTCTTCTAATGCAGGAACCAGCAGAGCAAAATGCACACAGCTCTGAAAAAAACTGCTGGTCCCTTTATTTCAAACGTGTGGGGGCTGTTGGCAGAAAGTAGGTATTGCAGGATGTCCTGCTTTGTATTTAACCTGCCAGCCTGCTTGCACAAATAAATCAGGGTACACCAGCTTTGTTAACAACATCAACATAAGTACAAAACAATATAAGTCTGTTGTACTCCTTGCTGGAGATCCTGAGATCCAGTCAGAGAACTAACAATTCCATATGGTTTCTAGAAAATTCAGATATGATCTTTTGTTGTTCCAGTATTGCCAGCTTCTAAATTTGAGAATTCTCAGTTGCTACAGTAGCCTGCACAAACCACAAAGTCACAGGCTCAAGGGATATTTTAGAGATGCCCACATGACAGAGGAAGAAAACCTAATCTCATTATAATCTGACTTTAAAATCACTTTAAAACAAAACAAAACAAAACAAAACAAAACAAAAAACAAAACAAAACAAAACAAAAAAAAAAAACAAACAAGCAGGGGGGTTAAAACTTTTATCCCCTGTGTAAAATTAACAGCTGATTTTTAATGGGTTGGATATTATTGTAGTTTTAGAATGTGTTTTTCTATTTTTGGTTCCCAAAGCCTGCCACCCAGTACCTTTACAAAGCATAACAAATTATATTCCGAGTGCCCCTAGGGAACACAAGAAAGGCTAATCCGAAGGCATTTTCCTCCTTGCAGAGTGTGAACGGTGTGCACATGATAGCCAACCCCATCAGAACAATGAATTCTACAAGCAATGGGCAGCACCTACCTCAGGTAAGGAAAGGTTAGACCTGGGGGTGAAGCAAAAGACAGATGTGAATATCACCTTCTCTCTACTGTTTCATATTTGTTCCTTGAAAGGAATCATTCTCCATCATCTCACCAGAGCCAGAGCTTGGCTCTTTGCCAGATCTTGCTCCCATTTAGATGCACCCAACACAGGTATGTTCAGAAGACCCTTCCCCAACGGCTGGGACAATTCATTTAGTTTTACATCCATTAATGTGATCACGAGTTTCTTTTATTATTTGGCTTAATAGCCACTTTGTTTCTGCAAATCCTTCTTGGAAAATAGCCCAACTCAAAAATAACAACCCCTGGCACACAAAATCCTACTCAGAATGAAAAAAGCAGCCTCAAAATCCTCCATTAAATCAATTCATTCTGGTAGTTCTGCTTCTCTTGAGTGGATCCAAGAACAGATTGCTGTTTGGATGACAGTTTTATAGTATCCTAATGGCATAAGTTTATGTCCACGAAAGAACAGGCTAAAATCAACACATGAATTTGTGTTCACAGTTAAAATCAATCAAAATACAAATTAGTAAATCTAACAAATCTTTCTGAACCACTTGCTGCCTTTTTCCTCATTCTTAAATTGCGGGTTGCATGAGAAATGCCTTGAAGTACTGCATCTTTTTCCCAGTTTCCCAAGTCCCAAGGACTTGATCTACCAACATAGACAGTTTCACTGATAAGAAAGCTTCTTTTGGAGTTTTCTGGCCTCTTTTCCTTCCATATTCTCATGTCTCAGCTATGCCATGCCTTTCTGAGATCCCCAGCACTCTAGCCCTAATTAGAGGCCCTGAGCCAGTTTAAGTGTGAAAAGTTCACCAAGTCTTTGTGTGGTGGTTGCTCCTAAGCCTCAAGGATTATGGATTCCTTCTGCTCACTGCTGGCATCTTGTCCCTGCAGCCCTCAAAGGCTTTTGGTAACCCACTGATATTCCAGTCAGATCAGGAGCTGGCCCAAAACCTTAGCCAGAAATCTGATTACTGCTTGTGACATTTTTGTCACAGACCAGGCAATTTCAGGCCCTGGGACAGGTTTCCAAGACTGCTCCCAGTTAATCCCTGTGAAGAAAAACCTGGCCTCTCTTACACAAACCTGTTGCATCTCTGGGCCCCCTATTACTCTGGCATTAGAGCAAGCTGGGCTGTTCTGCTCACCTGCTTTGCCTGTGAATGTGTCCCCTTGCAGGCACAGATCCTGGTCCTGCCCCCTGAGCCCTCGGATCTCAGACTGAGCAGCAAGTACCGGTACCAGACCAGGCATGACCACATGGTCTGCAAATGCCTCTCACTGAGCATCTCCTACGCAGCAACCATCGGGGGGCTGAGCACCATCATAGGCACCTCCACCAGCCTCATATTCCTTGAGCACTTCAACAAGTAAGTGACACTGAGATTTGGTGAATCAATTCCTACCTCAAGGAACCCTAGTAAGAACACTCCCTCTGAAGGAAATTTTGCTGCTTCTTGTAATGTTATTATCAATGGTTAATGCTTGAAAGTAAATATATACCCATGTCTTTTTCTCTTGCAAAGCAAAAACTTCCCAGCGTGTAGTAACATTGAAATTTCTCTATTGATTTGACATACTGATTGTCATGAAGGCAGCAGGCACTCTGGAAAGGTAAACACTAAAGTCATGAAGATACAGCAAAGAAGACAAAGAAATACAAAATAAGATGTGTCATGAAAGCAGCTTCTCAACATGCAGTGCAAAAAAACCCAACCAACTTAGATATGTGGCCTTACATGTTTGCTTCAGAGAAGATGAAAAGCAGTTCTCTGATCACCTAAGTACTTCCTTTATCATAGGCCCAAAGCTCTCAAAAACATGAATGTTTCAATATCAGAAACATTAATGTTTTTGTGTCAGAAGACTGGTGGTACTTCTCATTCACAGAAACACTTCCAAGCTCAGATCTGATTCTGACCATCTGCTGCTGCTGCCACTACTGCCTTACAGAATTTTCCAAGATCTTGCTTTTATGACAGTTGCATCAAATGCATACATCCAACAACTTTGTCAGAGCACAGCAGAGTGTAGTCAATATTTGTGTGGCCCATGAGAAGATACAGGTTCTGAGTGAAATCGTTCTGAAGTCTGATAACCCCAAAAGAAACTTTAATATAAAACCACAGGTTGGGATGGAGTTTCACTTCAGGTATTTGCAAGTGGTTTTGAAGCTGGCTAGACAATCCAGACTATCTGGTGTTAAAGGTTTGGAGAGCTATACTGTTTGTCTGTTGGTTTCACTCTGCATATGTAATGCAGCTGTTGGAAAAAAAAAAATGCAAACTGATGGAATTTCTATATCACCCCATGATGTATATATATTGCACATAGATGTATACTCAACTATGACTGTTGGAGGTCCCTGTCCCTTACTGTTCTAACTTCTCATCCTCTTTTTTAATTTACAGCCAGTACCCAAAAGCTGAAGTGGTGAATTTTGGAACCTGGTTTCTGTTCAGTTTCCCCATCTCCCTCATCATGTTGGTGCTGACTTGGTTCTGGCTGCACTGGCTGTTCTTGGGCTGCAAGTGAGTGAAAGTTGTTCAAGACATATGGATTACAAAAGCAGGGCATCTGCATCTCCTCTCAAACATCTCTCATAAAGGAGTTTTGACTGGAAAATGACAGAATTTAAGGCAAAATTTTCTTCTTCTTGTCAGAAAAATTACCAGAGGAAATCTCACTGCTTAGATGCCCTGCATAGACAGCAATGTAGAGTATTGCTGCTTGAGTTTGGAGTGCTCAGGGATTGCTGACATAAATCCATAATAAGCATTCAACTGGTTTGCTTTTTTTTTTTTTTTTTACTCTTATGACAATGAGGATTCCCTTGCAGACCAAACATCTCATTATATGTCCTTCTGGAAAAGCACAGTTTAAAAGATGAATAGAAAAGTAACTGCAAGTGAACAAGTTACTTTTCAGATCTGCCTCCAGCTCAAGTAAATTAACATAAAATTAGTTAAAATTAAAGGTAAATAGACTCCATATATATTTCTTTTAAAGTGGAAAGGACTCACAGCCTAAGAGACAAATATATTTAATACAAGTCCTTAAGTCCCAAAATAAGAAAAAGTTTCAATCTTTTAGTTAATGAAAAAGTCAAAGTTAATGAAAATTGCCTAAATGTGTGCATTTAGAGTGTATTAGTTAATCTGCATTAAACTGTGATGCAGACACATTTACTCAGAATTGAATTGTCCTTAATTTGATTTAGTTTATTCTCAAAAATAAACTGAACTGAGTATTTCATTAATAAATTGAAAATGAGTTCTGCTTGCTGCTGACCTTGACTAGATTTGAAGAAGTAATTTGAGGTGAATGGATTCATGCCCCTTTCAGTCAGTCACTGAATTTTGTGGTTACAGATTAAAAGGCTAATATAAATTCTCTCTGCCACTTTTTTTTAATATTGAGAAGAAACAGGTCCTAACATGACCTTCAATTAATTTGGTTTAAAAAAAAAGAAGTAAATTCCACATTGCATCCAAGACTTCATGCTGATTAATATTGTACTAAATAATACAGAAGTATTGTTGACTTTTTGAGAAGTGCTAGTTGATTCCAAGGCTCCTTAATCTCTGACTTCTATTCACTGCACCTCATTAAAGAACATATTATGTTGGGAGCTGGGCTTCAGCACTTTGCCTTCACATTCTCCTGAACTTGGAAACACTCAGAACATGTTGAAATAGTTGCCTAATGCTTGTGCATAAATGTTTAATGAATTCTTGTAATGTTATTTTCCTAGGAAGCCCTGTTCCATCAGTCTCTTCTTACTTAGGTGAAACAGCATTTCAGCCTTTAAGGCCCCAGATCAGGTCAGGGGTGAAAGAGAATTGACCCACCAAAGGATCTTTGCCAGCAGCAAAGAGCTAAGGGTAGAAGTTACTACAGAACTGTCCTTTATAAACTATGTAACTCTTCTCTTCCAGCCTGGAAGGCTCACCCAGCCTTATCTCACCCTGCTGGTAGATTTTACTGAAGTCTAACAGCAAGATTTGAAAGGAAATTTAAAATACCTATAGATGAAGGGCAGTGCTAAGTGAGCTAAAAAAATATGTTACATATTTGCCCATGTGAAATGAAAACCCTGGTTAAGACCATTTGTTGACCAGACAGGGCCTGTCTGGATCTTGAGCAGTGCAAATTTCTTTTGTGAATCTGGCCTTAAGCAGATGTGTTGAGGGAGACTGCAGTCCATGGTTTGGCCAGTGCTACAGCTTGGATGCCTAGTGAGGTACCAAATGAGATATTAAAATACAAGGAACCATAAAAGCACCTATTATCACATAAAAGAGCTATAAAAGTTGTGCTGTCATGGTACCTGAGTCACTGCTGCTGCCTCATTTAGACTGGCTTAGATCCTGTTACACCTCTGTGTGACAGAGTACAGCTGGAGTGAAAAAGGAGGGATCTGTGGCTCAAAGCGCAGCAAGGCAACAGTTCTGGAAAGAAGGAAAGGAGAGGGTTAAAGTGAGCTTCAAAGCATCTTAATTTCAGTTAAGAATGTCCATGCTTTCTTATAGAATGAAGGCAAACTGAACAAACTAAGGACTTCTCTTAACATCCATACAAATGTATAGGAGGATCAATATGTCTAGATAGGAAATATGCTCATATTTTCATGACCCTGGCAGAGGTATAGGCATTTTTCACCTGGACAAAACACCCCTGGCCTCTGTGGTGCTTTTCTGGCTGTGTCTGATTTAGAACAGATATTATCATGACAGTACAAGCAGAAGCTTCCACATGATTATAGACACCAGCCATAGCTTTTGGAGGTTTCTGGCAGCTCTTTGAGGAGGGAGCTCAGCCATGGCTCAAGATGGCTCAGTGATACCAATCAGTACCAGTCAGAGCACCCTGGGGACCTTCCAACCATGTCTAGAATTGAATCTTAAAAGAACTTGAAACCAGATTAATCAAATATCATGTGCAGTAATTTCCTTTCCCCTTGCCATCAGGCCTTGACCCAACAGTCCCTGATACCAGAATTCTCAGTCTACCTCATCATTGGGGTTTTTTAAAATTACTTCCTGCCCCCCACTTTGTGCCCTTGCCTAACTTTATTGTGCTATCTCAGTTTTAAAGAGACTTGTTCTGTGAGCAAGAAGAGGAAGACCAAACGGGAAGAAATGTCAGAGAAAAGAATTCAAGAGGAATATAAGAAGCTGGGAAATGTTAGGTAAACCAGACCTGCCTTCCTTGGGAATTTGCCTCTCTAGGCCAAACCATTGTCTCTTATTGTCCTCCATGTTGCCTTGGGTTCATGTAACCTATTCTAAAACAGTTAGCTCTTTTTTCTCCATTCCAGGACAGAACTAGAACTAAATGCAAAAATTATTTAAAATCAAAGACTTTGTTACAAGCATGTGTGCTAACATGTAACTCACTAACTTATTTCTGAGTAAAAAGGGGAAGAAAAGATTCAAGGTTATTCCAGGGTTCAAAGGTCATCTGAAGCAAGGTTTGTCTTTGAACTGTAAAGGATCCCTTTTCCTAGCTCAGGCATGTACTTATTTTAGTGGATAGAAGTTCAACAAAGGCTTTTTCCCATGCCATGACTTGCCCAGCCTTCCCATTTGCCCATAATATTTATGCACGATGGCAAGAAATGTCTCTTCAAAAGATTATTTGGCAAGATTTTCATTTTAAAAAGGGCTGATACGGCACAGAATTCCTTCTTCACAAAACATTTTTGTGCTGTTAACTGAAATATTGACAGATCAACTGCCTGAAAATGATAAACTCTGAAACTAAACTGTTGTTCAGACTGTGCCTAAATATGAAATCTCTCTTAATTTAAATCTATGCTAAATTAAAAATCCTCAAGCCACCTCAAGTATCCTCAAGTCAACTTGTGTGCACCATCTGTGCTAATTTACATTGTCATTTGCTCTTAGTCTTTCTACCCTTCTAAAAAATGCAAGAGAATATGTTTACAGTGGAATGTTAATATGAACTTCACCTTGTTAACACATTTAATCAGATAATAATTCAAATACAAAATGAGCATTTAGAAATATTTTCCTTCAGGTCTTGCCCATGAATGATTGAATTACAAGTACAGATGGATATTTTTAGCCTATTTCTTACTGGGTTTAGGTTTGATGGTTCCCAGTTGGAAGCCAAATCTAGAATTCTTTCATTCAAACTAATCTTCCTCGCTATTTTTCATATTTTTTTATCCTTTTTTGGAATCAGTTTCCATTCTCTTGCTTCTTCTAGAACTTGGTCTAGAGTAGTTTTCAGACAGACCTTGGAATTACTCCCTAGCTTTCTCTGGTTTTTATTTCTAGCTATCCCGAGATGGTGACTGGATTCTTCTTCATCCTAATGACCTTGCTTTGGTTCACTCGTGAGCCTGGCTTTGTACCAGGATGGTCATCTTTTTTTGAGAAGTGAGTAAAATCCCCTAAACAACTGCACAGGAATACAACTTTGCTGCTTATAACTTTCCACAACTTTTTCCCCCCTTAAGACATCATCAGCCACATTTAACAAAGCTGTGAAAAAACAGATTCTTTATTCAAAAATTGGGATTTTTTTTCTTAAATTGTATTTGATCATATAATGAAAAATTCAATTATTCCTCCATATTCAAAGTGAGTTAAGTAGAGAAAGTAAATTAAACAATTTCAAATGTAAAAGAATAGGAGGGTCAGATAGTCAGCTTAAAACATTTTAGTCTATGCATAAAGAAGCTTTCACCAGAATATATTGCAACTATTGAAATTAAAATTTTTGACAGTAAGCATTTTATCAAGAAAATGTCATTCAGTTAAATATTGCTGAGAATGGTGACTGAAGCAAATAATTTTTCTTTTATTTTAAATAATATTGAAAAAATTACATTAAAGCTTACTGACACATTTTGCCCATCAAAGAATAAGTGATTTGAATGTAAGTTTTCTTTGTATTGCTACTGTTTAAAATTACTTTAATTTTTCATTCCAATGTTGACAGAAAAACAATTTCTAGTACTGTGATTTTCTGATGATCACTGGAGTTCGGCATTCCTCAAAATACAGAAAGAGTTTTAAACATTTAATTTAAAATCAATCTACAGTTCATTTCTAAAGGATCACTTGGGTTTTGCTTTTCCCCAGAATACATTTAATGTTTCTTACACTACAGTAAACACAGTATTTTTCTGTATCTCCAAGTTAATAGATTTGTAAACCAGAAGGGATTATTTTTTTTTAAACCAGAATCTTAAAAATTGTTGAGCTGTGATTGAAGTTGGCTGCCAGAGTCAGTTTAATAAATGGGGGAAAAAATTCAATTTGTATCCATGATGTGCAGGTATATTTTTCTAGTGAGCTGTTAGTATAACTTCAGAGGTGGGAATACATCTGCACCTTCAGAGATGTGCTTGGAGCTATGTACCTAGTTTGGAAATGTTACTGTTGATGTGTTTTTATGAAAATGTTGCTGTTTCTTTCCTAGGAAAGGTTACCGGACTGATGCCACTGTCTCTGTATTTCTTGGGTTTCTCCTTTTCCTGATTCCAGCAAAAAAGCCGTGTTTTGGAAAAAGGAGAAAAGGTGAGGAGAATGCAGTAAGAAAGACAGCTGGTACATTTTTAAATATCTAGTGATTTTTTTTTTTTTTTTTTGTCTGTAAAAATTTACAAGAAAATACTTTTGTGTTGGTAAGTCAAGGTTCAGTTTCTCCTCTGATGCCAGCCCTTCCTACATCAGACCCCCTCTTCCTTTGCCATAATTCATATTGTCTCACTCTGAGGATGACAAACAGGTCTCGAATCTGAGACTGCCACCTCTTCAGTGCTAGTAAAGTTATTAGACTTTAGGACTGAGCTTTAGGAAAAGTTTAGATGGAGTTCCATATTAAAAAACTATAATGCAAAATCAGCTCAAGATAAACCCTAGTAAAAAATTAGTCATCACTTATACAATGGAAATCACTATAATATCTTAAGATAAAGAAGAAGAGGTCATAAAGTGCCAGACAGTGTTCCAATTTTGTGCAATGCTTCTCTCACAGTTTTCTTGATAATGGGATTATTTCACATTTGTGTTTGGGTAACATTCAGTGGTTTGATTAGTTTGCTACACCAGTCTTTCAGCAGTGCTGTATGAAAGTAGAATTATCTGCACAGTCTTATGTAGAGATTATAAATGTATATAAACATATATTTTTATACTGTCATATATTGTACAGGTTTTAGAAAAACATGACACTCTCTGAGTCATCCTTCAAGAAAATATTCAGACACTAAAAAACCTAATATCCTCAGAAAAATATCTAGGGGCCTAAATGCACTTTACCAAGCATCATGGCCTACTTCATAGCCCTTCTTTGATAATATAATCCCATGGTAACACCATCTCTGTGGTCTACAGATGCACAAGCATATCACAACACAGCTCACAGTCCCTCAAAAAACTGTAGCTTGAAAACACAGAGGTTTAACACTATTTACATCAACAGGGCAGCCAGGGGAAAGTCAGGATGTTTGGATTAAATATACTGCATTTCCTGAGACCAGGCTATCCAGAGAAACAGGCTATGCACTGCCTCTTTGCCTCTCTCTCAGGCAGTCCCATGCATATTCAATCATTTTTATTCTTGTGAAAAAAGTGAAGATCTTTGCAAAAAGGTCAGTATAATACTGGTCACAACTTTATTTGATATAGGAGATGGTGAAAAGTCAACGGATATTAACACACTGGAGCCCATCATTACCTGGAAGGACTTTCAGAAGACCATGCCCTGGGAGATTGTAGTGTTGGTTGGAGGAGGTTATGCCTTAGCAGCTGGATGCAAGGTACTGGTGTAGATTTCTTTTTTAATCCTCCTGCCTAAACATATTATCAACTTGCTCTTTTATTTCTTTGTATTCTCCCCAGTTTGGATTTATGATATAGATACTTACAAGTTTGTACATAATGTAGTAGGCAGCACTCCCTGCACTCAATATATGTCTTTCTTGCTATTTATTAAACAGTGCAGTGAAATCTAGTTTACTGAGCAAAAGGAAATGCAGAAAGCATTGACCTAACCTTTGTTTGTTTGCTGGTGGGGTTCTCTGATGTAAACTGCCACAGAAAGAATAATCTGTTTTACAAACATACCAAGTATTTAGTAATTCTTGTGCTTCTGTCTTTTCCCCAGACCTCTGGCCTCTCTACATGGATTGGACGTCAAATGCTCTCCCTGAGCAGCCTTCCCTACTGGGCTGTAACTCTGCTGGCTTGCATTTTGGTGTCCATGGTAACAGAATTTGTTAGTAATCCAGCAACAATAACCATCTTTCTGCCTATTTTATGCAGCATGGTGAGTTAAAATAGTGACATTTTTAGTCTGTTGTTTCCTCACAGGCTTCTGGGAATTTTTCAGGATGTCAGGATGTTGGCACTCTGTCTATATGAAACCCAGCCTCAGTTCCCAAGCCACAGTTCTGTAGTCTTGGAACTAGGAAAAATATTATAATTGGGCAGCAAAAAGCATATTTTAACATAAAGGAATTTAAAATACCTCTCAGACAAAGTGCACTGAGGAATTCATATGACAGGTACAAGAAAAGGTGACTATGGAATCAACAGATAAATTTCAGATAAAGCTTGAGATGCTTTTGTTAATGTTATTTTTAATCTGTTGTTCATTACTCAGTAGTCACCTGCTCCCTACTTGTGAGAAAAGACTGGAGTGCTAAATTTTATTTCAGATTTAGAAGTGTTCAAGGGGTTGATCTGGTAGGCATACAGTCTTCCACCATGGAAAGCAGAGATGTTTGTAAGGGACAGAAAAAAATCAGGACACTATTGACAAAGGTAGAAGAAATAGACAGTAATTTAATTTTTTATTGGAATAGCAGTTACAGAAAATTTCCCTTTTTTTTTTTTTAATGCAACATGAAACTTTTCTGACCAAGAATGCAGGTCATTAATTGTCTTTCCCTGTTCTAACTATGGGATTGTCCCAAAGCATATTATGTGAACAGTTCTGAGTTAATATTAAGATGTGGTCAGATCAAAATATGTAATAGTGTTTCTGTAGCTTAGGAGTTCAGTTTTGCTTTTGCTCCATGCAGAAGGAGATTCTCCTGAAAAAAATATTTAGAGCAGTAATGTACTTGTAGCGTGAACTGCCATCTTAAGGCAGGCGCTCTTTTTAGATTGCAAAGTAACCTGGATATACTTCCCTCCCCAAAATTATTGTAGCCTTGTTTATCCTTCCTATTCCATCTCATATAAAACTGGGCCAAAGCAATGTAAATGAAAATTTTATCACCACTGAAAACTGCATTCTTTAGCCCACTGTAAAGAATATTCCATCATCTCTGCCTTCTGCCGTGAAAGTTTGGAGAACAACTGGTTTTCTTTACTGCTGTTGAGGAGATCATCACATAATGGTCCCAGCATATTCAGCAACTGGAAGAAGCAAGTTCTTTATGTTAACCTGTTGTGACTTCTTGTGGATGAAGACTGAAGCAGCAGTCAGTGTTAAGGTCCAGAAGACACAATACAGAATGACACAGAGAACAACTGGGAGAAAGCGGAAATGTGTCCTATTAGTAGCAAACTCCTCCCTCCTTCAGTATGAAGTGTCTCAAGAGAGATCCCTGGAGCATGACAACTCAAAATTATGACATTGCTCTAAAAAAACCCAACTAATCAAAAAATGCTTCCATACTTAAGTTAAGAAATTAGGTAGGTGTGATCCACAGCAAACAGAGAGGGTCCTTTCATAGTAATTGTCAGCCATGACTTTTACTGATTAAGTGAAACATTTCTCTACCTCTGTTCTTCCAGTCAGAAACCCTGCTTATCAACCCTTTATACACCCTGATTCCTGTGACCATGTGCATCTCATTTGCTGTGATGCTGCCCGTGGGTAACCCTCCAAATGCCATTGTCTTCAGTTATGGGCACTGCCAGATCAAAGATATGGTGAGTCTTGGCACTGGGTATATCCTCCCACACTTCATGCAACTCCAATACCTAGTCCTACATCCACCAGCCAGTAATTTAAAACAAAAAAATAAAAAATTGGTGCAATAATAATTTTATTAGTGCTAGTATTAAGAAGTGATGTCTGCACTGCTCTTACACAATAGAGCTGTCAAGAACAACCACAGATCTGCTGTAGGGATCTGCTGTAGGATGTACACATTTCTTATCTGTATTTTTTTAAATTAATATAATGGTCTAAAGATCTTTAGGAGTATGTGATCCTTTGCACTGACCTACTAAAACAAGCACAAGAAAGCATAAGAAAATGGATTTATCACATAGCTCCACAGTAAGTCATGTATCACATGTTACATGTGGTTTAACTCCACATTCTGATTATCTGATTGAGAAGTCAAGTGACAAACTGAGCAGTTCAAAATGAACTGCATCAGTCTCTAACCATCATTCCTGAATAATCCAACACATACCCTGACACATATGCTCTCATTTATGCTTTTTCTTTTTTCTCTAGAAATCACTATACATAAATTATCACACTATATAAGAGTCAGTATAGACCCTACTGCATTTTTCTTTTTTTTTTTTTATTTTTTTTTTTTTTTTTCAGTATGTTAACTGTTTTTTATTAAGTTGCTCTGATGCATTTTGCTTTTACAGGTGAAAGCTGGCCTGGGTGTAAATCTGATTGGCCTGGCTGTTGTCATGGTGGCCATCAACACGTGGGGAATTAGGCTCTTCCAGCTGAACATCTTTCCAGAATGGGCAGCAGTCAGCAACATCACAAGCCAAACATAATCTTCAATGAAAAAAAGAGCAAAAGTGCAAGACCAAAGCAAGTTGGGACAAAATATTGAACCTACATTTCACATATGAAAGAAGAAACTTGTGTATACATAGAATCAGGATCCATTGCAAAACCACCAAGAAAATGCACTGGGAGGTCTTCTGCAAGAGCTTTTCAGTTCTGAAAATCAGTGTGAGTAAAAAGGAGAGATTAGCTTTGCTCTATTGTTGCTTTCTCTGGGATACCATAACTCAGAAAAAAAATCCACTCCTCCAAATTATCTGCCTATAGTTTTTTCATGCCTTAGAGTAGTTATGTAGGACTTGTATGTAGTATTCCAGTGGCAGAAGACAAGCACACATACACTGGTGTACTCAGCAGTAGCAGATTCAGTCCTACCATTGACTTCTACACTGAATGTATGGTGAGCCTTTTTCCCAAATCCAGAGGTGTCGCTACTCGCGATGTATCGCGCAAAATAACGACACGGACTCCTCTAGCTAGGTGGCTAAAGAAGCGGTTTATTGAACGGCCGGACCACATTCTTATAGTGTGGTCCGCAAACTACAAACAGAACAGCAGTCTATTGGATAATTGATGAAAACAAAACTTTCTCACAAACCGTGAGAACTGTTTATCTGTGAAGCCCAGGTGTTAGTCTTGTTATTAATTCCTTTTTATTTTTCCCCAGTGTTATCATCCTGGGAAAGGCTCAGGCTGGAACTGAGAAACTGTCTCAGCCTGGGAAAGCTTCCCCTGCATGAGAGAGAAACTGTCTCAGCCTGGGAAAGCTTCCCCTGCATGAGAAAAGTTCCAAGCCCTCGCAATTTTCAGTCTGAGGCTTCAATGGCGTCCACACAGAGGAGTCTTATAAGCCTACTTCTTTTGAAGGCAAATTCTTCTCTTTTTTTGAGATGACTTATCATTGCTTTGCAAAAACCACTTTTTCACCTAACTCATATGACCTGGACAGAAATCCAGCTACCAACTACCAGCCACAGCACTTCAAAGGGATAATAGAAACCTCCACATAGGAAGGAGAAATCTCCTTGGAAGGAGAATATGTTTTGTTTTTGTTTTTTTTTTTCACACAGCACTAGTAAAATTTCCAATACTGCAGTCTTGGCTTTGGAAGGAAGAGTTTCAGGAACAGAAAGTTTTGTTCAAGACCTTCTTTATCATTACTGCAGTGGGAATTCTTTCAGCAGGGGAATCTGTGACCAGCAAAACCTAACCAGGCCAACACCCCCTATCACTCCCCTGTCTCTTTGGCTGCCGTTTAGTCATGCCCTTATGATTCCCCAGACAAAAATGTATCATCCCTGATGGCACTCAGTGCTGCTCCATGAGTAAGAAGGGAGAGGGCTGAAGTGGAGTGGTGCTGGTGTAGCTCCCCATCCTGTGTATTCACTTGAACATCACACCCCCTGCTCTCTAGCAGCCCAGAGAGCAGGAACTTCAAATGTAGGAAAATGTGGCATAGAGTAAATAGCTACCAAGCCAAAAGGCCAATCTCTTTATCTCTCATCAACAAAGTGAATGCTCTGCTTTTCTCACTGGAACCCTGTGACACTCATAAAATCTTCTCATGCATTATGTCCAGTTTTTTGATAATTTCTTTAATGTCAATACATTTAAGCTTTATATTAGGAAGATTGAATCTCATGTAATCACACATACACTTTAATGAATTGTTGTGCTTTCCACTTTTAATCTAGGCTCTCTAGCTGATAATGTGAATGTCTATTCTGCAAAAATAAAATGTCAATAAAATAAATTATTCACTACTGCACATTCTGATGCTCCATGAGAATACAAATTTGATATACTTTGCCCATAACCTACCAAACCCTTAGAGAAGTAGAGGTGAGACAGCAGGAGGTCTTGGTTTACTGCTTCTGTCAAAACAGAGGGATCCCACTCATCTTGGAAATAAACAGGTACAATAAAAGGTCTTAGGCTGGCAGAGAGGAGAAATATGGGGAAAAAACCCAAAAGCATTGTCTTAGCCCTTGTTCCAAAAGCAGGAAGCAACGTCCTTTAGCAAAACAACTGCTATTCTTGGTAGTTCTTGTAAATTTAATTTTGAATACCAAAGTGTTTCTGTGCATCAGTCACCTGAAGCAACCCAATGACCCCTGATGCATAAAACAAAACCTCAGCCTCAGCCTTTTAACTCTTCTCCCATCTCACCTGTTCCTGTGTTCCCCCCACCCTGAGCCTGCTGCTCCGCTGCACTCCAGCACACAAAGCTCTGGGCAGCCTCTGCCCTGCAGATCCTCCACACCCTTTCTGCTCCCCTCTCTGGGTGTTTCCCTGCTCCTTGGCAGAAGGCTGCTGCTGAACACAGACCCCAAAATGGTGCTCAAAGCAGAGGCACTCTGGCCTCCCCTGACACGAGCTCCATCCTGAAGCCCCAGGAGCAGGAGAGGAAGAGGCTGCCAAGCCTGTTCACCAAGAGGGACAACTTCCTCCAGGATAAGCACTACAGTTGGTGGAGCTGTCTGCAATACCAGTAGTTTTGTCCCTATACACAGCAAGCAGAACATCTCTTTGGTCACAGTGCCTAAAATTACCTTTGACCATCCTCCCCCTGCCAAGAAACACCTTCTGGTTTGCTTTCTTCCCAGAGCTCTAGCTGCTCCGCACCTTTTACTTGCACTCATCTTCTGATCCCTTTCACTTCATGCTTCATCTACCAGCAGCTTCCAATTGCTTTGCTGCTCAGCAACAAATCACTCTCTGCCCTCCTAATACTGATTTCTCAGCTCTGCTCAGCTCCCATCACACTGTTGCCCGATGCCCCAAAAAGAACACAAACTAACAGAGTTAGTTTATGCGGTGCTTTATTCAGGGCCCAGGGAACCTGCGGACTAGTGTCCAAAGTCAGGATCCCGCAGTTCCCTTTTTCTGTCAGGTTTTTATACCTTTTTACAAAATGGTCTACTTGCAAAAGTACACATTCTTCAAGACAATACAGATACATAAATCTTGTAGATATCATTCCTAAAAGTTATAAATTCTGCATGCTTGTCTACTCAGAACTATAGGCTACCCCCCTTAATCCCCCTTGCATGTTTTCCCATCACCAGAACCCTTTATTTATTATTATACTTTAGCCTTATCTTGTAAGTTTCTAAATGTTCTATATGCCCTACTAATTCCTTATTGTTTTCACAGTTCTAAGTGTCCTATACGCTCTACTAATTTCTTTAACTATTGTTTCACAACGTTGGTTTCCAGGGCCTATCCGAAAACTGCAGTTTTCTAAGCCTTAGCATGACTACTACTATATCTACATTAGTCCTTATTCTCATTATTTCGGTATCAACACCTTGCTAACCCAGAGATTTCCCAGGAGATATGAACACGTGATATTCTCATTTGTGAGAGACAAGCAGCTGGCATTCCTTAGGGGACACCTGGGATTACTCACAAATCAAACAGGGTGTCCAGCAATGCTCTTCAGTAAGAGCAGCAATAGCACTAGGTAAACTAAATGGCTTGGTGCTATTGCCCATCTCAAACAATATTTCTTCAGAAACATTTCCAGAAGGCTCAGGCATAGCTTGTGTCTCACAATATTGGTGCAGAGGCATTTGAAGTGGACTCGGGCAAGGAATTTCCTCAACAGACTGTTTCTCCTGTTTTGGTGCTCTTGGCACACTTCCATATTCAGAGCTGTTGGCACTTGTCACTAACATGTCTCACCAGGCAGATGCAGGAAGACAGTGTGCTGTCCTGGCCTTTTTTGCACATCACATCAGTCACTGCATTCCCCACCACCAGATTCTGCTCTTCCCTGTTGCTTTTTAGTAGCGGTAGTATTAACGGCAAAGGACAGTAGTATTAACGGCAAAAGACAAAGAAGTCAGAAATTTTCTCTTGTAAGATATAGTGTACTGTCACTCAACTTCAGAATTTTCTCTACCAATAACCAAGGAAGAAGAATTTTCTTCAGAAGACAAATAAGCCTGATTTCAAATTAAGTGGTTTCAAGCTGCTTTCAAGCCTTAAATACAAAAATTCTGCTTTCAGCTCAGTTTTTATCCAAAGAGTAGAACAGCATTAACTAATAGAAGTATAATATTTTACTAATGGTTTTATATTACCATTTACTAGATTCCTATTAAGGCTTCATGTATGTACTTATCCATGTTTCCACACAGAAAACAAAAAATGTATTCCACTCCAGCATTTGGGCTCACAGCATAGGAAAGTTACAGTGTAGTTATGGTTTGAGTTAGGGATTCACAGGATTGGGGTATTCATTTTTTTTCTATGTGCATTAAAGACTAAAGCCAGAATTGACTTTGGCAGGAGTACCTATTCTGAGGGCAACTTAGGAAATTTATTTTTCAGAAAGTAAAATTGATAATCTGTGAACAATGTATGCTTTGGGTGAAAAAGCAAATAACCTGCAGAGTTATTTTATCTCAGTACAAATTCAATAAAAATTACCTCGGTTTAGGACTTTGTAAAATAAATGTTAACATCTACCACTAAGAAGTCTAACAAACAAAACTACATCTCTCTATTTTTTGTCCTTTTGAGGCAAAAAAAAAAAAAAAAAACTATACAGGAGACCTTCCTCTGGATTTTCACAGCAACTTAATACACTGATATCCAAATAATGTCCAAAATAATTATGCATCCCATACAGAATATTGATATTGATTTTTACATTTGAATGTCAATGCACAATCTTGTTTTTGCAAACACAGATATAACCCAGGCTTATGAAATTAACACATTGTTAATTCAAAAAATTCCAGTTTCTTGCTTTGCAATGTTTTCATTTCACCAGGGATGAAGCATACATCATGAGGCAGCGTGCTGTGGTTCTGGGATGTAAAACCACTGAACATTCATGTTAGTGAAGTTCTGTGAGGTGCATCCAACCAACTTTAAGTTCTGGTTCCCAGTAAGCTAATAATTAGCTTTGCAATATGGCTTTTTGTTTATTTTGGTTATAACCCTTGACTGTTTAATGGCAGAAGAGCCTTAGTGCAGCATTCTCCAACACAGGATAATATTCTCAACCCACAGTAAATATTTTAGAAGTCTGTTAGTAGCTCATATATTCCTTTCCTCCTATTTTGCCTTGAACCTTCAGCTCTAGAATATGTCTCAAAAGAATCAATACATGAACTATTATTTTCAAGAAAGGAAAGAAGCCAGCATATTTTAGCTGGCAATTTTATCTATCCACATAGGCATTTGAAATGGGCAGAGCCCAAGTGGGAAACTTGCTCCTAGATAACTTCATGGAAAATCCATCTTTTGTGCCCTGCTATGACACCAGAGTATCCAAAGCACTCCCAGCCCCCAGATGCAAGAGCTGCATGAAGCAGTCTTTATCTGTGCTCACCCTCTGCCCTCTGAAAGGAAAGGCTAAATTTTAGTATCACCTAGGATAACCTCAGGCTAGGTAAAATGTGTTATACAGTAGATGCAAAGTCCACATCAGCTGTGTTATAATGTTATCCAGATTTACAGCTTACTATGTGGGAGGAAAAACCTCAGCTTGAGCTAAGATTTCCATCTTAGTGCAAAGCGTTGCAAACAGTGTGAAATACCTCAGAAATCCTGTCTTTAATATTCATGAGTATATATCGTCTCCACAGCATTACAGCTGCAGCTTTTCACGTACTAATATGATAGGGAAAAAAAAAAAAGAATTCTAACATCTACTTGGAATGCTTAGCTGAAGCTCCAAAAACAGAATAATTGGCCTGTTTGGCAACAAATGCAGAGATTTTGAATATTATTTCACTTCTCATCCCCATGGAAAGAAAGGGAAGAACATAAAGTATGTTTGAGGAAAGAAATAACCCAATATAAACACTAATATAATTTTATATGGCAAGCAAAGAAAAACAAATGAGTTAGAGACAGTATTTTTCAATGCTGAAGAAAGGAAAGAGAGGGGAGAAAAAGGAAGTTGTGGGAAACTTAAGCTCATCATGTCCATGAAAACATCAAAACAGCCATGCAGCACTATCACATTTTTGTGCATGGAAGACAATTCCTTCAGTTAAGGTCTGAAGTCTGTGAAAGGTAATGGAAAGCTCTCTCAAGAAGCAGAGCATACAGTACTAACTCACTAAAAGGTAAACATAATTGTACTTTAGTAGACAACTCCCTTCACTAAGCACATTCTGGGTATCTTCCACACATGCTGCAATCACAAGGTTTCTAATAGCTGGGGTTACGTGGTACAACCGTTTCTCCCTCTCAGAGTTTCTTGGAGCATTTGCTGTAGTTCACTACTGAGATTGTCTGACTTGAGCTGGCTTTTAAACTTGTCAAATAACCTTTTGCAGAGACTGAAAGCTTTTATGTCAGCTACACATTTCAGAGAAGAGGTGAAAGGAAGGATTTAAAATTACAGGTGAAATATTTCTAATATATATTTATATTGCTTAAGAAGCAGAATCTTTGCATGAGGAATAATTTCCTCTTTTTCAGGAAAGCATTGTGGAAGAACTCTGTGACCACCGAACTCTGGCAAAGCATGCAAGCATTTGGTGTAGGGTACTCTGTAAATGTGTCTTTACTGATCCAATGAGCTAGCAGTCCACTCAGATACATCCAATTTAAAGGCTTTGGGGCAGAGGGTGAAAATTACAATGGGTACATAGAGTTCTGTACTTCAGAGCTTTGATGCTATGTTTGTATCAAACAGCACATTTCACTGACAAAGCAAGACAATTAGTACCCAGGGCTTGGGTTTTTTTCCTTCTGAGTGTCTCTAGACCTGTCTAATGGACTGAACACCCCTTAGAGATCAAAGCACATCTTCTGATTTAGTCTCTTCTGAGAGGAATACAGACCATGTGCTCTACAGTTTTCCTATGATGAGAATGAAAACATAGTAAAAGGACAAACCACTTTGAAGGCACCACCCTAATCCTAATTAAAACATTAATGGAGAAGCACTCTAGGTATGCTTTAATCTAGAGCCTGAACAAATGGAGGTCATTCTCTGTGCTTGCAGCAGTTCCAACACCAGGCAGTCTTAATAAAAGCAACAATATCTTCCTGGCAGTTTTCTTTGTTCTTCACATCCTGCAAAAGACTATCAAGGAGACTCTATAATTTAAGCCATGTAACAGAGTTTATAGAACTCGTCAATTTTAAAGGCAGGGGAAAAAGAGATTCTTGAATTAATAAAATTTACATCTATTCAAATAGTTGCAACTTTTTTTCCAGAATTTACAACAGGAGTTTTGCAGAGTTATGGTTTCAAGCAGAAGACAAGTGTTCTACAATAGGATGTGTGTTCTCTCACACCAGGGGTTTTAATGGCTGCTTTTGTTGCTTTGCTTGTGTGGGTGGCTTAAGGACAGTGAAGTACCACTGCTCACAATAAATAACAAGAAACTCTGAAAGTTATTTCTTGATGCATTTAATTCCTTTTGTGCCGTTCTAAGAGCTAGGGTATTATCAGGTGTGAGGTATACATTGTAACAGGACCAAAAGCACTCCAGTTGGATCAGGTAAAAACAGGTTACAAAACATTAGGAAAAGAAACACTGAAAAATACAAATTATATAATCTAGTCACACCTCAGTTGCAAATCCAAATTCTGAAACCCTTGAAAATCAGTCCCAGGAAAAGTTCACGGCTGCCCTTTTAAAAGAAGGATATTCCAGTTCTAGAAGACTAAGAGTGGAGGAACCTCCCATACCAACCCTCTACTTGACTTTGTGCCTGAAAGGTAAATTGCATCCTCGGCGCAAACTGAGTTGACCTGGGCAACATTGTTCTTTCAGGACTTGTCGCTAGGAGGTTTCTTCTTGGCTTCCACATCCTTCTTAAAATCTTCCAGCTTCTTTGCAATATTAGGGATCTTTAAAGACAAAACAAAACAATCAAACCCCATAGAACAAAAAGTCCTGGTCTACATGAGTTTCATCAGGAAAGACAATACCATACACACAACAAGAAATTCTATAAAGTTTAAACTGGTTTTTAAAAGGTATTTCCAGTATCTGTTACCTTGCACAGAGATTAAATCTAAGCAGTATCAGGCAAATAACAGAAGAGAGCCCCTCACATAAGGCTTCAGGAAATACTCAGATTATTAAGGCTACAAGTCAGCTAGTGGTGATGGGAACAGGAAGAAGAAAAAAATATCACAGGAAATTTAGCATGACCAGTCTGGCTTCTTGACCAAAAAACACAAACTGCCAAGAATAAGCAGATTTAAACATGATGCACAGGCTTTTGAAGGGGAAATTAGATTGCACTATACTGGTCATAACCCATGAGAAAAAAGATGTTCAAGAGCATCAAACGTTCTCAAGAAATTTATTAAGAAATATTTCTCCTGGTTCATCTTGTGGGAAACAAAATTCTTCACAGAGAATTCTACTGCACTGCAAACAGGCACCTTTACCGTTTCACACTTGAATGAAAATTCATTTTACTGCTTGTGAGTTTCAAAATTTCAAAAATAAAAGAATTTTGATAAAATAAGAATTTTGATAAAACAGTAAATTTTGATAACTTGAAAAGGAAAAAAAGCTGAAGCTCCTAATAGCAAAATATTATGACTAGCTAAAACTGGGAAGTGATAATGTATGATTTTACAAGCTAACTGATTTAAATTAAATTAAAGCAAACTTTCCACTCTTGGCTGTGAGAAAAAAAAAAATCTGGGTTTTTACTTCATATGTAACCTGACCACAGAGCAGAAGTTAATTCAAACAGAATGCAGGTCTCTCACTGAATAGTCTGAGGCTCACAGAACTGGTAATATAAGTTCCTCTTACCTTTCTTTTCAGAATTAAGCTTTTTTTCAGCAAATGAAATTAGGAGCCCAGCCTGTAACACACCTGATATTTAAACTAAATGAAGAGAACTCCACTACTGTCAGCAGAGCCTTCCATGTACTTATTACTAAGCACATTGCTGTATAGCTGCAGAATTAGGACCTCATTATGACAAGCTTATATTCAATGTCATCTCAAACCAATCATCTTCAACACCAGCAATAAAATTTCCATGTTCACCTGCTAGTCAGTGTTGCATTCCCAGGGAACCACTTCCAGGAAATCAAAAGCCTGAGTCCCCCTCTTGTGGCAATACTTTATCTGTGCTGCCAGAAAAGCACCATACAATGCTTGTGATATATATTGACACATCCAAATATATTCTTATGACTACATTTTTATAACACTGTAAAAACATTTATTGGACAGAAACACCAGCCTTTCATTAGTCCTTTTACTGGACTGACTGACAGGAAAAATCATCAGAGTTTGTGCATAAATGAAGAGCAAAATGTAAGTTGTTTTTTTTTAAGCAAGATTACTTCAATACTGAATATGATAGGAAAGCAAAACATAAATGTCACCAAAGCCTCAACAACTTTGTTCGGTTTTTTTAGGAAGGCTAATACAGATTGAATAAGAATTTTAAAAATATTTATATGTTAAATTTTATTAACTCCTCTAGCCAATAAGTAAAGCGGCACTGCTCTTACAAGGGACTCCGCTAATTCGGCAGTAATTAAAATCATGTTTTGAAGGCTCAGCTTGAAATCTTTCTCCTCTGCCCTCTCACATTGAAAACTCTGTTAACTGAGAACTGAAAAAAGAAAGTTCTCTTTCTTTTCTCACTGTGAGAAAAGAAGGAAAGAAGGAAAGAAGGATTGCAGGTCAATACACTTTTTGAAGTAGGAGAAAGTATTGAGTTTTCAGATAAAGCTGGTAAAACTTGTTTCATTATTGGTCTGGGAGACAGAGGTCTAAGGATTTTTATTAACAATTATACTGAGTGGAGAACACTGTAAGAAGACAGACTATCCAAGACAGGAAACCAGTATTTTAATGCTGTTAAAATCCATGAGTGATTGATAAACCTTTTCTGTTCCTCCTGTCTTTGCCTGTAGATGCCTGGACTCCAGGTCTGAACATAAATTTAGGCTTTAAGCACTACACCACCACAGAGATGAAATGCTATGAAGTTTGAAAAAGACCTACAAGATCAGAAAGTCCAACTTTTGACCAATCTCCACTTTGTCAACGAGACCACAGCACTAAGTGCCATGTCCAGTTATTCCCTGAACATCTCCAAGTGCTGATAACTCCATCACTTTCCTGTGCAGCCCATTCCAATGCCTGACCACTCTTTCAGTGAGGTAATTCTTCCTGAAGAAGTCTGAGTTCTCCTGTATCTAAAGTCAGCATTCTGTTTAAATAATATAAACCATCAAAATAAAGACTGATTCAATTCTAATTGAGGGAAAACAGCCCTATATACTCAGTTCAGGATAGGTTTATCTCTGAGAATACCAGGATACTCACATCATAGTTCTGAGCCAGATACATCCCAACCACGTTGCCAAGAGTAAAACCAAGCTAAAATGGAAGAAAGGGAGAGAGTTAACATCCTTCCACCAAAAGCACATTGCCTAAAATTAAGAAAAGGGAATACTGCAAGTCATTTAAAGAGTTTCAACTCCACTCCTATTTAATTTCTCATCTTTCATCCAGAGAGGTGCAATTTTACTGATCTTCTTCACCAGAAATACCTTGCCATCATTTCCAAAATACCACACAGTTTTGTTACTCCATACACATCCCCAAGACTATTTGCATCAAGCTGTGTTCATCCTTGTAAGGTTCTCTACACACCCACAAAGGCAGTAACTCCTAGAAAAATGGGGGAGACAGCAGCAGGGACCTACATATCACAGAGTTCTTGGTCCATGCTGGGAAAGCCTAAAGCAACAACCCATTAGAACAATGCTCAGTGTTGGAAAGGGACATCCATACCTCAGTATGAAATAAAAAAAACAACTTCACAACATGAACTTAAACCTGCTTCTTCTCTTCTGCAACAACAGCTGTACATCTTCCAGACAGACCCTTTTGACCCCAAGAGATTAGTTCTCAGCCAATTCCACTCTGATCTAGGGGCTCCTCTAAGGCAGTACAGTTGGTTAGAAGCTGGGCACAACCTCTTCTCACAATGGTGCAGACTCATAGTTGATAAAGGATGTCCATAGAAATGCATTCTGGCAGCAGAGCAAGAGCAAAACACAAGCACTGTTTCTGTCCCAGACCTGTGTTTGCCAGCTGAGGAAAACCCTCAAGCATAAGAACATTTTGGAGTGAAAGAAACTCTTCTCTTCAAAGACACACCATGAGATACTCATTCAGCAACTCCTCAGTATTCTACATTTTATTTTTGTTGTTGCAATTCAAAATAAGTCTGTCCTATACCATGAAAGCTCATTTAACTAGTTTGAAAGTGGACACTACTAATATTGTGCATTCATGCATTGTAAGTAGACAAATCGCTCTTTGTAACAGCTGCAGCCAGCTCTATTTAAGAAAATTGTTGGTCACTGCTGTCAAAGTAAGACTATTTTAAGAAAAATAAAACCACTGTACAAAAAACAACTTTGCCATCATTTACTGACCAGACATCTTTTCCAGGCCCAAAGCACAGCTCATTTTTTCTGTGGTTCAGACTCCATAAGCAGCACTGCTGAAAATCTATCTATAGAAAACTAAAATTGGCTGAGAGCTGTCAAATGAACTCTGACTGCAAGATACTTCAGCATTTTCTTAAACACATTTTTGGTATTATTCCTTGTTAAAATTATTTTTCTAAGCTTAGCTTTAACAATTTAAGAATAATTATTCTTCTGTGTATTGTCCTGGCTATCATATGCCCTTGTAGTTTGAATTACCAGCTAAGTAGGTACTCTTGGAGATTAAAAGATATTAATCTAGGAGATTAAAAAATAATGCACTCATGAAAACCAGATCTGTGATTCCTCTTAATCCAGAGCATCACTCTAGCAGAGGAGAATTTCCTGTATATTTAGCAGTGTCTGGGAAGCCACCCCTGGAAACCCAAACCAGTTCCTTCTTTATTAGCAGTGTTCTAGGCTTTTACCCTAGAACCTTTCCAATATGTGTCGTATTCTGTTGTGAAATAACCCTTACTCAGTAGAGACAGTACTGAGATCAGTACTCCCTGAAAGTGTACTCCTTTAATGGAAAGTCCAGCACTGCATCCACCCAGTTGCACTTATTTTTAGAGCCGACAATTTGAGCAGTGGGGGAAAAAATAAATCACTACTTAAGACTTCAATTTTATGGGAAGCAAAACATATAGCCAAGGAAAATGTACATGTAGATTAAAAACAATAGGGCTGATGAGAGTTCAGAGTCTTCCAATTTTTATTCAGCATTTCAAGGCACATTGAAAACAAATAGCTTATTTAATGCTTAACTCTGGATTGCAAAACACAAGGTTTGTGAGATTATCCCTTTATCTCTCTGCTTCAGCCCTAACCAGACAGGCCAAGAGTCAAACATCCAATCTACACCCAGCAGGGAAGAAACCCAGAATTAGCATATCATTTATCTAACTGTCACACTAATGAGAAGTTGTAATTATATTTTCATCTAGGAAAAAAAAAAACAAACAAACAAAAAAAAACCAACCCAACAAAAACAAAACAAAGAACTTCAGCAGAAAGTAGTGGAGCTGATAAACCCAAAAACTTTGAGAGGCTAACCATATTTAGCCTTCTAAAGGTTTACACTGGAGTGGAGAGGGGATGATAAACAGCTACAGAAATGACTGAGGCTTTCATACTTGTTATTCTATAGCTGGGATGAAAAATAGACCTCATTAATTTATTCTACAAAAACAAGCATGACTGTCTCAACTTCCAGGAGGCCATCACTTCTTGCTCTGTATCAGTACTTGCTATGAAACTCATTAGCCAGCTAAATTATCTTGCCCCAACAAAAGATGAAGTCTAATACTGAGTCTAATAATTCTGTTCTTCTTCGGGGCAGTAATGAAACGCGACCTCTTGCCTTAACTTCCGTATATAAAAATCCACATGTGCAGCGGATTGTGCCTACATTTTTAAGGGTGTACAAAATAGCAAGAGCTGATGCCCCTGCTCTCACTAAAGGAGAGAGACATTTACGCTTACACAAAGAAATTTGAGCAGCAAAGAGAGCATCACCGTGAGCAAGCAGAAACTCCAAGGCAAATTAACAGCACGACTCGGAGGAAAACCAAGCCGCGAAACTCCTTTTTCAGAGCATCTTTAAGGCACGGTTTAAGGCGAGAATAAGGAGGACGGGTAGGAAGGAGCGGGAGAAGGGAAGCCGCCCAAGGATAAGAGCCAACACCAGGCACAGCCGCCCCGCTGACAGGGGCCGCGCTGCGGGCACGGGGCCGCGGAGTGCCCGGACACCACGCCCTTCCTCCCTCGGCCGGGCAGCGGCCCTGCCGTGCCGTGCCGTGCCATGGCGGCGGTGCCACGCCTCAGAGCCTTACCAAGAACTGCAGCATGACGCCCGCTGCCCGCGCTGCCGCCCCGCTCGACAGCCGGGGAAGTCAGGCGGGCGGCGGCCGCTCCCCTTCCGGGCCCGCCCCCGCCGCCATGGCCGGGGGAAGGCTCTGGCCCAGCCCCGGCCCGGCCGCGCCGCGCCAAGCCTGAGGGCCGCTCCCGCCGCTCCTGAGGGGCTGCGCGGAGTTCTTTTTGTTATATGAGTAGTTGTTCTTTGTGGATAACTTTGGCTTCAGCATCTTTTAATGGCTACACTTAATTCATGGGGATTTGGGCAGTAAACATCAGTTAGGAATATTTCTCCAGCTGCAAGTCAGTAAGAGACCGCAGGCTTTATTGCAATTTATTTCAAACCTCTTTTTTTTTTTTTTTTTTTCACCCTGCAAACTTTTCAGACAAAAAAAAAAATACCCCAAAACCCACAAAAAATAAACCAAAAACAAAAACACAACCAAAAAAAAAACAAATAACAAAACAAACAACAAACAAAAAAACCTCCATGAGATATGTGCATCTTTGAGCTATTGGGAAAAAACTCTACCCTAAAAGGAAGTTAAGAAGTTAAGTCACATATGTCTCAGTTCCCAGAAAGCTCAAATGCTCCATCTCATAGAAAACATGTAGCTTCTGCCTTCCTGCGGAAGGTCCCTTGGTGAAGTAAGGAAGTATCTCCTACCCACCTCAGGAAAAAAGCGCAGAAAGATATTAAGTAACGCTTTTTTTTTTTTTTTTTTTTTTTTTTTTTTTTTTTTTTTTTCTGTTCTCATGATACCCTGGTAGGGTCCCAGACTCGAGACCACTTTCTCCTGAATTTCAGGGTGTCCCAAAGCTGGTGCATTATTCTTCCCTCCCTGAGTGAGAGCTGACACCTGGAAATGACACAAAGATTCAAATGGATGTGGCTTAGAGAGCCAGGGCTGGACTTCCTTGTCCTCTGGAATGACTGACTCTTCCAGGGGTCTCACCGATTAGCTTCGTTCTGAGAAGAACAGATGAACTGCTGATAATTATTTTCCTTGTACTGTAAGCCTTCTCCATGTGTGCAGGATCAGAGCACTGACATAATATTAGATCCAGCCTGAGCACGTCAGAAACCAGATGGGGCAAACAAGGCTTTTAGTAGTTATAGTGCCTCCAAAGTACCATCACAGGGAGATCAGGTTCATTAAGAATGTTGTTATTATGCTTAGGCTATAATAAATACAACATGTGTTAAATAGTCTTGGCTCAACATTACTCTACTTGGTTGTTTTCCTACATGCCATGAATTTCCTCTGTGACATTTAGCAGAATGCCATTTTTTTTTTTTTTCTTTTTTTTCCTTTTAGGTAAAACTATTCCATTTACATCAGCCAATGCTGAATCATTTTGGGTCAGAGAGTGTACAGGGTGGGTGCTGTGGATGGCATATGTTAGTGGAAGGAAGAGTTCAGTCTGGTAGTTATAAATGAAATTGTATTTATAACTGTGGGTGTGGGGGGGGAGAAGCTAAACAAAAAACTGCAAAAAAACCAACCCAAACCTACTTTTTTGCTGTTAGGGAAGACTTTCTCAATGTTATGTACTGCACTCTGGTGTTCTGCAAGTACATTCAAGCCCCTGAGGCATGCAGAAAGCTTGTTTGTCAGGAAGTACTGGCTGCTCAGCATTATTCTCAATTGCTAAATCATATTTGAAGATGCATTAATTTTGATTTAATACTGTTTTTAGAGTGCATGTGCTCTATATATGTACTCCATTCCATGGAAATTGAGAATACCTATTTTGAAGGATAACATTTAATTTACCCGGCTTTCACAATAAGTTTGCTGAGTTATAAACATACTTGGACAAGGATGTTTTATATGTTAGGCCCAGTAGAAAAAGAAGGGTGTTGTGTCATGATATTGTGAGAATTGCTAACAAAGAAGAGTTTATTATTCTGATAGCCACATGAATCTATGTGCCTGGAGAAAATTTGGCCCAGTGTGAGAGAAGTGGCTGACATTTCTGGAGGGCCACTGTCTATAATATTAAATTTATAATTAAAAGTAATGGAAATCTGTGGATATCTTTAATCACTGGAAGAGAGCAAATGTCAGACAAGAAGGGCCCATAAGAAGGCCCAGGAAACGAAAGACATTAGTATTGCTTCAACCCATGGGACAGTCATGGATCCACTCCCCCTAGAAACTATTATAAACCAAGTGAAGTAAGTGATTTTTCTCTATAGGCAGTAAGTATGTTATTGTAAGATCTGAAAGCAGCACCAATAAAATATTTGATGTGAAAACTTGTGATAATTGTGTTGCAAATATTTGAGAGTTTATTTGAATAAAGTAGCAGTATTGATTTAGCCATTATGAGGATGTAAGCAAAGCAAGGTTAGTAGGAAGGAATAATATTTGGTCTTTCTAACTGGTATCCTAAGGAGAAATGATAAGTTTGCCATAGAAGCCCTTTCTCAGAGCTGAAAATTATTTAAGTCACAGGATATAAAAACTAATTTTAAGAGGTAATCTTCTTTTACTTTCACAACAAATAATATACAACTTTGAGTGTAAGTCCTCAAGAGACATATGTTTAACTGTCTTTTTAATACCACTCTTTATGTGCTCATGTGTAGCTGGAAAGGGAAGTAGAAATCATACTTCCTTGATCTAGAAGTTTTGTAAAATAAACACCAGATGGAGCCAGAAAACCATCTATTAAAATTTCTGTTAAAGTTTTATTATGTTTAATCTGTACATTTTGGTTTTAATTCTGCCCAATTTCTTTGCTTTGCTTTAGTAAGATATCTTTTATAATCTGTGATGTGGTTTCAAGATTTCTGGGAAGTTGTAATTATCCAGGACTTTTTTGTCTTGCCATGGAGACATGCACTATTGTAGTGCACAATAGATACAGAATGTATTAAGCACTTGACATCTATTGTACAACATGCAATAAGAAATCAGAGCTGTAGGGCAGTCAGCTTGTCAAAAAATTAGTAGAACTTATGACCTTTCAATATACCAAGTGTAATTGCCTACCTCAAAAAATAGGCAGCCTTTCATCTCAAATCTTTTCTGGTGGAGTTGCAGTTTATTGTTAATCAAAGTTGTTGAAAACATCTTCTCCTAATAACTTCCAGCACCTTCTGTCTCCTCTTAGAAGCTGTGGCCTCCAAAGACCGTCTGGAGTTCTCAGATCAATAGCCTACTACATTTTTGGCAGAAAAACTGAAGGCATCCCTGACTCGTAGTGTGAGTCAAGTTGTTTAAGCCCAAGTTTTTAAACATAGTTATGATTAGAAGAGGTAGTTGATTTATGGGGGTTTGTATTGACCCTCTCTAAGTCAGTTTTTGCACAAAGCTCTCTGAGAGCCAAAGCTGATTCTGCACACTGGGATCTGCCTGGCTTTGTGTGAATGATTTGTCAGAGGCAGAAAGAGCAGCTTAGCCCTTCGTGCCAGCCCTCAGAGAACCTGCAGTGTGCATTTCCCTCTGCCGCCCTGGAGGAAACAGTCCTAAGCACCTGCTGAAAACGGGAGATTGTCAGGCAGTACTGGGCCCAGAGTAAGCTCCATAGTGCACTCCAGAGCACTCCCTTATTCTAAAAGTGCTCCTTATCAGAAAGAGAGAAACCTTAGAGCATGAGGAACGTGAGCCCCAGGACAACCAGAAGAGATAAACCTACAGAAGGTCTCTGAGCAGCAGGGTGAAGGGCAGCATGAATAAATTGAAGTTGAGAGGTCTGTCACAATCGCAGGGTGACACAACAATGGCCCCATTCCAGTGAAGATTGTTTCTGCATTTCCAATTAAATGAGAAAGTGGTTCTTATTCTCATGGCATGATCTGATAATGGATAATAATACTTCAATCTATGAATCTAAACATCAGGGCTTCTCTCTCTCTAGAGTAACTCCACAAGTTGGCACAAGGGGAAGGACTCAGAGAGACTTATGGAAAAACACAAAAAACACAAAATACCAGCAAAATTTCCTTTATGTGCAAAATAATAGCAATGGTATGCTCCTACAACAAACCAACCACGGGAATTTGAAATACTTTGAATGAAAAAAAGTGATCATTCAACCACACTATTTTTTCCCTTGTAGATGCATGAAACTGCATTTCCTGACACACTTAGCCATTTATTCCATCCTAGCATTGCAATTTAATTCTGCATTTCAACAAAAGGCCATCTGCAAGCCCTGTCTATGAATTTATCATATACTTTGAAATTATCTCACACAGTGATAAATATGAGCCTACAAATGGCTGTAATTAATCTGCTTAATATCTGACCACATACCTTAGTGCCTCTGGTTTTACCCATGTAAATGGCTTTGCTTTATTATTTTTCCCCACTCCTTTATTATATTTTTATATATAGGTAACATATATTTGACTTGAACTCAGCTTTTAACTGTTTCATCATGAGATCAGTCAGATGATGGTGCAGGTTGGTGCCATATCCATCTTTCAGGTTTTCTTCTTGCCTTTATTGGATGAAAGAGATTTTTCAGTCTTTGCATACAAAAATAAAGAAATAACCATCTACCCTGCCAGGAGAAACAGAAACCTTTTTAATGTAAGTTCCAGTCTATAATGAAAAAAAAACCCTCAAACCCCAAAGATTGATAATTTATATATAGGCAGGGTAGTGAAATATCTTGAATGCAAATGAGTCATGATTTTAAGTTTTTACCCTGGAGCAGCAACAGCTAGAAATGTACTTTAAACAACTCCTCTCACAGCCAGTTGAGATGTTCCCATGAACACATGTCCCTGGGACTAGGAATTCAAAACCGGAGGCTGAGTAAAGCAAAAAATTATTGAGTAATGATACCTTTCAGCTCTAGCTGCTGGGCTGTGGCCTGGAAAGGGCATTGTATGAGAAACAGATAATATATGCAGAATTCTCCAGTGACTCACGGAAAGGCATAATTGCATGAGCAGATAATAGATATGTAATGAATTCCACTCTATGCTGGACTCACAAAGGGCATGGGTGCCAGTCTTAGAGATTTAGCTGGAATTTCAAGCTGTAGTTGTGCATGCAACTGTGGGAGCTCCTGGTTCAGCTCCTCACATTCTGGTTTAGAAACAGTCATCACAATCGCGTCAGACATTGGGGAAATAGTCCTATCACTCATAGGATGACAGCAATCACCAGCACATCAGTTTTCTGAAATTGTTTCTCTGAACAGCACTAGAGCTTTTTAAGAACTCAAATCCTATCAAAAGTGCAGAAAAATGAGCAAAGAAAACCTATTTATAGCTAAGCTGTTTTGCTGCAGTTAAGGCCCTGAGTGCACGAACAGGCTCTACAGCCTTGACTTCCACCTCTGGATTGTGAGACAGAGGTGGGAGAAACCTCACTGGGGACCTCTGTGCCTTGGATCTGAAACTTAGCTTGGTTACAGCTGCTATGGTGTTGCTGGCTACTAAAACAGTAAGACATCTCAGTGGTATTAGCTGATGGCTGAACATACACAGTCTTTTTTCATGTGTTCAAGAGTAATCCAGAACTTCTGGAGTTAAGTTTATGATGTTGCACACAAGGGAAATATCATACAGGAATTTCAAATTGATGATCAGTAGATGGTGCTCTTTTCCTGAGTAAGAATGAAAGAAATATTTTCAAATGATCAAGAATATTATTAACATATTTCAAATTTTTAATTCCAGAATTGGGTAATATTTATTTAAAATAGTTTCAAACACTTTTTTCTTTCCAAAAGTCACTCCAGATTTTCACTAGGTGAATTTTCATAAGAGACAGAGAGACACCAGTTTAACTGACCCACTTCATTAAACTTGGTGGAATAATCTAATTGTGGTGTTGTACTTTAAAAAGCAGCCCTTCAAAAAGAACAAAATTGTCTGTACAGATTTTAATTAGCTCTCCTCTCTCTATCATGGGATTGTTTGTTCTGTTTTTTATGAAAACAAAACAAAACAAAACAAAACAAAACAAAACCAACTGTTACCCCCAAAATCCCAAGCCCCTTGAACTACCTGATGTTATTTTCTTAGACATCATTTCTTCAGTTAATTAAAATAATCTGAATTAGTACACAGATGAACTAAAGGATGACCTAGTCTCCTTACAGTAGTAATGTCAAAAATAAGAGATTAAAAAAAAAAAAAAAAAAAAAAAAAAGGAAAGAAAACAAAGCCAAAAAGCCTCAGGACTCTTGTCTGGAAGAGACTTCCAGGTATGCAGTGAGAAGTTCAGGTGACAAGTCTGTCCTGGTTTGAAGGACAGGTGTCTGCCGATAAAGGCATAAGTTTTCTTTGAAATAGAGACCTTAATTCCACTCCCCTCCCCCCCCCCCCCAAGTATTATAAATGTTTGAATCAAGGACTCTGGGGCAGAGATAAGGGGGTAGGAATAACAGCTCTTTTACTAATATATCTAACTGTACAAGCAGAAACAACAGCAGTTGTTAAAATTACCAACAAAACAGAACAGATAACTCAGTTCCAGTCCTTTCTTTAGCTGCAGGCACGCTCTCTCTGCACTTGGTCCCGGTGCTGCAGACGGAGCAAAGCCCGACAGCTGCAGAGCGTGGGCAGGAGCGGAGGCAGGAGGGGGCAGCAGTGGCCACGCCAGTCTTGGGGGAGGAGGGTCTCGAGAGAGCAGCTCCTCACTCACTGTTTGTGTCCAGGTGGTCAGCTGTGTCCGCAGAGGCAGGAGGCTGTAGCGGGGCAGATGCAGGGCAGGTGATCGCAGAGGGTCTGGCTCTCCTGTGTTCGGCTGTGTGGCTGCCGATGGGGGGATCCTCCTCTCGGCTCTGCTCACTGGAAACACGAGTCCCTCCTGAAGCCCAGCTCCCACCTACCCCTTTTCTCTAGAGTCGTCAAAGGTCCTGGGTGTAACTCAGCCAGCTCCATTGGCATGATAATTGGAAAAATTCTTTAAATTGACGCAGTAATGGAAAAACACTAAACTCCCAACAAAGTCACAGATGTCATGCCTTTTCAGGACTGTGGCTCTAAATATTCATTCAATCTCTGACACAAAAAAAATTCCAAAATGGTGCTTTCTGCTGATCTTCCCCAACAATATTTCATTTTAGTCTTTGCAAATAATAACCTGCACACATCACATAGAATTGAGGGGCCCTACTTACTTGATTACAGTTATTTGGTATTCTCTCACTTTCTGTTTTTCTTTGATGGCTGTCATATTCACTGGCAAGCAATCAGAGTTCAAATGCTCCCAGTCACCAAGTTACCAAGAAATTTTGTGCTGCCACTTCCCAAGTTTCCATCACTGCACAAGACAAGCCATTAAAGTAAATCTGGGAAGCACAACTTATGTGAATGCTTTTTGGCAGCCCTGCCTCTGACTGCTGTGCATATGAGTGCTTCTATTGAGGAATTACAGCTCCCGAGCATCTCAAGCCTTCTCCTTGCTTTGGGGCTTGGGCTAAGTAATTTAAAGAGCCCAACAAGGACTTAGATTTTCAAATGCTACTTAAAATTCATGTTTGAAGTGACAGTTGCCTTTACAGAATGGAATATTTGCAAGAATTTAATAAAAGCAAAAGAAAAAGTCTGGAACTAATAATATGTACATATTTTTTCTTGCAGTGGCTTTTTGAACTGTTTGAATGATTCTTATGTTTAGGCCAAAGTGGTACTACAGGGAGCATACATTTGATTTCATACAGCTAAAGTCAAAGATATTATAGGATGTAAGATTTTAGCTTAAGCAAAATATATATTTATTTTTTTAAACCAGATTGATGAATGCAAGATCAAATCTGTGCTTTGTACTTGTCTGTAAGATGTAATTCAGAACAGGTAATTTCCTTCTGTTTCAGTAACTGAGTGCTCCCTCTTTCATGGGCTCATTTAGATGCAGACAATGAGATCCTTTACTTCAAAGCACAATTCTTCTAGATGGATGATAGATATGTCTCTGTTATTCTTGGGAACACTGAGACTGCAAAGGTGGGAATTCTGTGGATGACGAAATGTGATAGACTTAGAGGCCTACCTCCAAATTATGAAAAGCATTGGGCATTTAGGGCCTAATTTACAAAAGGAGTAATGTAATGCCTTGCCTTCTGAAAGGTTACTGAAGTAGAAAACTGAGATGATCCAGCTGACCCTAACCTCTTTCTGGTAGTGTGTCAAAAAACAGCAAGGCAAGATATGCTTTCCATGAACAAACATTGTTAATTGCACTGTCAAATTTATATGCTATTAAGATAAAATACTGTGTTCATGAATATCATGTACATTTTGTATAATATCACCTATTTACATTAGAGTGGTTTAAAAGTATAAATTAAATGAAATAACACAATCTGATGATTATGAAGGGGAAATATTTCACTCTCAAGGAAACATTTTAAAAGTATATATATTTTTTGTTCAAGTTAAATCATCCATTTCTGTTGACATTTAATTTCTGAATGGAAGAGTTTTGAGTAAGCTAAAGGATGAATTTCTATGTATAGTTGATACTGTGATCTTGTGGGAGGCTACACAAAGGTGTCCTAAGAGCTTTGTGAAGTGCTATTGTGTTGTACAATGTGTACTACTTCTTGCAAGTTCTTGTCGTAAAATTCCCGACCTCTGTTAACTTCCATAGACCATCACTAGCATATACATTCTCATTCTGATAATATATCCTCATAATGAATATGTTATTCTCATTTAATGTGGGAGAGAAATGTAGAGAGACACAAGTGCTCCACTTTCATTTCAAATATTTCATATTGCTCATGGTCTTCAACAATGTGTACAGCCATGCGCTCTTAATCTTCTCCTGCAGGCAATTCTGACCTGTCAGTGCTCAGTTTGTACTAAGGGGTAGTGAGTATTTCAGTCCTTTCTTGTTTTGCTAATTTCACAGGGTTTTTTTAGGAAATCACAATATCCCCTGCTGTTTTCTGAAGGAGATCAGAACTCCTTCAGAACTGTGTTTGCAAGTGCTTTTTGGATATTTCCTATTCCATTGAAGCAAAAGTTGTTCTTCAGATAAAAACATTTTTGCTTCTTAAGAAGTATCTTAATAAACTGATAGTAGTTGCAAGTTCTTTTCCCGTTAGTTCATGTCTTGCTACTTAGGTCGAAGTAAGGTGGTTCTGGCAACATCCATTTTAGTGTGAATATTAAAAAACACTGTGACAGGTAATGAGCATGAGGTTACAGACTTGAACAACAGGTATCCAATGCATTCTCCTGTTGCCTTAGTAACCATTCCTTCCCCACTGAGAAGTTAATTTAATAACGCACAACTATTCAGATACTTGTCTGTTATAGTAAAGGGAAACATTTATGAGAACTAAATGAAATTGCTGGAAGAAACAGTGGCTAATTTGTAACATTATGGCAAATCTTTGTCTCGGTTCCCTGTTCACCGGTTATGTAACCTCAGTACAGGACAGTTTCTCTCACCCTGTTTGTTTAATATGCACATAACAGTCAAAAACTTCATAAAAATTCACTATACATCTGAGGATGACTTTATGTGGAAGTACACAGGTAAACAATTATAGCAAAGTGTTTAGCAAAGCCAGAAAGATAATTCCCCTTCTTGTCCCTTATTTCAAAAGTACCCAGGCAATTATCCTTAAAGGTCATTCCCAGAGCTGCCTCTAATTATTGCAGTTACATCTGCTGAGGCAAGAAAAGAATTATGTCAAAGATTAATGTTAAAAAAGCCAAAGAAATAAAGTGTTAAACTATAGCTGGAGCTGCTTCTGCACTCAGGGAATTTTGCACAATGCACTGTCATATCTGTAAGATATAAAAGGAGAAAGGGAATAAAACTGCGCTTCCTTCATGACTTCTTGAACTGACCCCTAAAAGACCTAATATTAGATGAGATCTTACAGTAAAAATTTGTGCTGTCATTGCTCAGGGATATGAGAAGGTGTGATCCCTGAGCAACAGATATGTGCTAGCTGAGAAACCTTGGTAAAAAGCAGTTATAGAAAGAAAAAACACACTTCAATGTGTTGCAGGGTGCACTACATGAAATGTATCTTCTGAGCTGTTTTAGCAATCAGAGCCCTTTGCATCAGTATACCCTGGAGCCAATGGGGTCTCACCACACACTCTCCTTTTGTTTAGATTTTACCATCTTTTTTGATTTTAATTTCAATATTTTATTTTGCTGTTTAAAAGTTTCATTTTCCTTCTGTCTAAAACAGTCAGAAAAGCACAGCTGTGTCATGCCACATGGCCCTGGTAAGGCTCTTGATGAGCAGCAACATAAAAACAAGATCATTTGGAATGGTCTATTGAGCTGATGGCCTGGACCTCAGGACAAAATGCTTAAACACAGTCTCCAGAGAGGCTTGAGACTTCTGTGTATGAGGAAGGGTGCCTGCTGAGAAAAACAGTTGTGAACATGAAAGGAAAGCTTAAGGGACTATGTAGGAGCAGAACTGCACAAAGGGAAGAAGCACAACTGAAAAGGTCTCCTCAGTCCTAGTATTCCCTAATTTTTTTGTGTACTATATAATTATTTTGCATGCAGTTTATTATTTATGAGCTAAATCCCTCAAGACAAGCTAAATGATTTTCAAAGTCCCATCCCACCTCAAATAAAAAGGCCTATAGAAAGAAAAGAAGTTGAATCATGCAAGTAAGTTTTATTTGGAAAAGACAATTTTGGTGCTGTTCATAAATTATCCTTGACTTTAATACCAGTTAAGCATTTTTTCCCCATCATTATTTCCATGTTCTCTGCCCAAGCATCCCAGAGTGTTTGTCCTGACATTTCTACCTTGGTTTCCACCACCTTTACTCCTTGGTGCAGGTTAAAGCCTAAAGGTTACAAGCTCCTAGAAGAACCTTTGCTGCAAAACCCAGACTGTGCAAAGGTAAAATAAGCATGTTCTTCCCTAGTATTTGAATATGTTTCTTCAAAGAAAAACAACAAACTGGATACAAAATTGCAAGGTGCTACTGCAATACTTTCTTTGCAGAGATGACAGAAATGCAGTCATGTAATTTGTTCTTTTTGTGGTCCTTCACTGCTTTCTTCCAGCACATCCATGCAATATTGTACTTAGAGTGGAAGGAAAAACCATTCTGAGGAACTCATGCATCTCATTCTGAACAGAAAACCAATCTATGTCCCATTTCTTTGATTGTATGGTAAAATAATGGGATGGAGAGAGTGCAAAAGCTGCTAAATCTTAATTTCTTGGAGAAACTGAGTATTGGAAAGAAAGTCCACTTTATGCATGTATTCTGATCTCATTCTTTTTCCATTCCATATCTTGCAAATAAGAAAAGTTATTTGCCATTGTTGTGTTGTTAGTAGCAGATTTCGAAAATGTTTTTGTGTCTACAGACTGTGCATATGTTTACTGTCAGGTGTTATTTTTTTTTGCTTTGAGAGAGGTGCATGGAAACATATTAAAAGGTACCAAATAGCCATCCTACAATAAAGCTTTGAAGATCTTGAGGCCAGCCAGGCATGTAGCTGTTCAGGGCCTGCCAGACTGGGAGTGTGAAAATGGATCAGTGAACAGGCTCTTAGTCCCAGAGAGAGAGTTTCTTCTCTCTTTTCCTTCCCTTTCTGTTTCTGAGACTTACAGGGAAAAACAGGAAAGTTTGGAATATTGGAAATGATGTGGAGAAAGCAATGCTAAATGGTACAAATGTAGTGGACACAAATGCTCTGGAAACATACATCATAGATCCCTGAGTTCTTTGGGGTAATGAAACATTTCTGTGTTCCCTGTGCAAGTGCTGTGATCTGATAAGGCTCCTAAATTGTAACACAATGCCATAGGAAAGAAAAGATAAGTTCAGTGAAAAGCAGTGTGCTGAGTAGGAGGTAAAAACCCTGACACAATCAAACTCATGGCTATTATTTTAACAAACTCACACCAGTGAGAAATATCTGTAAGTGATTTTTTGTCCATTAACATGAAATATTTTTCATCAGCAGAACTCAACACAGTCCATGACTAGGTCAGTGTGATCAGTAAAATTTTGGAAATAAAGAGATTGAGGCATAGAGAAGTAACAGAGTTTGCAAGGTCACTCATGTCTCTGACGGTACCACAGTGAATACAATCCAGGAATCTGTGGACTGAATCCAACATTTTCTGCAACATTATATTGTTGAAAGTGTGTGTGGGGGGGTGATATTTGCCGTGTAGATGACACATCTATGCACAACTCTTATACTAGCAGGTATTCTAGAAATAACTGAAAATATCATTCTGTACTATCCCATACTAGTAATCACCTTGTCATGAGAGCATTGAGTACATCTTATCAGAGTGCAGAATAATCTCACCTCTAATCACTTTCGCCTTTTCAATCTATTTAGAGGCCCGTCTCTGTTGTACCTTCCATCTAATTTATTTTTTTAAGAGACCCTACTGCTCTAACATGTATTGATCTGAGCTTGCCTTCCAAATTACTAATTTGTTTATATGCTCCTGAATGGTTCTAATGGTGTTTCTGCCAGGATTCTGGGAGAATCTGAAATAGACTCTTTTTGATAAATGAACATGCAACTTGAATAATTTTTATAATAATATTTGATTACTCTTTATCATGTTTTTACAAAATACTTCAATGTAGTAAAGAACAGCACCTGCCTTTGGGTACAGTGGCTACTTTTATAAATGCTGCAATTTATCATTTCAGTGAACCCATTTAAGCAAGCTGAAGTTATCCTGCTTAAAATTGTCCTAAGGGAACAATGGGAACAATTGGATCAAGGGAACAATGGGATATATTTTTATTTTTCAAAGGTGGATTTGCATTATCACAGACCCTAAAAATTAAATTCATATTAACTATTATAAAAAAATAATGACTTAGCATGTATAAAGTACAAGCCACCAAGAGAAATAAATCATATTTGGGTTTTTTTCCCTATTATATTTGTCATGTACTTAATTTGTTGTGATGCTGTTCTGATCCGCTGTTATTTTAAGAATCTATTAAGAACTGATTAGAAATTTGCTAGCAGTACTTGCACTAGAAATAGTGGAAGTATTTTTATACTTACTTATATACCTTTTTATACACTTTCTTTGGATATTTGTTTGTTTTTTCATAAGAAACAGTTATATAATGGTTACATGTTACTGTGGGCATTAGTCTCAGTGTAACTTCTCAGAAACTTTCTTTTCCTTGAGATCACTATTAATCTTTAAGAAATTTTCTAGATGAAATATTTTAAAAAGATCATAAAATCATAGAATGGTTTGGGTTGGAAAAGACCCTAAAGGTCATCTAGTTCCAACTCTCCCTTGCCATTGGCAAAGACACATTTCACTGTTCCAGGTTGCTCAGAGCTCCATCCAACATGTTCTTAAACATTTCCAGGGATGGGGCACCCACAGGTCCTCTGGGAAACCTGTGCCAGAGGGAGACACAGGTAAATGCTCAGAGGGTAAATTTGATCCTAATAACTACTGCGTATACTACTAAGTTAGTCACCAGAAACTCTGATTTCTAAAGCTGCCATTGGGCTGTCTGATGACGACTGGGGACTTTCAGCAATGTAAATCTGTATGTTCCTAGTAGTGGAGGTAATATTCTTCCTTCTGCAGCAGGTGGCTGAGCCTGCCGGACGAGTTTCAGTGCTCAGAAGGCGGAACAAAGAATGCCGCTCGTCAGTTGTTGAGGTGGTCTCAAAACTGTTCGGGCCGCCAAAATGTAGCTGTATTTTGTGGGTGCTAGGAGCTTCCCAGTCCTCCTTCAAGCAGCTACTTAGAGTTCGGATAGCTCAGAACTTTAGCAGCAGAGCTTGCAGCTACTCGCTAGCAACGGACGAAAGCTTGAGACCGTGTTGCAATGGTTCCAGAGACAGTTTATTATCTTCAAAGGGAATTGCTAACAACAGTCTAATTACATTAAACAATAAAAGGGTATTTATAGGTTTCTGGATGATTGACTTTTTGTCCGATAGGATTCACACATTTCAAAGTAACCAATTATCTTTAAATTCTAAGTAAGAAAAAGAACCAATTATTGTAACACTTTAAGAACCAATAGAAATCCTAAAAGATAACGGGAGCTGAGATAGGAAAGAGGGCCCCTGTCCTTAGGAATTTCTTTGTTCTAAGGGATAAGATTCCAGGGGCCAGTTTTAGGGGAGTTCGGATTTCCTACACCTGGGGTTGGATATGGATGCAAGTTTGGCAGTAAGAGGCTGGGCCTACTGGAAGCCACACAATTTGCTCTCTTTTGCAGGCTGTTTTCCTCAGGGATTTGCTAAATTCCAACTCAATTCATTGTAGTTTGCCCATCTGTACTCAAGACAAAAAAACTCTGTGGGGTTAGTTCTCCAATGTTCTAGGCACTAACTTGTCAGATTGTGGTTGTTTTCTTTAATGTGCCAAGCAGCTAACAGTTGCTATAAAGTTATTTATTGCAAAAGCACATAAGTCTTGAAAGGCAAAAAGTCACAGGTGCTAAAGTCCATGCTAAGTTTTGGTATAGAGTCCCAAATAGAAGCAGAGGCTGCTCCCAAGGGTGTCAGCAGGACCAACGTTGCCAGACAGCTCCTGTCTTCTTCTTCTTGGGTGTTGATGATGGCACCAAGAGAGCAGGAACAAAAGCAAAAAGCAAAGGGAAGCAAGAAGCAAATGGCAAAAAGCAATGCTCTCCCCAATGCGTGTTCTTATATAGAAACTTCCCAAGCTAAGACACAAACTCGAACCACTACTTCTTAAGCTATTAGAATTCTAGTTTCTTAGCATGCCAGATTATGTATAAACTGCATATGGTCTATCTTGTTCTATCTGAAAAATGTAAGCAATATTCTTACTATAGTTTTATTATGTCTAAAACTACGTTCCTGGAGCCTCCACAGAAACACCAGCACCTATGACTGTTTTTCAACCTTCACTAGAGCTTGCACTTCTACTCTGGTGTCTGAGACATTTTACTCACTAAAAGCACTTAAAGCTTATTCTTAATTACTTACTTGCTTACTTATTCTAAAAGTTAAACTTACCTCTACTTTTATGTGTGAGTGGCTTAACATACTTCAATACATCCAAAGGTTTTAATTCAATCCCTACATTCTGATTTCTCGCAGAAGAATTCAGAGAGAGCCTTGATTATAGAATCCAACAAAAACCCTCTTCATTTCCATTCTGAACCAATAACTTGCATTGCACTGTTAATCTGCAATCCATCTCAATGGACTTATTATCCTCCACTGTCCAACACAAAAGAGTTTGCATCTAAGCGTTATGTCATGTTTTCAACTCAGAAAAGCCAGGAGAAAAGTTCTAGCTGCAGAGAGAGAGCAGCTTTTTCTCACTCTTCCGTGCCATCTTTGGATCTGTTTGATTACTCTCCCTTTTATCTTTTTGTAACTCTCTGTAATGTTCCTCCCAGTGCATGTTTTGGATGCTTCAAAAGCAGAGGGAAGAGGTGGACAACTTTTTAACCATATGAAGTGAAACCAAGTGAAATTTTTCTCTTACCACAAGAGCAGCACGCCACTCAAGGAAGCACTTGAGAAGCTAAAAACCAAGGAATATTCTTCTATTTCTTGCATAAAGTAAGAGCTGCACTTCTGAGAACTGGAAAAGAGCAAAGTCTCTGTGCAGAGCCTGGGCGCAGTGGGAAAGATTCACAGACGATCAGTACTACTGCACTGACTTTGTGAAATTAAAGCACATGGTGTAAGTTGATATCTAAGACATATTGCATTTATGAAATTACATTTATATAATAATTTAAATACTCTTTCTCCCACTGTAGTGTTGGAGTTATTGATTATGAACTAGAAAATTAATTCTGTTGCATTTCCAGCATAAAGAGAAATGTGGATATATCCATGAGGCTTCTTCTCTTTTGCTGGTAAGTCAGAATGTCAGGTAAGTCAGGAACAGTAACAATGCAGAGGATATCTCAGGCTCAGAGCAACAGAGAACATAAAGGTATCAGCTTCCATGTACACAGCATTTGTCAAGCCTTTGGATGTGAGAGACTGATGTTTTACCTGATTTCCCTATGGCAAAAATTTACCTGGACAATACTTCATTTGTGCTTATGGATACCTCACAATTTACTGTGGCTCCTGGGTGTCCAGTTGAGTGCACATGTGCTTGTCTGCCATCTGCCAATAATGGTTCATCTATAAAACACACCCTGCCAGTAAATGGATAAAAACAAGTAGAGTCAAGAGACTTGACCACAGAAGACTTCTCCTCATTACAACAAAATGTCTGCAGCCCTCAACAATTTATTTCATTACAAGCCTTGCTGATGCAGGCAGACCTTAGCAATATTCTGCCAATGATCCACTGTGGAGTAGCAGTTATCTTGCACTTTTCATTTAGAGTTGTTTTTCTTTCATATTTTTCCTCTAGGTTTTCTCTTAAGACAAAGTTAAAAGGCACATCTAAATCTACCAGGCTGATGTTGTTAAGCTTGTGTGCTGAATTCCCATGGGGGAAAAAAAAACAACAAAACTTTCCACTGAAAGGGGAAAACAAAACTCTCAGCTCCAATTATGTTAATCAGGAGTCTGTCTGCAGGAAGGGAAGAAAGGGCTAAGTGGAATTAATAGAGGACAAGAAAACCTATTTTATTATTTATATTTGAGTGAGTGCACCTGACATCTTGCACTCCAGGGATCTTGCTGTCAATAAATATATACCAGAAAAGCTTCATGGTTAAAGAACTGTACAGCAGCATTTTCCCTTTATTAGGAAGCAGGAAATATATTAGAATATATGTCAGAACTATACAGTCAGAAAATATGGCTGGAAGGGACCTTATATAATCATCAGGCTCATATTGGCACCTCATGCTTAAAATACACCTGGCAGACATCTGGAAAACATGGAGCAGTGGATATCCCACAGCTTTTTTGGACTAAGAATTCCTTTTTCTAATATTAATCCCTTGTAAGAAAGCACACACATTCCCCTAAAGCCATGTCCTGTTCTACCAAAATCCAGCCTTTTACAGTACCACTGGAAACTGCTGTAGAGCACTGGAGACTGACAGTCTCTCTCTTTCCTTTTTATGCAATATTACCCCATTCAAATAGGTCAACATATGGCAGCTGTTGCTAAGCAGAGCCTAAAGAATAAAATGTTTGCTGAGATATTTGTCTCAGGTACATCTGGATTCTGCCCATTAATGAGTGTGGGGCAAGAAGGAGGAACAGAAAATGAAGCTGAGAGAGGAGCTAACAAAATACCTGTATAAGGTATTGGTGTGCCCTGGCATTGGATGTGTAAGTTCTGCCAATTTTCCCCTGAGTTGTGTGGCAGGAGCAATGAGAAGTGATGGCATATGTCAATAGGGTTGATCAAGTGCGACAGGCCATAAAGCTTTCATGCACTGCTAATCAGAATTTTGGTGAAATGCCTATCTTTCTCTCCTTTTTAGTAAAGCAGTTGCCACCATGTGCCCTTGCCACAAAAAGGACAGGAACAGGAGATCCAGTTATACCCTGAGCAATTCATTTTCAAACACTGTCAAAAGTACCTGGAATTGTGGGGTTTAGATATTTTTGGTTTGTCTTTTTCTTTTAATTCTGTTTTCCATTACCTATGAAGTACCATGTCAATTAGCAGCACATAATGGAAAATTGTTTCCTTCATTTCATTTGGTTTCTGGAGCTTTGGGAATGTACCCTGCAGAAATCCAGACACTCTCCCCATGATGCTTACATTCATATAATCTAGAAAAAAATACTTTATTGGAGTTTAATGCCTAGCAGCCGCTGCTATTTGGGTGTGATTTTCACAAACAACAAAATTACCTCCATAATTGTGTTCTTGGCTCTTGAAAATGTATCTGCTGTGTATTTTTAGCACAAATTTACTTTCACCCAAGACCAGTTTAAAATATTTTACTGCTGAATTAAGATAATGATATGTTAGACCTTTTAGCAGAAAATGAACCTATTTCTAATTTAAATGTTGCAGGTTTTAAAAGAACAGATCATTTCACATAGTGTTGGGATAACCTACCATTTAATGGAACTCAAAACTCAGCCACAGCTGGTAAAATAATCAAGAATTCCATTTCTGCATGATGGGCAAGGGAAAAAAAAAGTGACTCCAAGTAGTTTTTTTGCTTGACTGAGGAGAGAGTTTTAAAAATGGCACTGGAGTCTGTGAGCACAGAGACACATCTCTGTGTGATACTCTTCCAAACACAATCTCTCCTCAGCAAATACGGCCTGTGATGAAACCCATCTCATATCAAAATTGCCAGGCAAGTCACAGTGAATTCCTGGCATTGTGATAAGGACTCTGCTTTGTTCTCTTTGTTTATGCAAAATTTCCATGGGAGCAGAAGCTGTTTGGTTGGGAGTATTTTCTGCTTTGCACAGTAGGTGGGTTTGCTGAGGAAAGGGAAGGAATTATGCTTGCTGGGAGCTCTATGCTGCTCTGTGCAGGATGAAAGCAAGGAGTTGTCTGTGCCCTTGCACATCACCCTCCTTCCTTCTGCCCTGGCTCCCCCAGGCCAGTTGCAGCCAGTTTTATTATCCAGCAACGCTCATTACTGAGGATGGTGATGTTTAACACAGTATCAATAAGGCAATAACAGGTAAAATCTGTAGGCTGGGGGATAGAGCGTATCCCCCTCCCTTTTTAAAGAGCATCCACAGCTCTCACTTCATCCCCAGTTGGCAGGAAAACATCTCCCTTACTTTTTCAATCTACTTTTGATCACAGTGCTGGGGCAGGGAGAGTCTGGCCTCTTTAAGGGGCAGATAAGGGACAGAGAAATGCCCATTCCCTAAGCAGTGCTTCTCTGTGAAGGGTGAAGGATGCAATCTGAGGCAAACTGGAGAGGCAAGAGGATGACTTTAGACAGCAGGCTTGCTGGGGTAACATATTTATCTATTTATCATTTTAGGCTTTGTTTATAAAGAAACATGCTGGCTATATCTGTAAATATTTAAAATAGTTCAGTTGGTGGTAGACGTGGGAAGGGGATCCAAACAGGGGTTCTGGGCTTTTTCCTTGCTGTTCCTTCTGACATGTCAGTTCAGAGCAGTTGGTAACATAGCGACAGGCTGCAGCACTTCATTATCGCCACAATCTGCTACCTTTTTAATATAGTATCTGACATTTCAGTCAGACAGAGATCTGAATCCTTAAGCTGGCAGCAACTTTATGCCTTGCACTTGAGAACATTGCCTCGCCGGGTGTGGGGACGAGGCAGGGCATAGGCTGACAGTGTTTATCTAGATATGCCAAAGCATGGCATTCAGGTGAAAGGCAAAAATATATGAATATTAATTGAAAATTGCCAACAAGATCCAAACCATCCTCTGCCATCTGGCAAAACATTTCCCTGTTATGCAGTTTTCAGCAAGAGCTCACACATGTGTTTATTTGAGAGGAGAAAACCCAGCGTCACTTGATCTTTGTTGGCAGAGTTGAGGTACCCAGTGGGGCAGGTGCTGGTGTTGCCTACACCACGAGGTTGTAGATGCCAGCACTGAAAGTGGTGTGGCCACAGGGGCTCAGGGTTGCAACTACGTTAGCCAGGCAAGAGGCACAGGCAGGACTGTACTTCTGGGATTGAGTGCCAGGAAAAATTTGAGTTTGGAAAGTTCTGGCTTAAAAGAAGTAGCTCCATGTCTTTTCCTTGGGTCTGTTAGAAATTCATTATTTCAGACCTGCCTCCTTTTGTGTGGCTTTGTGTGGCTCATCTTGACTATTCTGTTTTGCTCTGCCTACTTGCCCTTGTTGGGAATCTGCTATCAGAAAACCTTAGGAAATGGTAGAAGTAGAAATGTGTAATAATATCTATTGCTTATTTGAACCTCTGCATCTCAAGATCTCTGTTATAAAATCTGTAATAAAATCAGACCTGGAAAGCAGATGTTACTCATATTAATTTTCCAGATGGATAAACTGAGGCACAAGCAGTTACTAGCCATATACAGACTTTCCTATCTTTACTGGGTAGCAGAGTTTCTCCCAGGAAGACTGTGAAATTTATACATTACATGCAAAAGATACACAAAAGTTATAGGGTTTGGCTGCAAATAAGTAACCTAACTTTGAGATCAGAAAGTTCTTCTTTGCTGAATTTTTGCTTTGCCACTTTAACAACACTGGCAAGCCTGATGTATTCTGTTACAGCCCATTGAGATTTTGGTCAGGGGTACCAGCATGACTGAGAAGTTTAAATGCTGTGTTAGATGCTGAGCAGCAGAAGGGCTGCCCTGTTTGCCCCACAGATACACAGGAGTAATGTGTGAAATCCTCATTTTTTTGTAATGCTTTCTGTGTTACCTAACTTGAAAGACTAGATAAGCTTCTATTAATATTTCATCAAAATTTATATCTTAAACAAATCTTTGATCAAAGCTTAAAATCATCTCATTTGATGTAAGCTGACTTAACAGATGGAATGTTGGGGGTTGGGGTTTGTTCTCTTACTGTTCCTCCTCTTTTGGAGAATTTTTCCCATTATTATCCTAAGGAAGCCAGCCAGGTTGCACCTATGCTCTTCATAGGCTCGAGACAAAGGGGTGGGCAGGGTCTATCTCCCGGGCTTTTCACTCGCCGGCCGGGTCTGAGGGGAGTCCGGACTGCCCTTTTCCATCCCAAGCTGTCCGAACGCCAGGGTTCTCTGCGGTCGGACACTGCCCTGCATCTCCTCCGCTCCAGCCTCCTACCTCTGAGCACACAGCTGAGCACCAGGACCCACACAGTGAGCGGGGGGCTTTCTCCCATCCTTGTCCCACCCGGACACCGCCACGGCCGCTGTGCCCCCACTGTGCTCCCGCCTGCCACCTCCGCAGCTGTGCGGGCCCTGCCCCGCCTGCACCACGGGCACCGAACGCAGGCAGAGAGTGTCTGCGGCTGAAAAAGTACTGGAACTGAGTTATTTGTTCTGCTTTGTTGGTAATTTTCATAGCTGCTGTTGTTTCTGTTTGTCCGGTTAGATATATTAGTAAAGAGCTGTTATTCCTACCCCCATATCTCTGCCTGAGAGTCCCTGATTCCATAATTATAATACTCGGGAGGGAGGGGGCTTACATTCTCCATTTAAAAGAGGAACTTCTGCCTTTACTGGCAGCCACCTGTCCTTCAAGCCAGGACATGGAAGCAGAATAAGAGGATGATTTTCAGTACTTTCCATTTTATCTTGGCTGGAATAGTTTTTTCTCAATAATTCATGCACTTCAACATCCGTAATATTTCTTTTATTATGGCTAGACTATTTCCTTTAATATTAGGTTTAAAATGTCACATAGGATAACTACAGGGGGTCTGTGAACTGAATTGTTAAGAGCACTTTTCTACTTTGTAATTCACTTAAACTATGGGCTGATTATGAAAATAAAGGCCTGTGACCCTTTAAGTTATACTAACACATTATGATTGTTGCAGTGAAAAGAAAGGTGAAATCTTTTTCTTGTCAAAGAGAAACAAGTATGTAAAACACAATCCTGGTCTGATTTGTGAGCACTGTTTAGTGGAACTTTATGAAAGTGTCCCAGTAATTTGGGACATTTATCTTCATTTTTAAAATCATTCACAACTGTGAAAGCCTAATATTCATTGTGAATCAGGGAGACTTGAACTCCTAAGTGTCTAAAGCCTTTTGAAAAACAATTATTCAATTCTCAGAAGCCTTTTTTTCCTTCTCAAACTCTCAGTTCAAATTCAGAGGTTTCGTTTGGGTTTTTTAATGTGTTAAATTTCCTTAAGACCAACACAGGTTTGCCTTAAAGGGTCCTTCATACTGAGTGAGTATATGTGGGAAATATGTAGGATTCCATGTTATACCAAAAGTCATCAAGCATTGCCTGGGAAAAACTGAACTTGCTCACTGAAATTCACTGCTTGTGTGAATAATAAAGTAATAAAATACTAAGAGAGGATGCTGAGCTGCATTAATTGATCCAACACACTTCTTGCCCATTGGAGGGCTGGCAAACACCAGCAGACAGCACTTGTGGTCAAAGAAGGGTATCACATAGTGAGAATGTACTCATCCCAATGCTGTTTCTAGATGTGTTGAACATGCTTTCGTAGTGCTTGGAAGTCACCAGTGTGTTGGAGGTCTGATAAAGCTGTCTGTCAGCTAGGAAATATTAGGACATATCAGATGGCAGGCATATCAGGAGCTTTTGAATTCCAGGTCACAGTCACTGTAGCTGCAAGGCAGATTGAGTTTGCTCTGCAAAACCAGGTTCCTACTCTTTGTTGCATTGTGTAACAGAAGCTGGTTCACAAATATCATCAAAGGATATGAAACAAACACTTAAGAGGCTGAAGAGATTCAGTGCTAAGGTCGTTTTCCATTATTTTTCTTGATCAGAATGAGGGGGAAGGGATTTGTCACCATTATGGCATTAGAGTGTGCAGTTCTTTACTAAGACCACTCTAGACTTGCACCTTGTTTTGTAGCAGCTCTTTCCCTGACAAGAAGTGCTTGCTGAGTGTTTTGGTTTATCCCACCTGACAGTTAAGCCCCACACAGCTGCTTACTCACTTCCTCTGGTGGGGTGGGAAAGAGAATCAGAAGAGTAAAAGTGAAATAACTTGTGGACTGAGATGAAGTCGGTGTAACAGGTAAAACAAAAGCCACACACACAAGCAAAGCCAAACAAGGAATTAATTTCCTATTTCCCTTGGGCAGGCAGGAGTTCAGCCATCCCCAGGAAAGCAGGGTGTCAAGTCACGTAACAATGACTTGGGAAGACAAACTCCATAGCTCCCAACATCCCCCCACTTCCCCCTTCTTCCCCAGCTTTGCCCGGTGAACATGACAATGTACGGTATGGGATATCCCTTGGGTCACTCCGGATCAGCTGTCCTGGTTGTGCCTCCTCACAGCTTCTCATGCACCCCTAGCCCACTCCCTGTGGGGGGAGAGGCAGAGAAGGACCTGACCTTGTGTGAGCCCAGCTCAGCAGTAGCTTTCCATACTTCTGTAGCATAAAGAGTGTTTCCAGCATAAATCAAAAACACAGCCTGTACTAACTACTGCGAAGAAAATTAACTCTCTCCCAGACACAAACACCACACCGCGGCAGTCTGGATCTAAAAATAGCACTGATGCTAATGGAAGAAAAGAATGAGATGTGAATGAAAAATTGAATACATTATATTGATGTTTCAGTTGGAGAGAGATTTCTGACAGTACTTTTCCTGCAGTTTTGTAAAACAGTACCTCCATTTTATTAACAATGACTGAAAGAAATAAACAATTGCCTACATATTTTTCTGGGGAGAAGTTTCTCCTTCTGAAATCCTTATAATGAATGGCATTCTCTCTGCCTTTCCCAAACCAATTTGTTCATCATTGTTACCTTTGAAAAAGAATGTCTGAAGATTTCAGTTTTCATTTTCCAGTACAGATCTTTAAAGTACAGTGGCAAAACAAATGAGCTCAAGCTAAAAATTTCTCCTTTTTTGTGTGTGTTTTCTTGATCTCTTTGCAGTCCACTTTTTAAAAGTTGTTATGAAATCTAGCTTCCAAGGCCTTTTTCAAGCCTTATTATTCATAAGACACCAGGACAGGACCAGTCACTAGAGTGATCACATCTCAAAGTGCCTAAATCCCTAAATTCACTCTATGAAAGACTGATAGTCTTAATTTGTAGTAGCACCAAAAAATAGATAGAAGAAGATAAATATATAAAGATAGGTAGATTTACAAATAAATTAAATAAGGGTAAAGATAAGATAAAGAGAAAACTTGGAAACTCCTTTGAGTGGCTCTTCAAGCTGTCAAATAAAGTGAGCTGCAAATGCCACATTAGCAGTGGTGAACCCATTTTTCCTCTTGACCATATTGTTGAGATATTCCTTAGTTTGTTCCAAGATGTTGCTATTAGGAGTCTTGGATGTAAAGCAAGCATTTTGACAGTGTATCTGAATTAACTTTCTGCAAAAGAGAGGTGATATTTCAGAAGTTGTCTATGATATCTCACTTCAATTGTATTATACTGGAATATATTCATTATTGCTGCTAGTTGCTGAGCTAAGAAAAGACAAGCTAAATGCTCTCCTTTTGGGGTAAATCAAAGGAGCAATTAACCATTTGGATAGCCAGGGTTAGATGCAGCTCAGTGAGAGGCACTGAGCACTTGCACCATGTGGCTCAGGAGAGCAGATGCCAGAGCAGCTCCCACGAGGGGTCCAGGAGCCCCAGTTCATCCTGTGCCACGTAAATCTGAATTTGGGGCTCAGCTGGTGTGGTGCTGGCCACTGCCAGCAGTGCTGGGAAGCATAAGACTAAGCAGAAGGGGAGTAGTATAGATGAGTGGGTTCTGGGGGAGCTGACTGCCAGCACAGCCACTGGGGTACAGGCAGATTACAGAAGGCCGTGCATTGATTTGTGCATGGCAAAAACAAGAGCAGCAAGTGTTAGCAACACTTTGAGGGAAAGCCAAGAGCCCATATTTCATTTTGTAAACACAGATTTCTTTCTCAAGCATTCTTTTCTGCTCATTTTTTGAGAAGTTTGACTTAGGCTGTGTTATAGGAGGCAAGTTAGCTTAGTTTTAACCAGTTTCCTCTTCTATCAGTACTTGCATCTCTGCAAGCTCGTGAAGCTCTGCACCTGTGGCTTGCAATAAGAGATCCTTGCCCTTTCAGGGAAGATTTATTTTAAAAAAAAATTAATTGGACAGACATTCAGCTAATGTTTATATGAGTAATAGAGAAGATAAATATTTATAATTTGCTTTTCCTTTCCAGTTTTGGAATTAGGTCCTCTAGAGAAAACAAAGAAATCCAAGAATATTCAAAGCACCCTGAAGAAGAAATTCAGGACTCTTGTCCTAAAAACATTTGCTCTTCAAAAGTAAAAACTTTATACTAATTCTGTTGAGTGTTGGGGCTTGTTCTCTACTGTCTCAGTTTAAAGAATTTTTCCATTATTATGCTAAGGGAGCCTGCTGGGTTACACCCAGGCTCTTTTCAGGACTCTAGACAAAGGGGTAGGCAGGGGCTGGCTTCCGGGGGGCGACTTGCTCGCCGGCGAGCCCGGAGGGGAAGGACTGCCCCTGTCTCCAGCCCACGCGGTCCGAGCGCGGGGGAGCGAGGTTCTCTGCAGTCGGACTGCCCTGCATCTGCTCCGCTCCAGCCTCCTACCTCTGAGGACACAGCTGAGCACCAGGACTCAGACGGTGAGCAGGGAGCTGCCCCTCCACCCTGAGACACAGTGCGGCCACTGCCGCCTCCTCCGCTCCGCTCCCGCCTGCCACCTCCGCAGCTGTGCGGGCCCTGCCCCGCCTGCACCACCGGTACCGAGCACAGGCAGAGTGTGTCTGTGGCTGAAGAAAGGACTAGAACTGAGTTATTTGCTCTGTTTTGTTGTTAATTTTCATAGCTGCTGTTGTTTCTGTTTGTCCAGTTAGATATATTAGTAAAGAGCTGTTATTCCTATCCCCTTATCTCTGCCTGAGAGTTCCTGATTCAAACAATTATAATACTCGGGAGGGAGAGGACTTAAATTCTCTACTTCAAAAAGGAGCTTCTGCCTTATTGGCAGTCACCTGTCCTTCAAACTAGGACAACTTCAAATTTAAATTGTCTATAAAATTCCAGATGTCTCTTCAAATCTTCCCATTACAAAGAGTCTAAAACTAGTATTCAAATTAAATTAATACACTGGATATGAGGAAAAAAAATCATCATGTGTATATGGGGTTTTTTTTAAGGAATATTGTTGTATTTTACGCTAAAGTTTATATTCTGTGAGTTTGAATGAAGATTCAAGAACTAAGATTATATTAATATATTAATGAAAATGCCAATATTAGACAAAAATAAGTAAGCTTAGAAAAAGAGATGAAACTTGAATGCTTTAAATTAGTAACAGACCTTACAACTTCACTAGGCAGGGTACTGCTGCAGACGATCTTCTTGCTGAAATAAAATTATTTGGCCTATGTAGAACTGAAAAACAATTTTACTTCATCCCATACAGGCTCAACTGTTGGAAGAACTGTCTGTGACTGCAAAATGAAAATGCACCAGGGAGGGTGTTCTTCAACTGTCCAGCTGTTCTTCAAAGGCTCTGAATCTGTCAGCAGGTCTAGTCACCTGCAGATCACTTTGCAAAACTTTTTCAGATTTTTCTCCAAATTGTTTGAAAATTGATTTGTCAGATATTGTAGAAAGAGTGAGAGCACAGCAGTGTTATCAGAAGAACATCTGGTGACCTTTGTGAACTCGCTGTAACCCTAATTGCACCTTCTTCATCACTTAACATCAGGTCCCACACTGTCCGATGCCATAGAATAAGGTGTGGGGGGAGGAGGTGGTATTTTACAGCGTCTTATTGGCTGGGATAGGCTTGATTTTCTTTATAGCAGCTGGCGAATTCCTGAGAACACACATTTGAAGAGTTTTGTATAATTGGGAGAAAAAAAAAGTGCATTTAATTATTTTTCTGCTTTTGAAATGGGAAAAGACCCAGGGCAATAAAATAATCACCACCAAGTGATCTAAAATGTCAAGTGCTTCAATTTCTATCAATTCTGCATGCAGCTAAGTTTAAGTATATTTTATAAAGGGAATAAAGTGCTTACAAATGTTTATAAATACCAAGTGCTAGGCTGTCATTTTATTAGATAGAGATTACATGATGTCGAAAGCTGAAAAAAGAGTGGAATTTCACCAAGCCCTGGAGGTGGATTATGGGATATTTCTCACTTGGCTTGGGTCTGCAGTCTTAGTCTAGCAATGTGGATGAATACAAATAGGAAGGGAGGAAAGAGGAAACTGAAAGGGGAAGATTCAGCAATGAAAAATAAACTGAAAAGTCTATGACCATGTTGGACAAGAGTCATGCAGTGTCTGCTGTGATAAGCCTGAAGAGTCACCACAAACCTTTCCCCCATGCTTGTAGGTCTGTTCCTTCTATTGCTGCTGTGCCCAGATGAAATTGTTTCAGTGACTACCACTGCTTGACTAATTCATTCTTTCCCTCAAAAAATCCACAAAAATCCACCCACAAAAAATGCCTAGGAAATTTAGTAACCAGTGTGACTGTCAGTTTAATGGAGAGTTTTAAGAGCTTTCTTGAATGATTCAGCTCTAATTTAGGAGTTTAGAAGGTGACATTTTAGGCAAATGTCATTCAGCAGCTCATATTTTGTGCAGTATATAATATTTGTACTCAAAGATTATACCTACATTTAAAAACAGTTCTATTTCCCAGTGTGTGGAAGCACTGTGAGTGCTGTGGAGTCGTACCATTTCAGGGTAACAGTTGTCCCCAAAAGCTACTTTTTCTTCAAAGAGCTGTCTCCTAAATGTCCCCACTTTTTCTATGAAGGGATTACTTCCAATAGTCCAGTGAAGTGTATTCTCCTCATCCTACTGCCAGGCAATGGTGGATTCAGGGGCAAAATAAGTATTTGTGTTCCCTCTGTTGTCCAAATAAGAAATGCAAAAAAAAAAGAACAGAAAGCAGTACGTGACACACAACGGCAAGGAGGCACATCAGTAATGTCCTTGATGAGAAACCTGCTGAAGGCAGAAAAACTAAATAGGAATTTTTCAAAATACAACAAAGCATGGAATGAAATAGAGAGTCAGCCAAGACAGAAAATTATTCAGGTGTAAAAGGGAAGGGGAAAAAAGTTTAAAAGATTAAATTTTGATGTTATATCTCAGTTTTCACCACGGAGAGGTTTAAAAGAGAGTCCTGCATTCAGGTAAAAATCTGAGAACCTTTTAGAAAATTAAAGATTGGCAGAAGAGATATTCAGAACAAAATTATACAGTTGATAATAGCTGTTAAAATTGTTTACTAAAGCATTCAGTAGGGCTTTGATTAAAAAACAGAGTAAGTTAAGGCAGTGTTTAAGAGAGATTTCACAAAAATATGTCTCATTAAATCTGATTTCAGCAGTAGGAAAACTGGCAGACTTTGTAATAAAACAGGAATAGTTTCTCATATACAAGTATAAATCATTGGGGAAAAATCAACATTTTTGTCATGCACCACAGATATGTCGGATTCTTTAGAACAGATAATAAGCAAGCAACAGAAGGGCGTTTGTAAATACAGCATTATTGAGTTTCAATTCAATTACTGAAGTTTTGGAACACAATTGCAAATGTAAATAAATGGTTTGCCATTGATATTTTCACTCAAGAGTCTTTGTAGAACTTGTGCTATTCCTCATTATTATAAATGATCAGAAAGGAGAGATATTAGTGAGATGATAAAATTGGTTGCTGACACAAAATTAGTCATAATAGTAAAATTTACATCTCAAAACTTATTCGCAAGGAAGTGGTTTTTCAATGGTGAAGTGGCAATTTTGGAACTTCTTCTCTAGAACCTCATGGGTATAGAAATTGTTAGAAATTCATCTAAATCCTGTAACTACTCATTTCTCCAAACAAGGGCAACATTCAGGAAGAACTACTCACTCTGTGGTTTTTATGCCATAGTCTTCCCTGTGCATCTTCCAGGCACAGTCAGAGACTGAAAAAAAGCTGGGAGAGAAAAATTGTATCTGTTTCCAATTTCTAACTGCACCTGTCCCTGAATCCTGGTTTCTGAGGAGGCTGTGGAGATTCTGCAGTATTTTGGTGTAGAGACTATAATTTGGGACAACCTTCCTGTGTCCCATGTGGGAAGTGTGGGGTGATTTCAAGTCCTGTCCTCTGGGTGCATGATAACTCATGACAGTGCATGTCTTCATCAAATTCAGGTAAGAGCTTGCAGGAAGCTGCAGAATCTTATTCAGTGCAGTAGGATGCTGTGGAAAAAACGCCCTGAAAAAAGGCCAGTATTCCAAACGAACGCTCACCAAAGTTCTTTCCCTTATCATAACACCAAGAAGAATTTTGGTTTTCATTGTTTCATTAGAGACACATTGATACTTAGTACTGATAAGAAGCTTATCAATGCCAAAGGCAGGGAATTCTGGTGGAATAAAAGTCAGGGTCTCAGTTAAGCTACTCATTATCATTTATTAAAATTGTTCCCTGGTTAAGAAACCATGACTCTTCTGAAAACTTTCTACCAAAAAACCCTCTTTTTTTTTTCACAGCCTAGCACCTTTGGAGGCTTATGAGGGTGCTAAAGGCCTCCAATAATCCACCCCAGATCTCATTTCTCTTTGTCACCTTTGTGTATTTGGTTGCATCATGCTCCAGCTTCTCATAATTAAACCTGTCAGTCAGACAAGTGTCCTGACATGTTCTGAAAGAGAAAAACATAACAGACATCCTGCTAAGGTGTTGCTTATGTGGGAACCTTGGAAAACAAATCCAAGCAGGGAATTTGAGACAAGAGATAAAAAGGATACTGAACTGTTAAGGGAACAGGCTGGTCAAGAGAACTGGCTAGAGTGGTGAACTGCCTTTTACATTATTAGTCAGAATTTCTTCAATACAGCATTACTATTGTTGGTGTGAACTAAAATTGCCATTGAGAACCTAAAACACTGCATCAGGAATAAAATTAAGTTTAAACGCCTGGGGTAGGGGTAATGAGAATGGGGTGGGCAAGAAAGGCCCAAAAAAGTTTGTTTTGCTTCTTCTTATGTCATTTTTTTGCTACACAGAAAGAGATGACAGTTCTCACATGTTTCATTCTGGCATCTTTTCATTAGTGCTAAATTTGCTTTCTAAAATCAGGCAGTAGCACCAGGAGTTTTGTCTTTGATTAGAGCAATTTTAAGACTGAGCCCATTCGTAGGTACCTTGTTGAATCACTACCCAAATTTTCAGCTCCAGTTGGCCTTTGAAAATATGTAAAATTTTATTGTTAGTTGGATAAACCAAACAGATCTCTGTGGAAAAGATGTATTTCTTGAGCTACTCTTTCCCTTCAGAAAAACAAAACAGAGTGCTACATATCTATCTAGATTACTAAGGTTTTTTTTCTTTCTAAACAATTTAATGGATTTTAAACCATAAGCATTATCTATTGTGACTTACTACTTCATCTGACTCACTGAATTTCATCCAGTCATTTCTGTTTTGAATCTAATAGCTTGTAAATGAACTAAAACTTTTCTTCTGGGTAGACATACAATCAAGGAAAGCATTGATTTCATATTTGTGGCATACTGCTTTCGAAAAGTGTTTTCTCCACACATATCTATTTAAAAATATGACAACAACGTATCTTAAAAACAGTCTCAGGATATCACACTGTCTGGACAAAGAAATTTGTACAAAATACCCATCTGACAATAAGGAATTATATAGAATATTATACTAGTGGAAAACCTGATATAACGTCATATTCAGTTCCTGTTACAAAATCCCTAAAATAATTTCTAAGGGAAGGAAACATATTACCCTATTCACGGTTTATTTTAAATCTCAAAATTACATAATTGTGTCTTATTTGCAAGTGATGTGTGAATGCTGTTGATACTTTTAGCTTTGTGAAACAGCCTGAACTGTATTTCTTGGGATGCAAGGGACAGCCTGCTCATGTAATTCACCAGTTATTTTTCTGGAGGAATAGAAAAACCCAAACCTAGGAACAGAACTAAAATGCATTTCTCCATGCATTTCTAGAAGGCTCCTAATTCAGAAATGTTCGGTTTAAAGTATATAAGTACTGGAGTACTGTAAAAAAAGGCAGTCTTTCTAGGACCAGAGTGGGTTTTTTAGCACTGAAAAGCACATTGTAGCAGTCAGAGGGTATTCACAAAGATCATTTAAGGGGTTTCTTGGATGCTGTCTGTAGGGTTGAGTTGCCTTAACTTCAAACAGAAGAAATGAACTGTAATTACTGCTGGGCATAAGCCAAATATAAAGAGGCTCCTGTAAATCTGGTCAGAATAATCTCACAGGTGAGACAGTCAGAGCCAGAGGCTTCTATGCTGTCATAGGCTTCTTGGCCTATTTCTGTGTCTATATTTTATCCATTGCATGTTTAAAGTGATTTTGTCAGACCCCACATCCACCCCATAGCGTGCCTTTTGCTGGGAGTTGAATGAAATCACAGTAGATGAGTTAAACTGCCAGGTACCCTTTCATCACAGAGTTCACAAAGATGCATTTGCCCTTCTGCTCAGCTCACATATGCAGAGGCTTCACCAGAAGCCTCTAAGGCAGAATTGCAAAGGCTACAGGGCATGGGGAAGACATGAAAGAGTAAACAAGAGGGGTTGAGGTGAGGTGTGGAACCTGTTAACAGAGCTGGGGATGTTTCAGCTATGCCCAGCGTATCAGAGGCGTTAAAATCAAAGATGTAAGTGTATTGTTTACAATGTGAAGACCCAACAGAGGAGGGCACAGAGTATTTCAAATCTGTCTAAAAGGAGCCTGCATGGTGTCAGCTTCTTTCTTCTCTGTCCAGGCTGTAGAAGGACCCTAGCAAAGTTCTCTGTTTCATGCCAGAAATGTTTAGAAGCTTGTCCTGATGGCTCAGCTCTACAGGAGAGCATTTTTATTAGTGTAGTGTAGCTCCCAAAGTGGTGCAGCTGCTGCCTGCTTGTCTGGCTGGAAATGTCAGGCCACATCAAGACCTGAGAACAAAATAGCTGTAGACAGGTATCCTCTCATCTGATTTTTCAATAGAGGCATTACATTTCAATATTTCCATTCCCATTGCCTGCTCTCAGAGCAGACAGTGTATCATTTTACCCTAAAACACATCCACTCCATCTTATATTCTACTACAGTAAGCTGAAGACACATGATACTCTACATATTATGCACTACACATTCATTTTATGAGGTAGCATTTTCACTTGTCTCCCACAATACAGCCAAAGAACTTTCTAAATATTCATTGAAATAAGATGTCTTGACTCCTACCTCTAGCTCTGTCACATTTCTTCTTTCTAAGCAAAAAGAAAATAAAACAAATACTTTTATAATAAAAATAGTCTGAATGTTAAATAAGTTTCACAGAGCTTAACTGCCATCTTTCTGAATGGCTTCTAATGGTTAGATAAGATTTGGCTTTGTTCAACTCACAATTCCTTGAATTAAGGAAAGACAGAAAATGTGCAAAAAATAATTTATTTTTTGCACAATTTCATCAGTTTTTCAAATATAAATTAATTTCAAAGACAGATCAATCCACATATTTGTCTCCACTCATTGGAAGAACAACTTTGTAGGTATCATCTCATTTATATTTCTCTTTCAAATATATACTTCCATGTTAGAATTTTTACTCCTATCCATGAACTCTGTATCAAGTTTAAGAGTTTTAGGTTCAGATAAAAACAACAAAGAATATGTCAGAAATATAAAAATGTGGTGGAAGAGAAGTTGCCAATTTAAGGAGGTTTTTTTACAGTGTAGGAAGTAAAACAAAACAAATTACTATAATGAAGTATTTTAGTTGATAGAGTTGATTTATTTATTTTCTCTGGTGGTTTATACTCCCATCTAACCAGTCAGAGTTTAGTACAGAAAACAGAAGCTGACAGTGATTTTCCAAATGGAGAAATAAATTAAAATTGACAAAGCTCTTTTCAATATTGCTGTTTTAACTCTCCCTGGATTGCTTTATTCAGGCAGCCTTTAGCATTTATTCAAGTGCTTCACATATTACATGAAAAACTAAAGCAGTAATTTCCTAGCTAGTACATGCAAGGAACAACTACACTAACCAAACTTTAAGCAATTAATGTGCTCGCAATTCCTAGTAAGAAGTGAGAGTTTGCAGGTCAGGCAGTGGGTGGGGCAAGGGCACCAACCCCTGATATTGTTATTTTCCTATTTTAGGGCTCCCTGTTGCTTCTTTCATGGTTTTACATGCCAAATCTCCATGTTGAGGTTTATTCTCTTAGACCCTCAAGCTGCTGTGAGTTCATAGTTTTAGCTTCTTTACTTTGCATGAGCATATGTGCACCCCTAGATCCCTTTCTCACAATGAAACCTTGCTCTGAAATTAATCCCTAGATTTTGTAGCTGGGCTGCACTGGAGCTAAGGCTTGGGCCACCAAGAGCTTCATCCCTTGTCAGAGGAATGCAGGGGAGAGGCTTACAGCTAAAAATGGGTTTGTACTGTCTGTGTTTATGTCATTTAAGCAGAGATAAGTGCAGTGGTTAATCCCGCCCTGAGCTATTGTTTCAAGGCCTTTGTAGGTGCAAGATCTCCCACTGGTTACCTGTGGTTAAAACTGCCAGCCTGAGTGAGTTGTGCTTCCTTCTCTGATTCAGTTTTGCCTTTGCCTTTGAAACACATGAATTTTCGTTTTGAACAGTGGGAGTATAAATGACAACTCCCCTCATTTTTCTTTTGTTGGCACAGGAGTTTAACTTCCTCCCCTACAAGGAATTTTGGATAACTCATTGTCAAGACAACTCTCAACAGGATCAATGTCTCATGTGAAAAATTACATTTCATCCAATGAACGCTTTAAAACAAAGCACAAACACACCAGGCAGAGGTGGCAGTTCAGGGTAGTATCTGATGGTGTTCTGAAGAGAACTTCCACAGAAAAAGAACCTGAACTACAATTGCTCTGTTCTGTGAAAATCAGTAGATATCTTTGCTTCACATCAGTTGGTTTTGTCATCTCTTTTTCAATTTATTGAAATAATTGATGCAAATTAAAAGTAAAATTTAGAAAAACTAGGAGGGAAGAGCACAGAAGAAAACATGCCAATGCCTTCCGAACAGATGAAGGGTTTTGAAGGAGCTGAATAGAGTAAAAAGGAGCCTCATATCATAAATTATGTTGGCCAGTGATTTGGAACAGAGAGCATGTTTAATCCTGTGAGAGTGCGATAACTTGCATGATATACAAGTGCCTCACAGAGAGAAATTATTGTCACCATTTATAATACAATTGTAACAGGGTTCGTGACTAGATAATCCTTTATCTGGGCTGAAAAATTAAATTTTATAACAATAGCAGCACAACAGTTCTCGTGGCAATAGAGCTGCATAGTTGTTGAACTGAAACAACTCTCTGCATGGCCAGTTAGAGACCTCCAAAATGCAACATATCCTGTGCTCCTCTGCTCAACCATGACACTCACAAACCCAGTGGTCTGTAGAAACCACTTTTTCCTTTGTATATATCAGAAAATAATTTTTCTCATTCAAAATGTTACAGCTATTCTTATATGAGGTTCCACTAGAAATTCACTTTATAACAAAAACCCTGTATTTTGAGCAATACAGCTGCTAGAGGATTCACAACACTCTGGGCAGGCAGATGAACTAATATTGGATTTACCTATTAAAGATAAGATTGTCTGAGAAGCCACTGTCTTTGGTCACTTCAGACTCTGAGGGGAGAGCCGTGAGCAGCCTTTGTGAAGCTGTGCTGACTCTTTCTCCCATGAAGCACACAAGCCATATTCCACTGGCTGAAGCTTTTCTAATTTGTGGATGACTTTAGCCATATTAAGAAGAATTTGAGAGGAGCTCAAGGAGAAATAGAAATCCTTATTCAGAACCCAGTAGCTTAGCTGTTGGTTATTATTCTGAGCAGCTGATTTTTCTAATATCAATTTCAATGATTTTAATTTCAGAAGAATCTTCTTAATAGCACATTGGGAGCAGGAATAATATATGGAACTGTTTGAAGGCTACTGTCTTAATAAATAAAATTTTTGTTCAGCCCCACTATTCAGCTAGATTTTACAGCTTTCTTTCTTTCTTTCTTTCTTTCTTTCTTTCTTTCTTTCTTTCTTTCTTTCTTTCTTTCTTTCTTTCTTTCTTTCTTTCTTTCTTTCTTTCTTCTCTCTCTCTCTTTCTATCTCTCTCTCTCTTCCTTCCTTCCTTCCTTCCTTCCTTCCTTCCTTCCTTCCTTCCTTCCTTCCTTCCTTCCTTCCTTCCTTCCTTCCTTCCTTCCTTCCTTCCCCCAGTGTAGACTAGCAGTCCAGTTAGGGACTGAAAAGTCAGATGGATGAAAGAAAGCTGCAAAATTTCCTTGGGAGCAAGCATATCAGAAATCAGCCATTGAGACACTATTTTGGGAAAAGAGTATTGGGAAAAATACTATTGTTAGCCACTGTAAGAGGAACTCTGACCATGGCCAGTGTACTGATGAACCTTGCCACTAACTTTCCCAAACAGTAAATGCAATCCAAAGATCCAGGAGCTGACCATGGTGCATGCCGTAGTTCCCCCCTACTCTCTGATCTGCCTTGGCTAGCTCCAGGTCAGAGATGGAGGGAGTTTAGCATGGACAAAGCAAAAGGCCAAGGAGGCACCTTTTCCTGGGATAATCCAAGCTTTATTCCTGAAGAGTTCCAGGGGAAAAAGAGAGCAATCATGGGAAAAGTGGGGCTTTTTCAAACCTTGGCAAGGGGCGGAGGAACCCCAGATCACAGCTAGTGATCCCCCCATCTGGGGGGAAAAGGGAGAGGGGAATGTTAAACCATATAACAGACCATGGGGGAACCACAGGAGAAACCATTTCAGTGCAAAATATAAGCCAAAACAGTGAAATACAACAGAAGCAGATACTGGGTCAACTGCTTTTCTTAGGGAGATTCAAACTTTGAAATGAGCCATTTCCTTATATCATTAGAAGATATGAAGTATATAAAACTCGGCTTTATTTTGGCAGCTCACAGGTCTCCTTTCATGTCCATGCTGAGAACTTATGCTATCAGAGGAGTCTTTTGTTTCTTTGCTCAGACACCCTTCAAAACAGCAGATGCACCAAAGCTTTTGCAAATTTCCTGAATTTCTGTTTGAACACACAAGCCTTATGACCTATTTTCTGAGGTTCTGTGACAAAACCTATTTTTTTTTTCTTGTTTATTAGAATCTATCATAACTAGTGTCCTCCCTGCAAAACATAAAGACACCCCAAAATAAAGGGATGTCATATATGAAGGAGAAAAGTGTTCAAATTAAAGGTACTTTTTCTATTGGGTCATTAGATTGTAAAAACACTTTTTTATTCATCTAGGTCACATTTTTTTAACATTCCTGCAACTTTTAAACAGCATAAGGTGTTGCACAAAAAGTGTACTATGGGAACACAAAGGGGATATTCTCTTCCTCCACTTGCTGTCTCTGATCCCGGTACTAAAATCCAGTTTGCAGTTTCTGCTATCACAGGAGCACAGTGGTGATTAATGTTCAGTCTTTTGTTCAACAAAACTCCCAAGTCCTTTCCTTCATGGTTTCTATTTAGCTGTCTAATCCCCAGTTTACTGTAGTCTATATGGTTATTGCAGGACTTTAATCTGTCCTTGTTGAAATTATTAAAAATCCTGTTCACCCACATCTCCATACCAACCACTCCCAGAATATGCTCTTGTTTGGCAGCCCATTGGCTGGGTATTTGATACTGCCAGTAATTAATGAAGATTTTAAATCATATCAGTACCAACCACCAAGAGGTGCCACTGGTACCTGGCTGCCTGTTGGACTTTAAACCTCTGACCATCAGCCTTTTAGGCCAGAAAAAAAATCCAGCAGTTTTCCACTTTACACTCCATCTATCTAAGATATAGTTCTTCAGTTTAACATCATGGAATACCATGCTGACACTCTTTCTGGAGTCAGGATAAACACATCTGTTGTGTCTGCCTGTTCATGGATCAAGCCATCTCCTCATGGAAAACAAATCAAATTGATCAGCTGTGCTTTCTATTGCTAAATTCATCCTGCTGCTCCCAACCACTTCTTGTCTTTCATGTGCTTGCAAATAGTTTACACAAGAATTTACTCCAAAATCTTGCCAAAACCTGAGGTTAGATTCACCAGCCTGTAGTTCCCCAGATTATCCTTGCTACTTTTTCCTCTGGCGTGCTTTTTCTCTCAGAGGGAGCATAGATGCCTCAGACTCAATTAAACACATTTCCTTTTCTTTTCCACCCTCTTAGATTTGGATCAGGCTCCTTCTTCATCCAACAGACCTGAACTGATTGGAAGAAAAATGTTCATTCACATGGACATGGGTTCATAGCAGTGAGACTGTGACATCTCGATGACAGGGAAGGCTAAAGTGATAAATAGCAGAGGGCAGGTTTGGAATTTGGCCTCTGCTGATGTGTATCCTAATGAACCCTTCTGCAGGTACTATTTTAGGGTCTCAGCTGTCTTGCTTTGACGGAGGATTTTTTTTTCTCTTGTAGCATCCATTATTTTGCTGAATACGAGAAAATTTTGGTTCAGATCTAGTAGTACCCACCTGTCCTCACACACTTGTAAAAGGACTGCCTCAAAGTTCTGCTGGTATCTATATACAAAATTAATTCCATAATAGCATCTGAATTTCAAAGCATTAAGAATTTCAGTGAGCACAGTTGCTCCTATTGAACATGTTTGCACACACAGGAGATAATTTCATTCAGAGAAATATCTTGTTACACAAGAGATCAATTAAAGAGACTGTGTCTGCAAGAAATCCAATTAGAACTAATCAGTTTTATCCTACTAAGCTAAGAAGTTTACTTAGATTGTCAGTGGTAGGACCTGGATATATAATTTAAATCTCTTACATTACTATTTCCTTAGATACTTTATTTTGTCGCATCCCATTTGGCAGTTCCCAGATAAACAGTTAAGGAATTATTTTCATAAAAATGATGAATGAAAAATGAAAAATTATTTTCATTTCATGTAAACCCTCATACTTTCCAACATCTCGATCTTCAGCAAAGGAAACAGCAGGAGTGTAAGATATGGAATCACAGAACCACAGAATGGTTTGGGTTGGAAGGAACCTTAAAGATCACCCAGTTCCAGCCTTCTGCCATGGATGGGGGTACCTTCCACAAGACCAGGTTGCTCAGAGCCTCATCCAACCTGGCCTTGAACACTTTCAGGGTTGGGGCATCCACAGCTTCTCTGGGCTTTGGAAACCCTGAGAGACACAAGAGCCTGCTCTCATAGCAAACCCTATTCTGTCATGCCAACGCGCCCCAGTTTTGTTCCCTTTTCCCTGTGCTCCCTCCCTGCCCCTCAGTCTTTTGGTCACTCCCACCCTGTTCCTCCGTTGGCTCCCATGCCCTAACCCCACCTACATGCTGCCCCCATGTCCCCTGGTAATTGGTCTCTGATGATCTCCCTTCCCCAAACATCCCATGTACTTGAACCAGGACCCTCACTATGAGGTTTGCCTTTGCCTCTTCCTTTGTCTCCGCCTCTGATCCTGGAGTATCCACACGCATGGCTGAAATAAACATCTCTGTGGAGCCCATACAAAGGCTCTTCATGCTTCTTTACCTGAAGCTGTCTTAACAGCTATCCTGGTTACAGCACAGGGCAACCTGTGCCAGTGCCTCACCGCCCTCACGATAAAGAAGTTCTCACAAGTAACTACTCTGTCACTTTGAAGCCATACCCCTTGGTTCTGTCACCATATGCAAGTATGGTGTGGGACATACTGTGGCAAAGTAGACAAATTCCATCTTGCTATCACTCACTTGAATAAATATGATGTATTTGGCCCAGATTTCTTTTGGATTGCAACATGAAAAAAATAATGTTGATAGTAAGTGGTTTGCAGAAGCCTGACTGTCTTCTATTTCAAATTCAGAGTAGCTGGAAAATGCACTGAATTGCACTGATGCGATTTTAATGGATCTGTTCCTGGAGTTACTTCAAATTAAACTGATACTAACATTTGCTGTCTCTTCCCATTATAGAAAAGGTGCAAACCAGTCAAAAACTATTGTCTCCTATGGAAACCTATAGGTCTTGATAAGTCACGGTTTAAAAATAGAGCTTCTGTAATGCTTATGAGATTCTATGTGCAGTTCTAATTGTAACAGCACCCAGAATAATCAGGGTTCATACAAATGTCTGAATGCTAAGAGCAGCCTAAACAAACATTCTGAAAGATACATCAGCCTTGAATACTTTATATCATATAGAAAGTAAATTATACCTTCAGCTGAAAGTAGGAATGTATTAAAACAGTGTCCAAATTGGAAATATCTCTATTTACTGATTGCTATATGAGCAGAGTTTAGGCTTTTATTCATATATTTATTTTCACAGTAGTAGCACCCAGTTATATTAGTGAGGGATAGTGCTCTCATCTGCAAAGACAGAGGAGAGGAAGGCCTTATTTTTATGATGTAAGGTGTGAATGCCACAGAAGCCAGGAGGAGAGAAAAGGGGACTTTTATGGACGTTGCATGTTATCTTTATATGTTACACTTAGCCTGTGTTGGCGAGCTCCAATACAGCTGTAAGCTGTCTGGTAGAAAGTCTGGATTTAAACAGAAATTACATTGAACTCCTCACTCATTAATATGAGGAAAGAGGTGAAATGGTCTGTGTTTCCATGTCGTTCTGTCAGACTTGTAAAGGCTGCTATAGGGGCATAAGAACAGAACATAGTCATTGGGATAGTGATGAGCTCTCAGCTTTGCTTGTTAGTAAGCCAAGACTTCATTACTGATTGCAGTCCTTCATTTAGGGATAGGCCCTTGCAAAAGGCACTAAATAGAAGACAAGCAGAAAACTGCAGGGAGAAATACATTACTAAACCTGAGGGCTTCCCCCCGCATAACAACAGAAATAATTCAACAACTTCATTAGTAAATATCTTCAGCCAGTTCCTCACACATCTTCTGTTCACCCTTGGACTATTCACAAGGGAAAAATTGAGCATGCATTAGAAATAAACGGCTCAGAGATCTGAGCTGAAGAACAGAGCCAGGAACTTCTCCCAGTGTGGCACCTGTGACCAACTATCTCCTATTTTAATTAATCAAACCCAACTGTGTTTTCTTACTTTTATGAAGAGGATAAAATCCATTAGTTTCAGTTGCTGCTTTAATTGCACCACAGGATCACTGCCTTGGAAACTGTAGGGCATTACCATAAGTACAGTCAGTGACAGAAGCAGCTTTAGGCTCATTCCTCAGTACTCAAAAGTAGGATTCAGGTTGAAGTCACATCCCAGTTTAGCTTAGAAAAAATGAATGTCCCCAGTGAAGTGACTGATTTTTGAAACCAGTCAAAGGAACCTCCAAAGCACATTGGAAGTTTGTGAGCTCTGTGGTTATGGTAAGCAGTCTCAGGGCAAGCACTGCATCCTTCCTGCTTCTCTTGTCTGTTTCTGTTCTGCTGCCTTTCAAGGTCAGGGATACATGTTTTTGCTGTGCTTTGGGATTCATCATCACCTGCTCTTTGGATCTAACATGTTCTTTGCTTTAGTCCAGTTGATCTCCACAGTGCCAGAGAAAGGATTACGGGCAGTACTTTTTTGTGATTTATAAAAATATTTCTCTCATGCAATTGTTATTTATTCTTTGAAATGTAAACATTCTCTTTTACCGTCAGATGGCTGTATTGTTTGATGCTTTTCTACCTGTTGTCTCTTGCGTTCTTGTTTATATCAGTCAAAAAGTACCTGCAATTACAGCCACAACACTAACAAGTGGCACAACCCAGTAAGTGGCATGTTTGACCTCATATCAGGAGTCCAACAGAAGGAGGTAAATTAATAACTGTTCTGCAAAGTCAGTTAATCTTAGAGGTCTTTTCTGCTACTGCCTTACTGAGGGGATGATTGGCCTCCTTTCTCAGAGAAAAGCAGATTGAGCAGATTTGTGTGGTGATATCTGAGAGGGAAGTTCCAGAGAGAAAATCTGTCCTCACAGAGGTCAGCGGAAAATTTGCTGCTGAACTGGGTTCAGGATTTCTCTTACTTCTCTCTAACACACCAAAAGTCATCAAGGAGAACTCCTGCCAGTGACTGAGGAGCCTAAGATTAAACTTTGCATGCAATCACTTCTGTCTGTAACTTCCCAGTTTCGGATTTATTACAACTTCCTCTGTCACATTTGAGTACTGGCCATCAGTGTCACAGGTTGAATCTACTACACCACTGCCATATCAGGCACAGTCACAATAGGGAATTGTAGCAGTTTGTTCTTTACATCAAGAGCAAATCATACTTTCTCCTTAGCAACTCTTAGGTCCAAGGAGGCCTGCAAAGAATTAATGCAGAAAGATAGATATGGGTGTTTTATAAATTAGAATAGCCAGAAGTGGTCAGGCTAATTTTTGTCAGGGCTTTTTCAAGGCAATGGCTGTACCCTTTTTTCTGACCATTAGGAAGTACAGATGCTTAAACACTGTGATTGAGTTAGAGCAGTGGAGTTAGCAGAGATGTTCACTAGTTAGAACCCCTGTATACACATATACAAATTAAGATGAAACAGACAGCACTTTCCAAAGTTACCCAAGTAGTGCAGTGCCAAATCCAACTCTGTAAAACACCTGATTGGAAAAAAGACAAAATTATTTGATGTTTTCCATTACAGTGAGCTCACTGGGTTTTCTTTTATGAGTTATCTCATGCATCCAGATTAGAAAATGCCAAACCATTAACTGACTGTTCTTCTAAGCTCTGAGTATCAAAACAGCACTCCACAGTGTCACTGGGCTTCAGGGGACATTTTCAAAGGCACAAATGACATGCAGACACCGACTTTCATTATCTGCTCTAGAAATTGTTTCAGAAGTTAGAGACATTAGGGGCTCTGACGTTATACATGATGAGAATATTTTATCAAAATACCTTCTTAATCAGGGCACACAGAGAAAAGATTATCTTAACTTGTCCAGGGTAAATCTATGTTCTCAATTCAGCAAATCTTTTAAAGAGATGATTTTGTCCCTTGAAATTCAGTAACGCAGTTTAGGAGAACACAGTAGCCATGTAGAGAGAGAAACAGAGAAATTTCAGAAAAACTAGAATTTCAAATCCTGACATTACAAATAAAAAGAAAATTAAAATTAATTTTTTTTAAAAGTGCATTTTATCTAACCAGTTTAGTTTTAAAAATTCTGCTCTGAGGGTTTTACATTGTAGTCAGGGCCCCTAACACACCTCTGCATTTAACATTTGAGCTGAGAAAGTACCAGTGTATAAAAATGGCACAGTAGGTGTATGGATCTCCATAAAAGGCTTTGAGAAAAATTACCTGTTGTTCTTTCTGCTTCCTAATATTAGACCATACAACAAGAAAAAGAGCTTTCAGAAAAAGAAAAGCGAATTTAATTAACCTTCTTAACATGTAGACCGCAACATGTCTACCATTAGCTATGGTATTTATTTTTATGCAAACTAGGTACAAAAAGCCATGGGTGAGGACAACAGCCAAACAAACAAACATCAAGGAATGTTCCCTTTATTTTTTTTGCTTAAATACAGATTTATTTTTTAGTTTGCTTTTGACTGACAGAATATCAACATATGGATTAACTCCCTCTTGTCATTATTGGCAGGAATGTTAATGTGCACTTTTAACACTTGTTGTGTCACAATATTACAGACTTTTTTGGAGAAAATGTTCATGAACAGTTGACAGCAAAATTATGCCAGGATTCACACACAGAAATTAATGTTGATTAGCTTGTTGGGACAAAACCCTCAACATCAATATTTCTAAACTACTTTGAAAACTACAGGAATGATTTAAAAATAAAGATCACAAATACTGGCATCATCAGTGAAATATTGGTAAAATTATTCGAATAATTACATTTACCAGTGAAATATTGGTAAAATTATTCAAATAATTACATTTACTTTTATTTGATTCCATTATTCTATGGCCTTCATCTTTGAATTTTAGTCACACTTTAGGATCCTGGTGTGTGAAATGCTGTAGGTTTGGTGCTGTGAACGTATAAATCTGTTTTCTGTTTAGAGAGATTAGAATTAAACTTTATGACAAAACAGATGGACAGAAACAGATGAGAGGAGTAAAGGAAAATAATTAGGTAACATTCGTGGGTGGGCTTGGCTTCTGATCTCAGAATATACCCAACTCCCAGCAGTCCCCACTTTTGTGAGGACCTCATCAAAGGAGAATGGCTGTTAAGCAGTGGTTTTGAAAGGAATAACCAGAATTCTAGGGAAAGCTTTAAGAAACAAAAGAAGGTGAAAGTGTCACTGGATGCCTGAGTGCATGAAGTTCAGCATTTAACATGGGTTTGATGAAAGTTGGCCTCACAGACCACCTGCAGCAGGGAAATGTCAACTTGGTAAAGCAATAAGACCTGAAGTGCTTGGAAAATTAAAAAAAAAGTGTTCTCTTTGATTCAACCCAGAAGGTGAGAGCAATTGCAGTGTGAAAGTCAGAGTGATGGACTAGGAAAATGACCTTAGCAGCCCCCTGCTACATGCACACTGGCAGCACAAAAGTGCCTCTGACAGGAAGAGACAATATGATGCCCCAGCAACTGTATTGTGAGATGGCAAAGCTTTAAGGATTTAAAGGGACAATGAAACTCTATCTGTGCAGTGCTCTGCAAGATCCCACCACCACCACTGAAAAAAGAACTTGTCAGATTTAAAAAGGTCTTACATGTCAGTGTTAAAAAGCACTCTAAATTAAAGATTAAACTTAGATTGCAAAACCCAAGAGATAGATCTCTTGAAACTGCAATGATGTAGAAAAGGGATGTCTCACAGGTAAAAGACAAAGATGCATTGTGAAGTAAAACAAGTGAGGAAGTTCTTCTCAGTAGTGAAAGCAGTAAAAAGGGAAGATAAAAAGAGTGCAAGGAAGACAAGCTACATAGTAAGGTCACACAGTGGAACAATTAAAGGAGTTGGGTAAAAGGCAGTCAAGAAGCATCTGCTTTTAAAAGGGAAATGTAATAGTCTTAGAATAAGAAGACAAAAGCAATGCAAAAGCCCTCCTTGGGAGGCTAAGAGGACTATTTATGGAATCAATAAAATGATAGCTGAGTGGGGAGATTCTCAAAGATGGTGATTGACAAGGTGATTGATGGTTGGGGTGAGAAAATCCACTAAATGTGGGGACAATTGTTAAGAGAAGAAAGACAGAGAAGGTGTAGTAAATGTTTTGTGGCATTTATTCCACGAGTGTCCAAAGTCCAGAAAGACCAAGGGGAAAAGGCAATGGAGATGAGCCAGGGCTTGATTCCAGCACAAACTAAAATGGGGTGGGAGAGAAAATATTTATATGAGAGAAAGAGAAATCTTGACAAGTAATTATGTTAACAGAGAAAGGAGAATAAAAGGGAAATCAGGAGGAAGAGTGAATCTACAGAAAGCTAAACTATAAAGAGTGGAAGGAAAGATGAGTGATGGCAGGTCAGTAAGTGCCTCCAGGACCTTAGGTGAGCTACTTGCTGAAGATTTTTAGTAAAAACTACTTAAAGAGAAATATACCTGAGCGATTGCCAAAACCAAATGTCGAGGGGTCACTGCAGATCAACACCTTTGAGGGTCCTTATGACCAAGGTTCTTTGTGGCAGGACAGTAGGCAAATATTACATAGTGCATTTTGCCTAGAGGACTAGAGAGGGACTCACTATGATGTGAAAGCCACGAGTCCAGAATTGCTACAAAGGTTAAAAGTTATGTTTGGAAAAACATTGAAAAAGCCAGCAGGAAGCCAGTATTAAGAGAAAACACTGGAGAGTGGAATAAAAAAAATACATTATAAACCCACAACTCTGTCCTGTTCTACAGCATTTCACATAGAACACAGAGAAAAGCAAGGCTTTAAGATTAAATATCTAATCTAGTCTGCATTAGCAAATGTTTAGCATCTTAGTATTTTGGGATCTCACATCCATTGCTCAGGAGTCTATATTTGGAATGAAATGTGACTCACAATTTATTAATGGCAACTGAAGTGGGTACAAAAGTGACTCAAAAGGGAGAAGACAGGGGAGGAAAACAGTGGTACTTAAATTCCTTGAGGTGGGAATGTGTTTTCCTGTGTGTAATGACAGACTATAACCTGTTTTATGTGGAATATGGTGACACTCTGTGTCTTCAGAAGTGAGTTGCAGGTCTTCTCAAACCACCCCCCCCCCCAAGTTTGGCCACTTTCCTTCACTGCCTGGGTATTTACAGAACCAATTAATGTCCAAGGTTATTTCAAATTATTCTCATATATTTCCCATAGGTACTTGACTTCTTTAAGAGTTATTTTCCATTACTGTCCCCTGTCTCTTCCTCCTTTCTAGTCCTGGGTAAAATATTTCGCATTATTTTCTCCTTGGAGGATTGGGAACCTAGCAGGTGCTAGTGGGATGCATGGCTCCAAAAGCAACATTTTCATATTTGTTATCTGGACATCCCCATCTCCTGTCCCAGTGCCGAATTTGCAGCTATGCCAGGAGTGATTTTGAAGGCCCTGGTAGAAAAGTGGGCATTTAGAAATTTTGTAAATCAGATTGGTGCTAAATATATTCTGCAAAGTAAAAAAACTAAAGCTGTAGGCTCCAGTGCCTGTTGTGTAGAGACATGGACAGGGAAAATGCTAAGCTCTGAAGAAATACTTGTATTTCAGCCTGTGATGACTCCCCTATGGAGCCACTGTGCCAGACAGTGCAGCCCCAATCACTGGAGCACTAATCCTGGGGAGGAAGGAAAGTGGAGATGTGACCAGCAAACAACTGCAGAAAGAGGTTAGGAAGAAGGACAAAAAGAAGATATTAATACATCTTAAATATCTAATTAGATATTTTTGAAGCACATCAATAAGTCAAAGAGTGTAAAGCCTCTGCCAGGTATCAGAGGGAATTTACTGATGGAAGGAGACATTGCCAAAATGTTAGATGTCTAGACTTGCATTTCAAAGGAAAGAGTGAGAAGCAGATTTTTATTCTTTTAAGAAAAATTATGATCAAGTGAATTCAAACATCTTGGAGCACGGAACTAACAGAAAGTAGCAAAAAAACCCCAAAACAACTCCTATGAAATTTGAGACTAGAGTGCACAAATCCATGACATCAACTAGAGAAAAGCCAGCTGGGTGTGAATGGAGAAAACACATTAGGGAATCAAAACTGTGGATTATATATGCAAAATTGATGTTTAGTGCACAGGAGGAGCAGTTTCAGCAATAATAAAATGTTTTTAAAGAGGGACTGTAAACAGAAGGGGATTTTGAGGCCCAGCATTAATTTACTTTATAATTAAATATTTCCAAGAATCTAATGTATGATCGATCTGCATAGATAAAGAGCTTGAGGCAAAGCTTCTAATTTCAATACTAAAGTTTCATTTACAGTCTCTGCAAGAAATTCTGTAAATGACCTTTTAAATACTTTTAATTAAAACCCAAGAACATTTTTTTCTTTTTAACATATAGGTTGTTTTTAAATGCAACCAGCTCTTCTAATTTGAGATACAGTATAGTTTTTTTTATGTATTACATATGACTTAATCCAAAGGTTGAATTCTGCACTTCTGGATTGAACAAGCGATTTGCTGTAGACTGGATTCTTAATTAAGTGAGGTGTGCTATCTTTGCTTTTTTACCCTTTACCTAGTGATAGGTAGATGAAATGTTAATGGGAAAGTTATTTTTTACCTTCAGAAGAGACAGAGGGCAGTCATTTACAATCTTTTAAGGGCATCTGTTTATTTATCTACGTCCCTCAGAATACCACAAACCATTCAAGGAATGGGAAAAGTCCGGGCTGTATTGATTCTGTTGTATGCTGAGGACAATCCCAATGTAATGCTTTCTGATGAGCTGTGCTGAAAGCACTGGTTCTGTGAAGATAAATGCCCACTGTATTCATTTCATGTTGCTTTCCCACTTTCCACTTCAAGCAGTTTCTGGCTGCAGAGGTGACATAGATCTCTATCCATTACTAACTTGAAAATCTGATCTAAAGCTCTGTGAACCTGCAGGCAGTGCTCAGTAAATTGGTATTAAAACCCATATGAGGAATTGCATAATCCTTTAAAGAACATTTCATTTGCCAGTGACCTTTTCAGCACTGGAACTAGTTGCTTGTTTGAAATGATTTTTGCTAGAATAATCCTCAATACTTGCATGCACCCTTTATCTAGCATGAACCCTGATTTTTTTTCCACAGACCTGTCATATTAGGCTGTGGTTTTTCAGGTAGATGGCTTTAATACAACCAGTATAATCAAGATATATTGAGTAAATTGTCAGTAAGCTATGAACAGTTGACTGCAGGTGCAGCTGATGATACACCACTAGCAGTGTGCAGTGACCATAAAATTATTTACTTATGAAGCTGTTCCAGAAGCAGTCTATCGGGCAGCAGTTTTAAACCCTCAAAATTGCAGAGTCCCATCGATATTAAACCTGGCTTTAAAAGATCAGATGCAACAAGTCTGGGTGAATGTGGGAAACACTGACTTTTGCAGGGATATTTTCAGTGCTTTATATGTGACTTTGCAGTTGTTTGGTTTTTGGGTTTTTTCTCCTGGCCACATCAATTAGGCAGTCAGAGAAAATTAAGGCAGCACTAGGGTAAGCAGTAAGCATGTAGCACATAGCTGAGCTATGTGGCAGCTTGACCTCATCCTCCACTGATGGTTCCTCACTTTTGTTACCAGGAGTATAAAACTTATTAAAATAATTGCTGACTTTTTTTTTTTTTCCTTTTTTTCCTCCCATCTGAGACGCTACAAAACCAAGGAATAATTTATTCCTTCTGAAATTGTCTGAAGGTCCCTGGCTGTGGTGCTGTCATTGCCAGAGATGTCAGAATGCATCCGAACTCCAGGTACACTTCAAGTTCAGATCAAGACCTTTCTTTTTACAGGAACCTTTTAATGATACCAGAAGATAAAGCTAAAGAGGAAAAAAAATTGAGTCCAGCCACACTTCAGCTTTGCTTTTCACCTTTGAAATCTTTATGACTGAAATTACTTTTTCCCTATGCAAATTACTGAAATTACTTTCTCCCTATGTAAAGACACTGTAATGCCTTTACATAGAGAGAAAGACCCAGGAACACAGAATGCTTCAGAGGGTCAAATGAAAGACAGCAGATACCATATTGTAGTTATATTAACAAAGTCATTAATTAAAAATATACAGGAATAATTGTTATGTATGTTTCCAGAAGAGCCAAAAACAAGAGCTAGTCTACTCATTCTCTCAGACATGCTATGGCATAGACACCTGTTTCCAGCAACTGTGAAGAGATCTGTAAAGCTGAATTCCAAGTATGGAAGTAAAATTTCTCTTGATAAAATTTTCTTCTAAGAAATTTTATCAAGAGATTTTCCTCAGTGGAGTTTTGGGGAAGAAAATTATTTTTGTGGCTGTTATTACTCCAATATGAATCTTTTGAGCAGGAGGTTGAAATGGAAGATCCTTATCCTCAGACTCAAAGAATACTTAATACAAAGCTTTCAGACTTAAAAAGGCTTTGCTGACATCTTATTCTTTCACCATTTTTTTCTTGGAAAGATAAGAACATTCTCTCTTCATGGGAAGACAATATGAGTTGTGATGAACAAGAGGCAAACCAGGAAGAGGCACTTTTGTAATAAAATTTGAGGGTGGCTCCCAGACCACTTTGCTCCATCAGCCTCTCATATAGATTAAAATCAATTAAATGAATAATAACTAGTCCATAGGTAGTGTGTACAGCTTTAAATCCACTGATTTCTCTAAATCCATGTTACATATATGTTGAAAAAAATCTGGCAAATTCAAGTATTTATGAAGTCGCACATCAAAGACTCCATCTCAGTTCTAAGAGGTGTACTTGCACTGTTCATGCAAGAACCAATAAGCTAGGAACTTAAATATTACTGTTGTTATTAGACTGTTAAACCACATTATACTGTTACCAGTACTTCATTTAAATTTTCTGCAGATATTTAGTAATGTGTAATTTGTTTGTTAGATTGTTGCTTTTTTCCCCCTCTCTGTGTTACACCCCATACTTTTTTCTCCCTTGAGAACTAGGTTGGGATTCACTTCAGGAAAATCTCTTTCTCCCTATGGAGGGATCGATCTGTATTAGTACTTTTTTGCCATGTCAAAACTATACTCCACACACAGGAATTATGGATTCAATGCCAATGATTTAAAACAATCTCCATAGTGCAACTAGATTTTTTGTAAAAGTGCCCTCTATAAACCTAAAGAGCATCGCAGAGTCAGGTGAAATAATGTCTTGACACATGGCAGTCAATATTGGTGAGTGTAGTAATGTTATTTGTGCAAGTTCCATACTTGGAAGCTCTTTCTGTAGGAAATCCACAGTGATGTCCATTACTTATGGCAGTAAGTAAGAATTTCTATATTTTTAAAAATTATTATTTTCATTACCATTTTTTTAATGTTTGAGGGGTGAAGGGAAAGAATATGTCCCTTCCCATCTGGTTACCAGAACAGAAGACCACAGCAATATCACAGCCCCTAATGCTCTGAGAGCAACCAGTAAAAATTGCCAAACACTGTTGTTGTTACTAGACAGTTCAAAGTGAAAAGATGTCTTGTTGTTTTCATTTAGCAATAACAACAATTGGTATCAAGGAAACAGTAGTGCAAACAGGAAATTGAACATGCAGAATAAAAGGAATAATAGGATTTGGCCATTGCTTTTTACATGAAATAGCAGAGGAGGGGAAGATTGAGGGATTAAAAAAAAAGAACCAAACAAATTAGCAACAATATTTTAGCAATGCAGTAAGTGAACTCGAAAATGCCTGAAGTAGGAAAAATAATTTTGGTAACAGAAGAACAAAAAGTGAGCAAAAATAAAAGGAGGTGTATCCACTCCCATACAAAACACTGCTGTTTGACTACAGCTGATCTGTACTTTAATGCAGCAATAGAACCTCTGCTGTAAGAATAAACTGAATAAAAAAGAGCACTGGGAACAAGTAAGTCACTTAGAAAATTAGTTCTCACCCTTTCTAAAGTGTTTTGCATTCTGATTGGAATTCATTATGTGAATGTTACTACTTCACAAGATAAAAACCATTTATTTTCATGTTTATGAAATGTTCTTTAATTTATTCTATTGCTCTGTTGCCAGCTTTTTATTTTCTGGAAATTTTCCTTTTCTCATTGATCTCTTTTTCCTCTTTCACTCAGTGTATTTTTTGGGTTTTTTTGTTTGTTTGTTTTTTTTTGTTTTTTTTTAGTTAAATAGAGCAAGATTTACCAGGAGGTGAAGTAGTCTTGGGGTTATAATTCTATATATCTCTTCCTGGAACTACAGGGGACAAGGCAAAATGTTTTCTGACAGTATCCAATGTTTTCCTCGCTTGGTTTCATTCAGTTCTGACTTCAGGACTTGATCTTGAAATACGATCAAGATCAACAAATCTGGAAACTGGATTGTTTTAATATCTGCTGTCTCTGGTATGCCATCACCCTACACAGAGATGGACAAAGAAACTGAGAACTTATTCATCTTGGACTTGGAACATCTGCAAACCTAATATTTGTTTTTTTCCTTTTTACAGTTCAGTGACTTCGCAGTTCTTTTCCCCATCCATTTTTACTGTAGTTGTTCAATCAGCCATTTTCATCTGTATTGTCTTGTGATTGTTTCAAATGTTTGTGGTGTTATTTACTTCACAAGATGCTGACAATCAGTGTCTGCCAGATGTTCTTGGAATCAAAGGAGAAAGATGAACTGTGACTGCATCAGACAACAGCTCTGTCTGGGTTTTTTTTGTATTTTGTATTTTTTATTTTATATATGTGAATAAATAATTCAAAAACATAGTCTGACAGCATATGATGAAAAATAATGGGCTAATCAACTAAGCAGTATGTGAAAGACAAAGTATTTACTTCATGATTTTGAAACACATCACCAATGTTCACATGCAATGATCATGCTGCTGTAAGGTTTTATGAGCTTTACTGTTAATACTTGTGTTATATGAGATTCCCACAGTCTGCACTACTAAACCTCTAAGGTCAGATTCCTCTTACCAAGAAAAGTGAGACCATAGTTATGATTCTTCATCATAAAGAGATCATCTAATGACACAATGAATAAGACCAAAGCTGCATCAAGCGTTAAGGAGATGCCTGGTCACGTGCCTGGAGTTTTATTTTTTCGAGTTAGAATTATTTCTGTTCTTATACTTACAGTACCTTTTTAACATTATGGCTCAGGAGGGGGAAAACATCAAACCATTCAGAATTATTATCCTCAAAACAGAAACGAAATGTCAAGATCTGGCTGCGATAAAAGCAAATTAATTTCTATTGTATCCCTGTTCTTCACGCTTTGCTAAGGGAATTTACTGCTTATTAAAGGTAACAGATTGACTGCCCTGTGAACAGAGGTCTTCTATTGATCTTCTGAGCAAATTTGGCAGTGTGAGATGTTTTCTTACTGATGTACCACCTTTTTGGCTGGAGGGATCAGACAGAAATTCTGCTGCAGTTCCTGGTTTATCTGCGCAGGTGCTCACTTTCCCCAGAACCACTGTGAGTGTTGATCAGTGTCTGCCAGGAAAACAGGAGACTCTGCTTTAATCTCACCACACACTGCTGGTCTGCACCACGACCTGAACCACTCAAGGGAAATGGGACATTAATGTATGTGTACATTCATCTGCTCATTACTTTGTGTCTGGGCATTCATTTTCTCTTAGGCTCACTTTTAAAAGTGAGGAACCATAAAACTATAAAATATACACCTTCACAAAAAAAAAAAACCTCAAAAAAACCCAAAACCAACCAAAAAAAAAAAAAAAAAAAACAAACCAAAACACAAAAACAACCGACAAAAAATCCCCTCCACATTTTCAGGTTAAAATGAGTCTTTGAAGCTTCTAATTACTGCAAAAGTAACATGCAGATGAAAATTTTATCATCAACATTCGAAGTGCAAACACGGTTGAATTCACAACAGATTTCCCTTATTTGTTTTGATTTTATTGGGCAAATTTTTTTTTCCTAGCAAGTGTGGAATTTGTGCTTTATCTGTGTAATAAAACTGCATAGACATAAACTTTTATTCATTTTTAAATGGGAGATGAGTTCTCAGCAATAAACTGATATTCTCCTTGAAGTGTGTTCAGGCCCTGCACCTTTCAAACTGCTAAGAATTTGATACAGTCTTTATAATTTTGATTTTCTAGATTTTTCTTACTGACAAGTACTAGAGCAAGTCCCAGGGTCATTTGTCAAAACTAGAACTGGTTTTGCTTCTTTCCACACTACCTACAAGGAGAAAAGTAATTTAAGTAAAGAGATGTCCTGAAAAAGAGAGATGTTTTGCAAGGCAACTGACAGAGTTCCTCAATTAAAAAAAAAATCCGTTTATCAGTGCTGTGACAAAAAATATCTTATTGACTTTTACAAATGAGTTTTATAATTAAATTTGATTGCAAGGTTGCATCCTCTAAATTTATTTTCTGTATCTGTAACCTTTATGCATCAAGGTAAGGAAAAGTGCTCCGCTTATAAAGATTGCAGCAAGGACTCCCAAATTAGTCTTCTGCAGACTGCTGTTCCCTGGAAGCTCTGTCCTGCTCTTAACCAGGCATCTCTGTTCCTATCATTGTATCCTTCTCAAGAAGGTGTCCAATTACAAAATAGAATTGCAGGCTAAAGCAATATTGAAATTAGTTTCTGTGCACAATGTTCATCCTGCCTAATTGTTGTGAACTGCTCCTCCCCTCTTTTGGTGGAAAAAGTTCCTTCAAAGGAGAAAGAGTGACTTTCACCAAACCACAATACACACAGGACAGCTTGATGTTGTATCCCTACGGAATAAGAGTAATAAACAAAAATCTGAGATTCCTGTACTGCTACAAAAGTCAGAGATCTTTACTTTTTTCTCTTTGATTTAGCATTTAATAGCAAGCTACTGTAGCACCAAAGTAAAGTTCTGATAAGTTGTGATGAATTAACATTAGACGCTAATGGGTTTTAACTGCCTGGTTGGCATCAGAGGCATCAATCAGAGTTTATCAGAAAGGCTTTCTGGGAGGTTCTGGCCTTTTTCGTATTTCCATGATGCTAGTTGCTATCATTAGGAGGTTGCTTGTAAAGGACAAGTTTGTGGGATTGGTTTCTGGGTGATAAGTGTGCCATCTGCTTTCCTTTTACAGCCCTCAGCCAGATAGATTCATCAGTGCCACTTTAAAAGAAGAGTCAGAGGGGAGGGAAAAAAGAGTCCTTGCCAGATGTTACCCAGTATTTTATGAGAGATGAAAGGCCAGAGAAATTGATGGTGATTGGAAAATTGTTGCACTTTCACTTTTCTTTTTGGTTACATTTCAAAAGAACATCTTCAATAATAGCTACAGGCATGAAAAGTCAGACTGCAAGGCTGATTGTGTCCACCTCATGTTGCAACAAGGACAGAGTTATGCAGTTTTTTTATCCCTTTCAGCTTGTGGGGATTGGGAGTCTGTTCACCTTTTTGGTGAGAAAGCCTCAGCAGAAAGTTTGAACACATCAGAGAAATAGTTGTGACTCAGCTGTGCTTCTCCTTTCAGTCCCGTTTCCTTTACACTCTTATAATTTCTTTCCTCTGCACTCCCCCAGCCAATCTGAGCCACAGGGGTGGTGGTTTCAGAGGGTTTTGCATTTCTCATCATCTCCCTACTAGGGTGGCTGCACAAAGGAGTGACAAATAAACAGAATTTCAGGTCCTTGGCAGTGGTCTGAGTGTGGGTGAGTAGAGGAGAGGAGGGGGAAATGTTGCCTCTAAGCACTTTGATGGAGCCCAGAGTATCATTTGAGATCACACCAGAGAAACAGAACCTCAAATCACAGAGCAGATAAAATTTTAATCTGAAATTCTCCATAGGATTTAGGATTAGTTGAAATGAAATATCAGGCGACTGTGAAATCTGTGAGTACCTGCAGGTACCAAAGCCCCAGAGTGGGAACTGAGCTTCACTCCGGAAAACAAGAAATGTTTAACCACCTTGTACACAAAATCTTCTGAACACTGTGAGAAGGGCAGTGCCAAACTGCTTTTCAGCTTTGTGGTGAATCACTGTGCTTATCAGGAGAGACTCTCCATGGCAGCTCAGGTGCATTTTTAAAGGGAAATATAGACACTGCAGAACACTAATGAGCAGGGAGGTGATTAGAGAATAGTCTCTATGAAAGCTGTATTCCTGGTGGATAAATTAGGGAGCAAGTATGGATTCAGACTCAAGTTTCACAACTGTTGAGTTGCCATTTAACTGAGTGTGCACAGAGTGACATTTCCCACTTTGTGAAGTTCACATCTCAGTTCTGCAGCTTAGAGACCTGAATTAAAATGTTCCTGACTTTGAAAGTTGCTTCAAGTGCCCAGTTAACTCCTGGCCCTGAAGACTCCCCATACCAAAGGGTGGGAGAGCAGAATGCTGTGAGAATATGAAGACATGCTAATTTGTGAGATCTGAATTGTTGCAGTCCTGGTAACATTTTGTAATGTTGAGTGCATCTTTTCCAAGCACACAAATATTGTGGAGACTGTATATTGGATGCAAATTGCATAAATATATGTGGCAAGAGGAGCAATTGTGCTTCCGTGTCTAAAAGACTCCAAACAAACAAAAGGAGAAAAGGTTGTTTTATTGATTGTTATGAATGGTAGTGTGATTCCTTCCCTTCACACCTTTTGGAAGAGTTTGGTGCAATCTTTAACTCTCCATTAAAGGTGAATTAATTTTAAATGGGCTAATTGTTATTAAATGGTTGCCCTAGCAATGCAAGGAGGGTTACCATAGAAGCCTCTTCTATCCAAATTGAAATATAGCCAGTCTAAGGGCTCACAGGGCTGGGGATTTTAAAATCAAAGTAGAAAACATAAACTTCTTCTTCCACATAGTGAGCCTCTGCCATTACATAAAGTCAAGGCTAGGTCAGACCCTGAGGTTTTTTCTGGCTGTAAGAGATCTTGTTTTATTTTCCCCTTCACTGAAAGTTTGAGGAAGGAAATTAATAAAGATTAAACTGTATGACATCTGTGTAGCTCATGATCTTGTCACACTTGATAGAAGATTCCTGAGCTAGCTCTTTTTCCATGGGGCAATGTAGAAATCTTACAGCTTTCTCTGTCCCTGCATTATCCTTGACACTGAGCCGGAGAAGGGAACTTCCCCTATTTCTTCGCCTTCTGATATACTTTTTCATCTGTAAATTATTTAGATACAGATTCAAAGCATTCATATTGAGCTCTAGAAACTTCTCTGAACAAAGAAAGCATGGAATATCTTTCACAGTATCACTGTGAGGTCAGTGAGTGAGTTTGTCACAGGCAAGAGATGACTAAATCACTGGTAGTAAACAGTGGGACCAGTAGGTCACAAATCCGTGATGGATCTGAGTGTTGCTGCTTCTGTCACTATATTTTATTTGCATGTCTGTTCTTCAGATGGAGTGCATGAATATTTGTGCCACTGGTCATGTTGCAAAGACTCACAAAACACAGCTAAACAATTTTCTAATCTCATGATAATGACACTGTTGTCAAATCAGAATTTAAATAATTTCTAAATATTTCTATAAAGCCATAGTACCCAGTTCAAAGGCCATGGAAGAACAAATACTTCTTTGGAAATGTTTCTTTGAAATGAGATGGGTTTCTAGTCCAACAGATTTTGTGGGAAAAGGCTTAAAAAAACCCTTTAGGGCCGAATTGGGTGCTACATGCTCAACCCCTTTTCTCTCACTCCGTGTCCCCTCAAGAATATAACATGAATCCCAAACGCAACTGAAGTAACATCAAAAAGCTTCAGACAATTTCAAGTCTTCCTAAAATGTCATGCTTCCAGAAAGACTGCATCACTGTAAGTCAACATAGAAAAGCTGGAATTCTTAGTTTCACTGCAGCATCACAGTTAGCATCACAATATTAGCTTCAAAATTAATCTCTATTTCACATAAAATTTCTCATAAAATTCAGTTCTGAACGATGTTTTTAATGAGTCTCACTAGCAAAATAATAAAATTAGCCATGGAGTACAAACTCTATGACTCTTATTACCAAGGCTTCACTTCAAATGACGTTTGTCAGAGCCTGCACTCATGCATCCATCCTTTGTCTTTGTAATTGCTCCGCAGAGCTGCTGGGCAGCTGCTCTGGAAGCTGGGGAATTCTCCACAGTTCAGAGGAGAAAGCAGCTCCTTCCCTCTGAAAATCTGGCTCCAGCTCCTCAGGCATCTCTGGCCACTGCCCAGGAGGGGTTTGTGCTTCCTCAATGTCTTTCCCAAGTGTTTAATGTCCTCAGGAGACTCACCCTGCTGCTGTGACATGAGTGACCCTGTCACTTCCCAGGGCAGCTCTGTATGGTCAAACAATATTCACACCCACGAGTGCCTGTGGAGCTCCTTTTTAAAGAGTGATGATTGCCTTGGTGAAAGCTGGAGGCTCTGCTGATGAATTCCAGTGAGAAAGAGGCTTCTCTTGGGATGGTTGTGAAGATAATGATTTCTTCTTTATCTAGTGAGGCTGTGCTAACAGAGCTAAAATAACACCAGAAAGATAAGTGTAATATTTATGCAGGAGGTGAGAATCTAAGCAAAAAGTACATAATTATAATTAATTAACAGAAAGGTTTGCCTTTAATATTTTAACTGCATTTTAGACTGCATTTTAAACTGACTGAACAATTCAGGATGAAGCAATTAAAACTCACGTTTGTTTCCTGAAAAGAGCAGGAGATTACTTTAAACCTTTTTCTAAGGGTTTTCTTAGAAACTCTTGCACATATCCATGTAATCAGTTCTTGGAAGAAAGGCAGAGGTTGTATAGATGATTTTGCAGAAATATGTCCATTAATGAATCCAGTTTGCACTAAAAGTACCTGCTACGGATTAGGACAGAAGTTAAACATTCAACATTTATGCCACTGACCTATTTCAAAAAGAATTCAGTTCACTGAGTAAAGTGATGTAAAGTGAATTGATTTCTTGAGAGACCTGTGTAAGTTGAATATGGATGCATGATAGAAACATGAGATTACCCATTGTTGCTTATCTTTTTCGGTTTGTTTGTATTTGGGTTTTTAAATATGATTGATATTTTTTTTAATGGTAGCATGTGTTTTCTGAAGACTGCACAAATCAGAGAAATTCCCACTAGAGACAAAAACCCTAGGCTGCTCTGCTGCTGTTCTAGACTTGTGTTCTCATAAGCTGCTGCATACATAAAGTTACATACACAGTAAAGTTCTGTCCTCAGAAAAATTCTTCATATCTCATCAGAATCAATATGGTTCTGAGAAAAGTATTTTAAATATCACCAAATACTGAAGTGGAACAATGATTTTCTGCCACTTCTGTGCACTGCCACTTCTAGGTTGCTCTGGTAGCTAGTTTCCATGTCTTTTTTTTTCCTCTTTGTCCAGCCCCTCAGGTCTGTCTGACATTACTGCTGTGTCCATGAGCTCACCACAGTGCCTTAGAAGTGGTGTCAGCATCCTGAGCTCAGGCTGTGCCCCACAGAACATCTCTTACCCTGGCACAATCTCTGGAGCAGGCACTGTGGGATGTTATCTCCCATGCTGCGTGTAGTGCAGAGGTACAGTCCTGAATGAATGATGGGATTGGAGGGCTCTGTGTGCTGCTTTGGCTTTTTTATGCATGCAGATAAGGTTGGGATGCAGCTGAGAGCCTTGCTCTGTAAATCATCCTGGAGGATTGACAAGGTTTTCTAACTGGTGTTGCGTGCACTGGAAAATGCTCACATGGGCAAACAGCAGGCACTCAGACATGCTGATCTGCACCTGAAACAAAAGGAAACTGTCAAGAATTTCTTTTCAGTCAGTAAGGCCGACCTAGAAATTCAGATGAAAAGCGAAAGTGCTGTCAGAGATGCGGTCAGGCATGGTATTTAAAATAGAACTTGGGAAGAGTTCTCAGCAGAAATCTTTTCCCTGAGCTTTCGGAGAAAGAGGAGAATTGTCCTGGGAGAGTGGACTTATCTACTGCTGCTCATTCCTGCTCTCCATTCTGCTGCTACTCAGGGTCAAATGTTTGAACCATGACGTAAATATCCAAAGGTTCCAAGACGGGATTTCTAGATAGAAGATTGAAAATACAATGCAGTTGTTGGTTTTTTCTTTTTTTTAATCTGCTTGTGGACATTTTATAATTTGTGTATTTAACCTTTTCTCTGTTCCTAGGATAGACAAAAATTTTACAACAATAAAAGCAGGTTGTTTTGTTCAAAACCTTGGGTTCATTTTTAAATCAAATGAGGGTAAACTTTAAGAAAAACTATTCTGACAGTGAAAATAAAAATTAGAGTGAATTTCAAGAGTTGAACTTACCAATAAAACATCCAAAGGAATTTGAAATAAATATATATATGTATAAATAAAGTAAATTAAGTGCTCTGAATTTTAGTAAAAGGTGACAGAAAAAGGAAGAACTCTTTTATGAAATCTATCAAAATATTGCTTTGCAATATTAATTCAAATATTAATTTTTGGAACTGTAAATTTATTTCTTTTGCTTTGGGCACGTTTGGTGAATGCATGAAAGGTAGACTTTTCTTCTTGAAACAACCATTTTCATATTAAAAAACCCCAAAACCCATTAAGACATTTATTCAATAAATCAAAACATTTCAATTAGAAGAAACTGTTCTGGATTGACCCAACTGTTTTTCCATTCATTTTTTTCTTCTATGCATATTCCTAGGCAATATTTCTTAAAATAAAAAGTTGCTGCTGTTTGAAGTCAAGTTGTGATTTCAGTTTTACACTCAGTTATTCAATACTTCTATTCACCATGACATAATCAAAATAAAAACCTGAAGCAGAACATTCATTATCATTTTGTGTCATCTGACTCATTGATAGAAACCTCCAATTCTTTCATATAGCTTGTTCTTCGAAGGGCCTTAACAAACATGCAACTTAATTAGCTTCAAGTATGATAAATGAAAAGTAACTGTGTACAGGATTTAATTAGGAAATTTTGTGAGGAATCATACCTTAAACAGCTAAGGAATTAGTGGTCTTTAAATACAGGAGAGGTTAGTAACTCTAAGGGAATAATCTTGGTAAACCCTTAGAAGAGGACAATCATTTGCCTAAATCAAGATCCTGAAAATCGATTAATAATTTTAAAATTATTTTTGTTTTAATACTTTGTTTCTTAGAAGTATTTGTAACATTCTATCTTCCCTTATGTTTACTATGGCACTGGAATGATTGATATAAATTGTATTGAATTTTCTGTCATTAAAATGCATGCAAAATCCAACTACAGCTGGGGAGGTAGGATGAAAATGTCATTAAATTCCACCTAGTTTTATGTTCTAACAATGGTTAATATGTTTGGTTGCTGTCAATCCTGAATTATTTACTTGAGGCAGGGAAATTAATAACAGTTTATATTTTTTTGTTGATAGACAGGATGAAAAATATAATTTGAGGGAAAGTGTCCTGTTCTGGGTCGTAGTGTCCTTTAAAGTTATTGTGTATTTTAGAATAGATTTGAAGAAAAGAAAACTGCAAGTCATAGTCGTTTTTATGTAAAAAATAATTTTAAAACAAAAAAACAATTTTAGGTTAATTTGGTTTTTTCCAAAAGAAAGAACTTTTTGAAATTGAAATTCACAAACCTGTCTTCACTCCAGCAAATTAATGACTGTCCCTATTAATGTCCCCGGGCAACCTTTGCTATTTCAGAATATGTGTGAAAATATATGTACAAGTGTATGCATATGTATACATTCAATGTGAAAATGTCAGCTGGTTCTATTAGGGTGAAGCTATTTTTACCAAAAAGAATCCAAAATGATCCTCTTAAATGTTATGCTTTTTTAAATACATGGGATAATCCAATATTGGAAATCCATAAAATCCTTCTTTTCCATAATGACTTGACTGCTATCTCTTATTTTTCTATACCTTTCATCTCCGGTCTTTCAGAGAATGACACGCAGAGCTACTCCTCCTTCCTTACCCTGCTTCTTTTTATTCAAAAGAAAATGCCAGGTTTCCTGCTGGGATGCTCACTCCCATCAATCACACATAGTGACAGGTAATTGGGATTTGCTACCCGTGGGGATTAAGTGAAGTCGTAATTGGATGCGTATCTGTCATTGTCTCAGGTGTCCTGTGCACCTTTCTGCCTTCCCATTGCACTCATTCTGCTTCTGCTTTGTTTTTGTTTGGTTTTTTTTTTTTTTTTTTTTTTTGGTGTTTTTTTTTTTGTGTTTTTTTGTTTTTTTTGTTTTTTTTTTTGTTTGTTTGTTTTGTTTTGTTTTGGGTTTTGGGTTTTTTTTGTTTGTTTGTTTGTTTTTTGTTTTTTGATTTTTTTTTGGTGGGTATTTTTTTTGGTGGCTTTTTGGTCGGTTGATTGGGTTTTTCTTGTCTGTCTGAAGGTTTTTGTTTGGTTTCTTGGTTTTGGTTTAAAGATCTTTTTCATAACAACTCTGAAAGCAGCATTGTTATTCCTACCCCTGAAATCCATAATCTGCATTGGATTCCATTATCTCTCAGAATATAAATCGCATCTGGACATGGCCAAACATCGTAGCAAGGATGCAAAACACTACAGCCTGAGGACAAGTGGTGTCCTCTTGCCCTGCTCAGAGCATTCACATGAGAAGAACAATCCCAGTTACATGACTCCATCATTGTTCCTGACTGTCCCTGGGAGCAGCCAGTCCTTTGGATACTGGGATGGCAAAGCTCATAGGGCCTGGAAGGAGTAGTGTCTGTCTTTCCTGAGGCAGAACATGGAGGATGATGATGCAGGCTCTGTGTGGCTGTATTGAGGAATATTCAGGCAAGGAACAGTTCATGATTCACAATGCAAATAACTCAGCCCAGGTCCACAAACAGTAGGCCACATGCTCCAGATGACCCTGTCCTGTTCGCATCAATTCTCTTTTATCCCTCTCAGCACAGCCTCCCATCTGTGTTTTGTTTTTCCCTGTCCTGCTTCCCCAGATCCCTCTGCACCTTTCTCATCATATGCCTTGATGTCCCTCAACATCCCAGATTTTTGTGTGGTGTCTATATACACCTGATTTTTTTCTAATCAGTACTGGAAATGTTTCTTGGGGGAAGGGGGTGGTCGGGTCACCATGACTAAATGCTATTTGGATAGTAAATAAATCAGTTTCCCCTGAAGTTGCTATGGACACCAAAGCTCCCTACAGTCCTACTCCATGATAAAGCAGGGATTCCTTGTAAGGATGTGTGGCAAGGTCCTGTAAGTCACATTAATACCCACTTTACTCTCTCCATTGCAATTTACTGTGGAGAGGCTTTCAGAGTCCTCCATCATGGCCCGGAGGGTACCAAAAAGCCAAAACTGCAGGCCCACCTTGACCTGTCCCTGTGCAGCCCTCGGCTATCTCACCCTCCCAGAGCTCTGCCATGAAGTGATGGCTTTTATCCCCATCTCCTGGGTGTTCCCTGCTCCTGGATTCCCCTTTGGTGTCCCCTCAGGGAGAGCCCAGCCTGGGGGATGCCCCCATACACTGCTCCCTGGCCCCTTCAATTGATTGATTTTCTCAGTGTTAAAGTAAAATGAGAGCCAAGACAAGGACATACCCTTGCTCAGTTTTAGGCAACTTCTTGTTTAATCATCACCCAGATGTTTGGAAGCAGTTATACCAGACCCCCTGAGGAGTGACTAGAAGGCCTATTATTATCTCTCTGCTGTTTATTATTTGTGCTCCCTTGGCATTGGTGACAACTGAAATTAGTTAGGCAGAAATGATAGAAATATGTTCTTAAAGACAAAGCAAAAAGGTGGTGGTTAAAGATGTTAAATGAATGCTACTCCAGAAAAAAACAGTTTGCCATAGGAACATCAGAAGAGCACACATAAATTATCTTTTTTAATTTCACATACCATCCTCATGTCAGGTCTCAGATTTTTCCCCAGAATTTAATTATAGGATTGCAATTTCAAAAGGATTTCTACCTACTATATAAAGTCCTTATGATAACAAGGGAGGCACTTTGCATAACCTTGGGTCCTTATCTAAAGATCACTGAGAATTGTGAAAAAATTCAGATGATTTGACATATTTTGGATCATTTCCTCTATGTAAAGTGCTCACCAGAGATCACAGTGCAGATCAGATAGTCCAGTTTATCACATGCTGTTGATTCTTCCTTTCTTTCTCTTTTTCCTGGACAAAGGACAGGTTAAAAAAAGCAAACAAAAAAAACAAATGAAAGGAAAAAAGAGAAAGAAGCAGCAATTTTTATTCTCGGCTTCATTATTCCTCATACATTTTTTATTTAATTACACACATTATTAATTATGCTGAATCTTACATTTTACATCTACTCACTCTTCCAAGGAATTTAAAAGTCATTATAATTTTAATTTTACTGCGGTTCAGTAAACCAAAAAATTATCACTTTGAAGTTCAAAACTCACTCGACTGGGTTAAATAATACTACTTTCTGATACAGAAAACCTTTATGCGTCATCTTTCTTCTCACCAACAGAACTTTCCCCAATTAGGATATGAAATTAGAAATGCCCTTTTTTTTGACCTGCACTTTAACAAAGCATGTTTCTTTCACACATAATGGAGCTACACAAACAAGGAATGATTCTAAGCTTGCTTTCTTAGAAGTGATTGTGTGACTAATCCAACAAAATACTTTTCTTCTGAATGCCTCTGTGTGGTCTGACCAAAACAGGCATAAAATCAGGTAAGCAAATGTTCCTCTGACAGTGGAACAAAACTCAAATGCAATTTGAGACACCCTAAAAATTATTTAATTATTTGCGATGGACAACTGATTTTAAATTTTTTCGTCCAAATCAGGAAAATATAAACACCATACAGAGTATGGGTTACCAAAACAGAGCTGTCTAAAGAAGCTGGGATGCTCAAAAATCTCCAGGAAATATTCCTTAGTGTTTAAATATTAAATCTTATCAGGCAAATTCTCAATTGTAGCTGCAGAAATCAAGCACTGTGATTTCTATTCTTTCTGAAGAAATTGCAACATAGCAGATGCTGGAAGGCAGCTGTGGGCAGTGTCAGTAAAAAAAGCAGTGTCTCAAACCAAAGCAGCCCTGCACAAGGGGATGCTGATCCTTATGGGCATGAACAGGGAGCTGTGGACAAGTGAAAAATTGTAAAACTCACTGATGTCCATCAGAATGCTAAACTGGAGAAAGAAACATGACTGTTATGTAGCACAAACAGCTGTAGGGATACTCCCAAGCAACATACACTGTGATAGATTATGTTAAGCCAAGTCAATGGCCTGTTTCACTCTTTATAAACCTTTGAGCTAATTAATTAGTTGTGCAGGGTGTGGATGCCAGAAGTAGATAACTGACAGCAAACTTCAACTTGCTCTATACAGGCTGCAGAATGCCTTTGGTACCGTGAATGTTTTTTTTTCCAAAACCCACCCTCCAGTAGTCTGGTGCTGTTGTCATATCTGGACACAGTAACTCGGGGTGTGCTACTATCACATTTCAAAAAACAGAAGTGTTTCAGGCCAGATGACAACAATATACCAGACTGGCCATTTATGTTCCTCATTTTAGTGACACTAAAGTGTGAAATCCTACAGGTGATCAAATGGATAAGGAGTTAACCTTTACTTAAATAGAGCAAAAACTGTGTACTGCATCATATTATCCAGCAACAAGAAAGCCTACAAGAACAAAAACTGTCCTTTTCCCATTGTCTAAGTTGTGTTACATGAAGTAGAACATTATTGATCAAACAAAATCTCCAGAATATTATTACTCTGTCACTCAGTGAGTCAATTTTTGTTTGATTACATGTTTGTATGGTTTAAGGAACTTTTATCTCTCCTCAGACAAATGCACTTTTTCTTTGTGAAGTTGTAAAAGAATTCAAGCAGATCTAATAAGGTGAACAAATAATACGTGTTTTGAAATATAGCTACAGATGCAAATTTTGTAGTACAGTGATGCTTCTCTCTTGAAAACATTTTAGACACAGTTGCAATGAGGGACCTTCCAGCACCTCTTACCCCAGTAAGAGTACCCTTAGACACACGTGAGACCCAAGTGAGAAAACCTATGCATTTAGCAGAGTTTTCCTTCAAATATCTTTTGTTTATGAGCTGTTCTATGAAGCAATTAGCAAGAAGAAAGTTGCATAACAGCAGTTATAGGTATAGGAGCATCTGTACAAGACAAGATGGAACAGATGCTCCAGCTGAAGGTCAAACCATCATGCACATACTGATGGTACCTGCCTGAGCTTGCTCCCCTGTCACGGTGTGACTTGGGTTTGCCAACCTTAATATATTTAATTTCTTTAAAGACAGGACCCAGGAGTAGAGACAAGGCAGGCTCAAAACTTAAAAAGGTACAAGAAGAAATTTATTAATAACACAAAAAGAATTCAGAATAATATTCCTAGATTATTCAGTCTCCATTCCAAATTTCTTACCAACAACATACAGAGAGGACTTCAGTCAGTTATTCACCCAAATAATCAGCTCAGTTCACTTAAGAGAGAAAAGTTCCTTTTTTAGTTATGGCTTAGGGGGTGTCTTCACCTTCACAATCTACATCCACCCGGGAAAATATTGCAGATTATGACTCTCCTCTCATTTTTTCACAGTCCTTCCTGAGCTGTGCTATGGGTTATGTTACACAATTGGGGTACCACTTTTAAAGGCAGGCTGCTGAAAAACAAAATTCTCTTCATCTCCTTCACTATCAAATGTCTCTGTTCATATTCCAGTCCCAGAACAGAGAGAGATCCATTTCCGCAAGGCAAAAAGTCTTCTTCTCAAGCATCCAAACCTCCCCAAGTATATTTCACAGTTGAAAGGAGTTTTAGTGAAGTCATAATCCCCCTTAGCCCACAAAAAAGGTTTTCAGCTACTTATCAGTTGCATCTTTTCAATCTCTTCCCACCAGGAACTTTATCTTCATTCCGCTGACCTCTGTAGTCTCCATGCTTCATTTTTTTTTCATTCATGGGAGCTCAGGAGATTCTCGATATGCAGGCATAAAGGAGTTAAAATTGAATCCAGATCGTGAAGAAGTCACGTGGGCAGTTGGAGGCCTCTTCTCTCAGAATGAGGAGGGAGGGGGGAAGGGAGAGCCTTTGGTGGCTCCCTGATCCTCCCTGCTTGGCCACTCCACGTGGAGAGTTGAGCCCGGGCCGCGTGGGGCTGCCCGGAGCCATGTGGTCAGCGGGGCTGGGACCATGTGGCCGGGCTGGGCCCCCCACCAAGCCGGGGCCGGGGTCCCGAGCCGGGCCCCGCAGAACCGGGGTGCCAAGCCGGGCCCCGCAGAGCCGGGGCCAGCATGCCGGGCCTGACCCCACGCTGAGCCCGGACCCAGGCCAGAGCCCCAGCCAGGGACCACCGCACTTCAGGAGGCCGGAAGCCGAAAGAGAGAGCAGTTAACTTAATCCACTGTGATTTGTGAAAGCGAAATAACCTTCCATTGGTTTCCCGAGCTGTCCATCACCAAATCAGCTCTCTGATTGCTGCCAGGGGAAGCTCCCAGCGATGGGAGAGCCCCTCCCACTCCCCAGCCTCATGGAGCTTGCCCTGAGGCAAATCCGCCCCTCTGCCCCTCGCATGTGAAAAACCAACACATCCCCAAAGCGGAGATCAAGGAACCGGCTGAGGAATTGGGGGTGCTGAATTCACCTATTTTCTCCATTTTCAGCATTACATTTACTAAACCAGTACGAAATAATCATGAAATAGTTGTACTGAAGTTTGGAATGATAAGATTGCAATTTTTAAGTTGCCTGTGTCCCTCTAATGAATTCCCCTTAGTCACCAGACCATGTGGTTTTCCATGAAACAAGCTAGTGTCCTGGATAGGTGATACCCAGCTTTCAGAAGGATCAATAAAAATAGGATGCATTAAAGGAAGGCAAACCCAGAAAATAATAGCCCACACTACCACTTTGCTGTTCTTTGAAGTAGATGGAGAGGGCAGGAGAAGAAAATGCAACTCAATTGTCTTTAAGTGCATAGGTGGTTCTTGAAAGATTGATTGTATTGTTTGATCTAAGTGGCTTCAGCATTTCTGATATATTTGTTGCCCAAGGCAGACAGGAAATTTCAGATTTAAAGTCATCACTGTACATTTCTGGCATAGGCTAGTAGGACAGATCAAAAGAGCAATTGAATTTACATTAGTGAGTGAACAAAGATTTGCTAGACTGTTCTTGTAAGGATGAAAAATTATGGTGAAAACTCTGTTGGAGTAAAAGAAACAGAAGAAGAAGACCCAAAAGAAGCATAAGGAGATTCCTCAATGATATAAACTGACACAATGCTAAAGAACCCATTTCAGTTAACACCAGCTGTGATCTAAACCATAAACCTGTGAAGTTTGAACATGGCGTTCACTCTGTTAGCCAAGTTATTTTGCAAGTGGTGTAAATTTGCTGATCACCATGAAAGTTTTGACTTTCTTGCCAGTGCTTAATATATTGATTTGTTGTAAAATGGGGGAAATGTTAAAGATGTGTTGATCTCAACTACAGCTAAAATATTTCTCACTTACTTACACCAGAATTTTTTTTGTTACATTTTGATTACAAAAATGCTGAATCTTGAGGTAAAAAAACAGCACTGAATGCACTGTCATGGGCAGAAGCCAATTCTGTGCTACAGAAGACGATACATGCACCAGGTGAAAATGAGAGATAGAAGATTACACATCAACAGGGAAATGTCTGGAAATCTTTTGACCATTACATTCCATAATTTGTAATTCATGCAGTATTAAAAGCTTACACTTTGTGGATTACGCTGATTTATGACTGGATCCCCCTGAAGGACTTTTTAGGCTGCCTTTTTTTCTCCCCGTTTTTTCCTAATTAAACTAAATTTTTTGATTCTTTACTGAACTTTTAATTTTCTGTCTTAATTCTTTATCTTCTCCCAGGCATTTAATTAGGTCTGGCAAAAATAATCTGAGGTAAAGGGCAGAGAGCTCCACAAATCTGGCTACACTCACTGTAGGGAAACTAAGAGTTACAGTACTTCAGGCTGCTCCCCGCAAGTCATAAGGCTGGCATATCCACTCTGCTTAATTCCACCTAAGTGTGGAATACCTCAACTTCATGCCCTCTGAATTACCCTTCAGGAGCTTCTAAATTACTTTCACTCACCTTGCTCAAGGGCATCTTGTGGAGATTAGACTCCTTATTCAGGTACCTAACTCAGTTGGCTAAAGTCAAGCAATGTGAATACTGCTTTATAGCTACTAAAAGAATAAGCCTTGTAACCTTTAACTGGCATCTGCAGGCAGTTAATCACCATCAAAATGGTTTCTCGAAGCTCAATGTTTTCCCACCAGAAGATGTTGTAATTCCTGCAGTTAATTCCTTTGTAAGATGATGATGCATGTCCAGTTCAAAGCGTTTAAGACAGCAAATTGTTATCTGCGCAGGAAGTTCAGTCATTCAAATAAAGATCAGGACCCCTGTACACTTTGGTCTCACTTATAAAAAAAAATCTTCCTTATTAAGAAGTTTGCGAAAATAAAATTTAAAAAATCCAGTTCCTTTAACCAATTTGTAAACAGTTAAGAGTTATTGCAAAACTTCCTTTGATTATATCCTTTGGGAAAAATAACATTGATAACACCACCTTGTATTGCACGCCACTTATCAGAACAAGAAAAGGCAAATACATAGATCTTTCCCAGGTATTACCTACCTCTGAGCCTAGCAAGGGATTTAGTTTTGATTTCAAACTGGCCAGATACAACAGAGATAGGAGAAAACTGAATTTCAGAGTCAGTGATTCCAGTAAACCAAACAAACATGCAGGGTGCTGGTCACAGTTTGAGTATTAAAATCTTGCTTTAAAATAAAATCAAAGAAAATCCAGAACATTATTATTGAGTGGTCAGATTTTTATAAGATAGAAATATTTCTCATGCCTTGAGTGAAAATCCATTTTCTGTATTGGCTTGGCAATCTAAATCTGCTAGAAATTCTGCCACAGAAGAATGGTCCTTTACCCTTGCTTTTACTACAGCTTATCTTTCTTTTCTCTTCCAGTTTATTTCCTTGTGCACCTGATAAGCAGTCTGACAATGAAAAATAAGAGATTATGTTCTGTGAAACACCTGACCCTGTTTTTATAAGACTGACACATTCTGCCTCTCCTTAACTGTTTTCATAAGTGTGAAAACTCAGGACATTTTTAACCAATTATGTTTTGTTGTCATTGAAAGAAATCAAATACATCACTGATGAAGGAGGAAGTGCCAATTTTGATGTTAATGCAAGTGTCCCCATCACTATTTGATGTCTTGTTCCTTGTGGTCGGAAGCTATTTTATGCATTAAATTGAATGAAGATGTTGTTACAGTTAGGAGGGGTTTGAATGCTTCAGATGGAGTTTACCCCATCTCTATCTTTCTCCTTTTTGAGTGCAAAGGGAAGTGGTACTGATGAAGTAACTTCCTCAGAGATTGTGCTGTGCAGTGGTTGCCAACAAGCCAAGGCAAAAGGACAAATTATGCATTTTTTTTCTCACAGATAATAGGTATGCTTCTCACAAAGCATTGCCCACTCCGTGATAAGGCCTTGAGATCCTTGCTAAACAGTGGTAGAGAGCTTTGGGAAAGGACATGATAATCACTTTTAACATTTAAGAGAAGGCACACAAAGGAGTTATTATATAATTTCCCTCAGATATCAGTTGGGTTGCGTTCTGATAAAGACTGACTGAATCGGAACAATAATGGAGAAAAAAAACCATAAAATATTTCCTCACATGAAAATCCAGATCTTTCTGTTTCACACTGCTGTTTTCTTTTGGACAAGAGGCTGGCTCTGAATTACTTAATGGTAAGGCAGTTTTCTCAAATTCTGTTAGATTTCTCCCATAACCTATTCTTTCTTTTCAAGAAAAGAAGATGAATGACCCTTAAACCAAAACTTTTGTTGGACAGACTACAGTTCAGTTCATGTTTTGATTATCGCTTTCCTCTTTTCTTTTGGATGTCTTAATGTACTTTGGTACCTTCAAACTACATTTAAGAACTCAGCATATGCTAAAAAATTCAGGATCACTATGATTTCTTACAGTCATTAGTCTCTACATAAAATCAAAAGGGGCGAATGATTAAGCAGGAACTAAAGAAGTGAAAAATGAAACCCAGTACCTGTGAGAAATGAAACTGTTTCACTTGGGATGTGTGAGATTATGCTTTTTTCCTAGAATTTTAAAAATATTTGTCATTATGTCATACACAGGAATCATTGAGGGGTTTGTTGCTTTAGAGTCACATGAGATTTCTTTAGTTCTAATGATAATAGGAAGGGAAAGATGTGTGCATATAATGGGGGTGCAGGAAAGTGGAGTTGTTAGGTAGAGCTATGTTCCCATACAAACAAGAACAGGGAAAAATAGAGCAGGATAATGGTCTTGGTGCAATGATTGACATTGGCAATCCAGCCCAGCTCCCTGACAATAATTATTTCCTGAAATGTGTTTTTTGAAGTTATGCCTCTCTCTCTTTTGTGTACAAAAGGCAAGAGAGTTCTACCATTAATTTTGGGATGTACCAGACCCTAATGGAAGTAATTACATTCTACACATGTACTTATAATAAAACACTCAGTTTGAGAGATGACCCAAATGCACAAGTCACAAGCTGCTTAAGAAGCTTCATGAATCAGAGCTTTAACCTGTTCCAAGAAATCAGTCTGAACCCCCAATTAATATTTATTTGGCCTGTTTTGACAGTCTCAATAATGGAAATATCTGCACTAATGAGCAAGTAACATTCTGTGCCCAGTGCCACCACAATGACATGGAGAATTATCACTCTCTGCCCTTTGGTGTGAGTTTGGTGTGAGGCCCCTGCTCACACACCTGAGAATTGGATATTCCTGTTAACTACAGTGAAACAGAACAGGGGCTTGGCTAACCTGGAGGTAGAAGTTCATTATCTTGGGAGAACCACACAGGTAATTTTCTCTCAGCTCCCATGTGTGTATCACAGCACCATACTTCTCTTGATTAGTAATTTGTTATTATTGTTGTTATTATTATTAATTTTGGAAAGGTGAGTCCAGAGCCTCCCTCCTAAACTCCCTTTTTCTGGAACTTAACTGTGCTGACAGACAAATATATTTTTTACTTTCTGATTTAAAATGTTTCTGAAAATTGAGCTGGTTTGCTCTCTACTTTGCTGAGTAAACATAAGGGAAAATGGGTTTGACAGGCGTGGCACTTGATCTTCCTTTTTCCGGACTTCAACCAGATCTTTAAAACATCATTCCTTTGAATTTCATTTTTCAAGTGATCCATTAAAACATGTGCCTAAACTGGACATTATTCTAAGCAAAGCCTCACCCGAGTTTAAGGAAAAAGTTATTTTCTGTGCCTGGTAACTGTTCTCTCTGTAAAATATCCCAGAGTGAGACTTGGGTGTTTTTGTAACTGTTTCATGCTGATTTCCCAATTCATTACAATTCTCCATACTTTTCTTGCAAAACTTCCAATGAGCCTTGAGTTCACTCTTTTTAAATTACACTTTTCTTTTCTTGCTCTTCTTACGGAATTTACCTTTTACCTTTGATATAACTTTTCCCTCCTTAATTTTGGACTATTTCTCCAAATTTCTGAGATTATTCTGATGTGTTCCTGTCTTCTGAAAAGATTTTGGTCTGCTCTGTGTATTTTATAAGTCTATCATCATTTTCATCATCTGTATCCTTAATGGAAATAATGATATGAATTTGGGTATAGAAGAGATTGCAACCTGCTTTGTTTGTCTTTTTCCATTTTTGTTTTGTTTTGTTTTGTTTTGTTTTTGACAGAAGCTGTTACAGTTTGATCTAAGCAGATTTTTTCCAGCAAATTATGTGCCCATTTTATGACAATATTCCCTGACATATTTTTCCTTATCCATCCTACATTTTTTATTTCTATGGGTTGATATCAGAGGCCTTACAGAATTTAAGACAGTACTGCACCTGTGTTTATGCTTGTACCAGTAACCATGCCAAAATAAATATTTATTTGCTTGGAGAAGTTACTACTCAAACAAACTCTTAATTTTTTGTTACTCTCTCCTACATGCTTATATATTATTATTACATATATTAATATTTTTTAAATGTTTATTTCCTGTTAATGAAATCAGCATGAATCATCTCATTCTCAGACTTTATCTCTCTATGCTATTTTTTTAAAGAAAAGCTCCCACAAATTTCCAGTCTCCTGGGACCACCTTTTCTTTCAATAGCAACAATTAAATGCTAAGTGAAGAATTTTTTTTTGAACTAGCCCTCCCCATGACTTTCATCAGGCTCTGAACACAAAAATACTCCCTGCCATAAATTCTGTAATACACTGAAATTATCTCTTCTTTTCTCCTACTCTGATCTGCACACCTGTGCACTGTTAATATAATTACATTAAGCATCTGGTTGCCTCCGAGTGTCTTTGTGTAAAAATTGAATCAGGGAATTCACTGAGAATATGAGCTTGCATCACTCCTTACTTAGTTTCCTGTTGTGTTAGGTAGTGAATTTGTTTTTATATTTCCTTCTTTTCACTTCTTAAGTATCTTCAAAGCCTTTTATAGACCTTGCTGCTTATGATTTTTTTATTATTATCCAAGTTCTAATTGTCTTCTGGATCCTAAACCACATTTCAGTTATTTCCTGACTCCCTCCTGCTTCCAGAAGTCCTCTACTAAATTATTAATGCCGTTAGCTTTCTCCTTCCCTCATCAATCCAGACTAGCTTCAGCACAGGGAAATATTTTGTTTGAAGCAGAGAATGAAGTAATATAAGGAATTTAATGTAAAATGTATGAATTTTACAAGCAAAATAAAGATCTCCCTAACACTATTTTTGGGAGTGAAAGAAAATTAGGGGATAGAGATTGTTCATTCAGTTTGCTACTCTTTGTAGGATGATTTGGCTCAGCAGTGAGGCAACCCTGCAAATCACTTACAGAGTGATTTAAAGTATGCTGTGTAACTCTGGATAATTTTGATTTGTAGTTTCTTGTTACTTTTCCCCATTTTCAGGAGTAACTGTCATCTAGCCATGAAGCTACACCTTTGATTGTGGCATACATTATCTTCACACATACCCAATCATTGAGTTTTGTCTAAGCTTATAAAGGATGAATAGTTTTAATATGTTCAGTGACTGAAGGGAAAAAGTCTTTATATCTCAGAATTAATCCTCACTTTTAAGTTTCTTTCATGGCACGAGAAGTGATCAATAAGATTGTTTAGTCTGGTTCAGTTTTTTCACTTTGAGAGCTATGGGGCCAAACCTTTTACCTCCCCATTTGTGTGCTTAAGTGAAATTAGTCCAGTGATAGACCTCAGACACCGAAGCTGCTTGTTTTCCTGGATGTCCCTTTTGTTCCACAAATTGTGCTCATACCAGAATCAAGCTGTGCAATCAAAAGAAGAGTATTTATCCTGAAAAACAACTTGTTACATAAAGATGTCATTGCTGCATCCATAACTTACTTAAGCTTAAATAAAATGGAAATTCGTCTGTTTTCAAGTAATCTAGAATGGTGGAAATTTGGATGCAGTTTCCTTCTAAACAAAAGAAGGGGTGTTAGCTTTCCTTTTAAACACCCTGTAAGTATTACAGGACAGTGATTTTTCCTTTGTACTTTCATATTTCTTAGCACTTCTCGGTATCAAACATTGACTACATAAAATTCCTTTGATCTTTCCTTGGAAATACTTGGGGCATGTTGCCTTAATTCCATTTTGCCCTGCAAAAGTTTTCTCTCTCAGCTCTTCTTCTGTGTATGCATGTTTTCTCTCTCAGCTCTCCAGACCAGAAGCAGCAGTTGTCATGCCAACATAACGCATTTGCTGCTCTTGTATTCCTGTAATTTTTGCTTTCTTTTTTGATGGCCGCAGCTGACAAACTTTTTTTTAGAAGCACAGACATATAAAGTTATCCTCTTGTATTTTTTTTTTGCATGTAGATGGTTGCAAAAATTATGTAGTTAACTAAGCTATAATTTGATTCATTCCGAAACACACCCAAGGAAAGTTTTCCCAATGACATCTAAAATGAATATTCTTGGATAATACACCAAAAAGCAGAGGCAATTTCATGTACACTGTACAGATTAATACATGAAGTTACAATTTGCTTGTTCGGCAAATCCAAATTGTACTTGGAAATACATATATAGTTGGACAATTTAGTGGAAAATATTCTATATGTAATATCCTTGGAAACCTTCCTGCAGCAATTGCAGCAGCTGAATTGCCAAAAGTTCGATGCATTTGTAAACTTTATTTTTAGCTTAAATTTTATTTTTCTACACAATCCTTTCTTCTTCATAATAATAATGTTTTAGTAACATTTCTAAAGAAAATGAGTACACATTGGTGGAGATGTATAATATTAAAAAAACTGCCATTTTTTCCTTCATGTATTAATTTATTAATTTTATCTAAAAATTTTATTCTTAATTATATCTAAATATATCAATAATTCTAGGACTAACAATTGTTCATTAAAAATTTTTTCCCAGCACTTGGATGGTTTCGGTAGCCATAAGTCAAAAATGACAAAATTAAAGAATATGACCAGGACAATTGTTTTCAAATGTAATAAATTTATAAATGTAATAGCCTGTTTCAAATGTAATAAAAGCTTGTGGTAGGAAAACAAAAATAAGGAAAATGAAGAAGAAAAGAATAACATCACCAATAATAATCTCCAAACAATACCAAAACTTGAAAATTGACAAAAAAGAGCTGAAGAAAATACACAGTGAAAGACCTGATACATAATTCTCCTATTGCCACTAATCTGGCATTTCCAAACATTTGAAGTATTTTGAATCGTATTTAGAATACTTTTCTGTATACAGCCCAGACTATAGCCAGAATTTTTAGTGAAGGTATATCTTCTGTGTAGTTTTACATTATTATTTTATCAAATTTCCCTGTCAAATTATTTAGTAATGTAGTTGTGGACAAATATTGAAGAATATTTGTAGAAAGTAAAGATAAAAACTGCAATGAGCATCAGTGGACCATCAATATTTTAGGAAAGCAAAATTACCTAAGTAATTAAAAATCCAGAATCACAGTCACAATCAATGGATTGTGAATCAAGTACAGCAGAGAAATTATAAAAATACCAATGCTAAGATTATATTGTTAATTAACTAATGCACTGCAGAAAATTTCAATCCATTTTTTGATCCATTTCCTTCTTTGTTGATTCACAAAGAAGAAAAAGTTGCAACAAGTCTCATATAAGTTATACATTACTAAGTGTTGGCTGAGAACTTCAGGGAGTGGATATTTCTTTTCCCTACAAACTTTGCCTCCCTTGCATCCTGTCAATGTCTTGATGACAGCAATCAGGCTAACCTGATTTGTTTGTTATGCTGAAGAAATTATGTGCCTCTCTCCCAACACAGCCTGCAAAGGAGACACATAACAAGTCTCGAATTTTTTACAGTCTTTCATGGAAGTATGAAAATATGAAGTTGTCATCGTACAACATTTCCCAAAGCTTATTCTTCCTCCTCAGAGGCAGGTGTGCTAATGTAGTACAGCACTGGGTGTCTTGAGAAAGAGTGATGGACCGTGACAAGGTGACTTTCTTTCTTTCTTTCTTTCTTTCTTTCTTTCTTTCTAATGAATGTTCATTTTATCTCTTCCCATTCCCAGAGTGAGGGCCTGAGGACAATTCTGAACTCAGGTATTCAGGGTGATTTACATGTCAGTGTGGCACAAGCAGGCAGCAGTCACAACCAGTTATTTATTCTGCTCTAAATAAAAAGGCATAAATATGCCTTTCACTTCTGACTTCACTGGTTGCTATTCAGGGAATAAAGGAGCAGCAACAGAACCACCAAGACCAAACAGAGCAGAAAGCCTTGTTGGCAAGGGTATCCATGTCCCTGTCAGCCCCATGGAATATCCAGCAGAAAACAGCAGCAATATTTATTTATTTAGTTGTTTGTTGCTTTGCCCAATACAGAGAAAAAGCACATGATCAAAACTCAAGTTACCAGGATGTCACGGAGTTGCCAGGGCCCTGTCCAGCCCATGCACTCCCATCATCAGTGGTACTGGTGAAGGAAACCTTTAACATATCAGGAATGACTACAGGGCTCTGCAGGATAGAAGGAAGGGCAAGAGGGGGCCAGGGTTGTCCTCCACATTTTTGGAGCACGTTAAGAACAATGTGATGCAATGATGAGAACAAGAGGTCTTTGTTGAAATGCAGTTTTCCTCCCACTTCCTTTACAGAGATCAGTTTATAAAGTCCTTTACAGTTTGGTTCAGCTGTTCCCTTTGGGCGGTTCAAGAATATCTGTAGGAGGCTGGTTTCATACAACATCTAGGAGGTACACATTCACCTGGAGTAGGAGCTGGAGGTCAGGCAGCATCTCAGACAGCATTAAATGGTCACATTTGAGCTGCTGGACTGAACCTGTATCCCAGCCGATCAGGCTCTCTGTGTGAAATGAGGCTGATCATTCAGGAGTTTTTCAGTCATGTGAAGTGAGGATAAACTAATGTTTGCCAGATGACTGTCCGAATAGGTAGATCAGTTCATGAAATGATCAGAAACATATTTTTTTCTTTTTTTGACTTATTTTTGTACATTTCAAATAGACATGCACAGGTTTTTTATAAAACTGAAGACCAATGGTAACTTAAAATTTATGTCAGAACACTAAAGTAATTGTGGTTCTTTGATATGTTTCAGCTTTGACTGCCAAACACTCATCAAGCTGCAGTGAAGTAAAAATGTGAGGATAATATGGCAGAGCCTACCCAGGCAGCCTGATTCAGAGCAAGGGGCAAGCATAAGCCCACATTCATTTTCCCCCATTAAACTTTCTGTCTTCAAAATGTGGCAAACACAGCTTTTGTACTTGGCTGCACAAAAGGGAGTTTTCCTGTCAGCAAACAACACCCTCTGTGGATTTCTTGATTTTTACTTGAGAAGAAGCAAGACAACTTGGCACTTGGCTGTTCTTTTGAAATTCTTAGAAGCCAGATGTCAGGGAACTGTACTTTAGCAGCCCTATTACAATTCACTTTATATGTCAAATTCTAATTATGGGTCACATTTTAGCATCTCTCAGAGGTTAATACCACTGCAGAGCATAATAGGCATATGCCAGTGGGTTATCAAAAGCACTCACAATGTTTCATGAAAGCTTTGGCATGCAGGCTAGAAAAAAAGGTTACCTCTCAGACAATTTTTCAGCTAGTAAGTTTAAGAAACAGCACTGTCCTCACTGGAGATAGACTGAGTCCCATTTGCTGCTAAAGTGCCTTTTCATTTGTCTGGTGTGCTCAGAAACAGAGCAGCTGTGGATGCTTGTGGCACGCTCTTTGTTAACCAGGCTACAAATGCAAAAGTAGCTGGGGGCTTTGTCTGCTTTAAATTCGCTTCCTGGAGGTGAAGCCTTGCCTTGGAAGATTTTAATTTCTATGCTTTATAGGCCAGTTTTTGTTGTTCCTGTGAAGAAGAAAGCTTTCCTCATGGTGTGTCAGCATACAAGTAAAACAACTTGCAGTTTTTGCTTTGGCTTTGTTTCTTACCAATTAATTGGAAAAACTTATCTTAACAGCCTCTTATTATAAGCTTGAGACATTCTGAAATTAGAAATAGAAGTGTATTTTACATGGCATGTTGAAATATTTTTTCCATGGAGGATTTTTTTTTTTCAAAATACTCAGGGTTTCATCATGATTGCTTAAATTCTCATGCCTTCATTTCAATTAAATCAATAATCAGAAATAATTGCTAGAAACATTTAGTTACATAGACCTGTGACTTATTTGTTGTTTCTTTTTCTTTATCTTATTTTATTTTTTAATCAAAATACATTCTTTCCAGTATTTCTAAGTATAAACGACAATGCTATTCCTCTGCAAGCAGACTTGTAGAAAAAAAATTGCTAATTACAAAAAGTAGAATGGAAAAACAGCTGAATTCTTTAGTTTTGCTTATTTTTTTTAGGTACTGGGTCTTGATAATTTTGGAAAATAAATAGGTCTCATCCTTTTGAAGATGACAGCTTCATAGAGGCCCTGCAGTGCCTGAGCAATGAAGTATATTGAGAATATGCTCATGCATCATTTAATCTAAATTCAGCTATGATAACATAGGTTATTAATGCAACTTAGTCATCCAGGCCCAGCTATAGTCGGGCATGTGGAAATGCATTTACAGAGTATAATTCATCCCCTCTCCAGAAAGTGTCTAAAATAGTTGATACTAATCTCTTGGAAGAACAGATCTCCCACCATTGCCTACTTGCCTTGATTCCTACTATGAAGACCTAATTTTTAAATGGCTAAAGTTAGGTGAAGTGAGTTTGGACTGGAAATTCATCTGATTCCTCACTTTGTTCTTCGATAACTCTGCCCAGTAATCTTTAGTCTCCATAGTAAAATCAGATTCTTCTCAGTAGAAAAGGAGCGTGTCTACATTATGCAGCTCTGATATAATAATAGTGTTACATCTGAGGGCAAGCAGGATGTCTAACTGCAATATATTATATATTATATATTATATATTATATATTATATATTATATATTATATATTATATTATATTATATTATATTATATTATATTATATTATATTATATTATATTATATTATATTATATTATATTATATTATATTATATTATATTATATGTAACATCACGCATTGGGATGGGGTCTGAGCACTACTGATGTCACCACAAATTTATTTACCACCCTTTATAGTATCAGACTAATAACACAAAAGTTAAGAACCAGTCTTTGATATCTATTGCAATGCCAGTTATCAGGGGAAAGTAGAATTCTATTTCAAATTCTCAGCACAGTAAGGTATATTCTAAAAAAAATATTCACAATACCATTTTCAGTTGAAAATTCTGATTTCAGCCCTGTGAACAAATCCACTAATTTCTCACAGTATGACTCTAGATATCCCAGGCACACATCAAGGTGTGAGTCCTTGGCTGCTGCCCAGATGCAACTCATGGCTCTTCATACAATATATTTCTAAACTGAGTAGCTAGATCAAAAAAATGCACACTAATTTTAAAGTTTGAGCCAAAAAATGTCTCCTGAGAGAAGTAACAGTTTTAGGTGGAGGAAAACTACAGTCACCTGAGACAGATTGGCTGAAGGCAGTTGCTGTTGCCATGTGAGAAAAAAAAAATCCCACTCCTCATTCCCAAAGTCGGCTTTTCCTTCTGCATTTCCTGTGGCTTCCCCATTGCATTCAGCATGGTAGAGGCTCTGCTGCCAAGATTTTCTTCCCATCCTTGTCCAAAGCCACTTGTCCACCTGGTTTCCAGTCAGAAAAATACCATTCAAGCAAATAATTAAAGACACTGTCATTATGCATAAGCACGGGGGAGCTGAATTAAATTGCATGGGTTGTTTTGCATAGGCCCTGAGAAAACTGTGATCTTAATGATTACAGTGAATAAAGAGCTGATTTCAGTCTGGATCCTGCTGTTAGGTTCATTAGCCTTCCAACCAAGGTATTGAGAGGTTGCTTTAAAAAAAAAAATTATTTCTGTCTGCAGTGGGTATTTTTTTTCATATTTATTCAATTTTACCCTTCACTTTTTTTTCCTCTTTCTATAATAATGTTGACATGCCATTTTCAGATTCATGTTCTTAATACTAGTTTAGTTTCTGTCTTTTAGGAAGATACAAATCCCTGTCTTGTTTAGCTTAGCTTGTTTGTTTGTTTTTAGCTAAGCCTGGTACTAATTGGTCTCTAATTTCAAGAAATAAAAGAAACCTTTAATAAATCTGGTTTTGTGTTTTCTATTTATGTATTGCATTAAAAAGAGAAGGCTCCTCAGACCTGAAGGTTTGTCAGATTGTGGTTGATTGGCATCCTCACACAAGTTAAATATTCTTTTCTGCCATCTATAATAGTGTTGTCACAATGGGACTGGAGCAGAACTATAGCAGTTTATTGGTTTGTATTTATTGACAGAGTAGAACAGTGTGTTTATTCTCTTCCAAGCAAAACCAATCCTTTTCAAAGTAAAATGTTTTCCTTCTCTTTTCTCCCATTTTTCCTCTTATAATACTTTACTGTCTGTCTTCCAAAACATTTTCTGTTGCTGGTTTTTTGTTTCATTGTTTGTTTGGGTTTTTTGGGTTTTTTTGTTGTTTTTTTTTTTTTTAATTTAGTAAGGATTTAAATTTCATTAGATAAATTTTAATATATTTCTATATAACAAAACTATCACAATGCTTATAAAATTATAGGGGAAATAATCTCCACATCCAAAAATTTATCACTTTTTCTCACAAACTAACCTATTCTTTTTTGTGATGTTTATTTGAAACCTCATTTTTCATTCAACAAAATGGTATCTGAGAATAAACCAAACCAAAGCAATTAAACAAAACCAACTCGTTCAATTCTTAAGCTGGAACAGTGCAAACTGAGTAACAGCCCCTGGCTTAAACTCTTGTGGAGTGTATGTGTATTTGGAGAGCCAGACAAAATCAAGGACTTCAGAAGTTACTAGTTTCTTCCTTTCAGGTAGAATCATCATATACATGCCAATAAAAATATCTGTATTTCTTAGGAGGGAAACCATCCCAGCTGCCTAGTTCAGTATTAATGCACTCTTGACAACCTTCACTCAAATAACTAAAGGACTAACATGGTTGGAATTGCTAATGTTTGATAGAGATTAATGCCGAAAGATGAGTAAAGTTTGCTAAAATTTCCATCACTGTGAAATAGAATTTTCAGACTATTTTCATGTAATATTTTCTGATATTTAACTGTATTAATGATATCTAAATCTAGGGATATTTCTGTCTCTGCCAGCTAATTATGTTACTCTAATTTTTGCTTCTGAGAATTACATATCTCCTGCTCATTGTGTGGGGTGTTTTTGCTATGTCCTATTCTCAGATTTGAAGCCTGTGAGGTTAAAGGAAGATTCTAATTACACCCTACAGGGTAGCCTCGTTTGAAGGCTAGGACCAAGAGCTTTGATTTCAGGTCACTCCCTATGTGGCTACCTTTAAAGTTCATCTAAATTAACATTCAGTGATATTTTTGGCAGCTATGACTGCCAGGAAAAATCAGTGCAGTGGAATAATATTGAAAATAAACTTTGCATAGTCCCATTAAATCATTAAATGCCACATTGTTCTGTAATGGGAGTGACATTTCATTATTTCTAAAGTGACTCTGCTCACTGGCAGTTTGATGGTGTTAATGCTGGTGACAGAACACAGTAACACTGGAAAAAGAACCTAAGGTGTCCTAGGGCTCCTATGATGCCTGCAGATACATGAAATGACTCAAAAATACAGATATAAATTCATTGTTTAGTAATTTTGCTGGGCTTTTTCAAGTTTGTTCAAACATTTGGTCCAGATTATCAACATTACTCTCTTTTAAATTTGTCATCATTCCATTCAAAGCAAAAGGAAAATATTACTCAGCTGGCATCTGAAGAAAATACTTCAGCTTTTAGATGTGGGGATTTTTTGGTTTATTCCTTCATATTTTTATCCTCATAACAAATGTGGAAGGAAAACCTTTGTAAATGTATCACACCATGCACTTGACTGTATAAATTATAGAACCAAAAAAACCTCAGTCTATTTTACTTTTAAACAGTTCTCTGCAGTCAAAGGATTTATTCTGAGAAGAAGGCAAATTCTGAAGAGGTATGAGGGCATGACTCTATCCTTCTCATGAACTGTTTAAATGTTTATTTAAGAGGGGAGAAAAGAAAAATTATTATGACAATTTAAAAAACAGCTTAGGAAAATCAGTGAGAAAATCTCACCATACAGATAAAAAAGGCATGTCCTAGAGGAATAAGTAGAGAGCTTCAGAAATTACTCCCATTTTTTCTCTGGCTGCAATGAAAATGCTTCTTTGAAGGAACATTCCTGCACAGGACCTTCAAGAACAGCCAGAGTTTAGATGGCTTTAACATTCATTCAAATGGGGTTGAGACAGAGTAAAGGAAAAAACACTTTGTGTTTATCATCAGTCTCTTTTCCTGAATAATGAGTGGTGGGACTGGAAGAAATGCACCAAGAGAGGTTTGGACAGTTTTTGGAGGAGTTTCTTTGCCAGCAGGGCTGCTGAGCCTTGAAACAGACTGCCCAGGGCCATGGTTGGGCCATCACCCCAGAGGTATTGAAAAGATATGTCAATGTGGCACTCAAGGACAAGGTTTGGGGTGGGGTTGGGGTTGTTAGGTTGGACTCAGTGATCTCTACTGATTCTATGACCTAAAGTTTTCTGAGTTCAATAACGCAAGCACAGATCTGCAGATCAGAAAAGGCCTTTCTACTGACCAGTCATAGATCCACACAGGGATTTCAGCTGGTGTTTCCAGCTCTGAGGAAAAATATTCTCGATGCTACCAATGAGAACAGCAAAAAGAAGCCCAAAGCTTACCTAAGTGCAAAAGCAGTGAGTTGGGCAGCCAGGTGCCTGTTGAACACCTTTTGAAAACTCCAGCTTGAAGGTTTCAAGTGACCCTTTGAAAATCTTGTCCTTTGCTTAAGGTGCCTTGTTCCAGGCTTTCAATCCCCCTGCACTGGTATGTCTTTTCCTTACTCATTTTGTGTTTATCTTTCCAGTGTTGAATCATGTTCCATAGCATGGACTTCCGTGGGTTATGATTTTTTTTCCCATTTTAATGCCAAGGCACAGCTTCACCCTTACTCCCAGTGCCTTACAGCCAGCTGACAGCCCTGTGTTCTCAGTCCCTGTTGCTGAGGAAGAAAATTTGATCTGTAAACTTATTGAGTTGGATAGAAGTTTTAAACTGTTTACCTCTTTTTGAATGATGACAAACCGTAAACATTATTTATACCCCTTGCAAACAGAAAAGAGAAAACATTCCCCTAATGTTTAAAACTGTCCAATATCAAGAGTGAAGCTATATATCCAGGAGAGTCACTGGAAACTGGAGCAAGCTGTATACCTGTCCACTCACACAGACTTTTGGGGTCTACAAACTATGGGTAAGTTATTTTTCTGTTATTTTAACTTATTTTTGCCTTGAAATTAGAAGACTGAAATCAAAAGGTATGAGAAATTCTAGCATCCACCATGGGGACTAAAATCTCTTTTTGACAGAAAAGGACAAAAAAAAAGAAAAATCATCTGAGGGTTTTTAAAATAGATATTGACTTGTCAAAATCTGAGAACGTTGATCTTGTATCAGCCTGATAATAGCAGTCTGACTACTCACAGCAAATGATGCAAATTAGAATGAAAATAATTGTTAAAAGCAGTTTATGGTCACCTGGAACCAACTGACATTTTATGGACCCTTGTGACCCATCAAAATTGCATAAGCTCCAATTTTACTATGATTTCTGAGGGCTCGAAGGAAAAAGTCAATAGTTGGCTAATCCACTTGAGTTTGTGGGATGATGCTGAGTAGAATTGGGTAATAAGTCATGAGATCCAGCTTTAAACTACAGATCTGTGTTTCTGTAGTCACCTGACCTACATTTGTGCTCAAAGCCATAAACATACCTTCCCAAAATCTTTGCTGACAGGGGAGTGTAGAACCTTCTGTGAACCTTAGATTATTTGACTCTGGTTCTCAGCCTGCTTGACCATGAGCTGTCCTGCAACACTGCCTGCCCCGTCTGTCTAAAGAATGAGAGTTGAAAACCAGGCAGCAGTTACACGGCTCTTCTGATGAGACACTTCTTTAACATAAAATAAATAAGGATGTCATTAAAAAATAATAACCAAACCATTTTCCCCTTCAGACCTCTCAAGGTTTTCAAAGCAAGCAGGAATGCACAGATCTTTGGAATTTATTGATCTCTGTGCTTCTTAGTACAACTCCATACGTTCTGTCAAGGTACTTTCACTTCTTAGTCCTGTCATGTCAATGTCTGAGGTAAGATACTGAGTAATAAAATTAATATAACAACTGAATTGTTTCTAACTAGCTACTAAGACCACACAGAACCATACAGTTTAGCCGTGTGAAAAGAAGACTTTTCTAAAGGATAAATCCACATATTTAAAACCAGCTTTCTGTGAGTATTGGATGGTTGATCCTGCCATGGTCCCAAAAGTACCACTTACTTTGAAACTGAGGATTGTACTTAGATGCTTCACCCTTGTATTTCCCACAGTTACTGTGCTCCTTCTCACAATCCCTAACGTGAGATGATGAGTGCAGTAGTGCAGACCCAGGTCACCTCACATCCTTATGGCAAGGGAACCCTACTTGCTATAGCAGAAACTCAGCACAGAGTATAGCTCTGCTCATATATTCCATTCGAGTGCCAGCTACAAACAGTGTCCTAAAATTCCATTGTATTTGTCTAATTCCTAAGACTCACTGATTTCAGTACACGGTGTGAGTATGAAATTAAAATTACCCCTTATACCTCTGAAAAACCACGGCACTCTTACATTAGGCAGAGATTTCTCTCATAACTGGAATCAGTAACGACCTGTGCTCAGTGCCATGGAATGCCCAATGCAGCATTGCAAAAAAACATGCACGGAAAATTACCTCAGTGATTAAAACTCAGCCAGTCAGAAGCCTTTGGGTCTGCAATATCATTCAAACTGACAGAATAAAAATGTTTGACCTGATCTGTCATATTACAGCACTGAGCATCTATTTATGACTGTCTGACTCCATTCCATTGGACAGTTTCTCATGCCTCCAGAGCTGCCAGGAAGTCCCACATTTTTTCTAGCTGTTTATCCTGTGGTGCTGGAAGAGTGGCTCTGAAACACAGGCACAGGTCTTCACCTGAGAGAAAATGTGAAAAAAAATGTGAGGTTCAGAGAACCAGGAACACTGAAGCATCTCAACTGCTTACGTTGTTTATGAAAGCAAAAGCCTATTTTCAAGTCTAACTGAGAGCCAGAAATTCAATCCCTGTTGGCTTTCTTTACAAAATAAAACAGAATTTTCAAAATGGTGCCTGTAAGGAAATTAAGTCCCAAATCCTCATTTCTTGACTCACCCAAACCATCATTTGCAATAAATAACTAGAGCTGAGAGGTAATATTCACTTAGAGTTGGACAATAATATGAGGAAACCTGATCTTTTTCACCTTCAGGCAGCAGCCTTGCAAAAAGTGCACACATTTAGAGGTCCCCCAGGACAGTGGTGTTTGGTCCAGCATGTTTTTCAAGGAACAAAGAATCTTGTAGGTACCTTCAACCTTACAAAATTACTAAACCAAGCTCCTGTTCCCTCTGCTCACTTGTTACCCTCCTTTCTCTTCTTTTAAAATTTACTTTGAAAATTTACAGCTCTCATGACTTAACACATGGAGAAACTGGGGTACGTGTTTCAACAGTTCCAAAATGGGTAAGAATGGTGTCCTCTTCTTGTGCTTATCAACCTTCTCAAACAGAGCTGATGTCAAATCAGTTGAAGGACAAATTCTTCTGCTACTCTGGAAGGACATAAAAAGCTTTTGTTTTCATGGTCTTTGGAAGCTTAGCAATATCTCTGGCACTTGTCACAATAATGAAATTGAGTCAGCTTCAAATTTGGCTCATGCTTCGGGCAAAAAGAAGGAGAAAAGGAAACACCCAGCCAGAAACATCAGGTTCTCATCCAATATAAGATAGTTTGGAATTGACATAGCTGTCATGTCAGGACCAGAAATCACGGGCACAAAAACCAAAATTGCAGTGAGAGACATCTCTTCTCTCATCTTTGAATTCTTGCAATAAAAAAACATAAACACGAATGACCAAAAATAGTGTGTAGGAGGTAATGGTGCAACTGGGAAAATATCCAGTTTGTAGGAAAAGAAAAGAATTATCTCTTCAAAATTCTAGTTCAGACATAATAATGACGGCTGCTAAATTATCCATGAAAGACAGAAAAATGATTAATAATTTCAATACAGTTCACAAACTTTAGTTCACCTCCTTCTCAGTTTCCAAAGAGTTAAATGAAATGTTCTTTTAGGTTATGTACAAAGGGTAAATACACTCTCATTCTGTGTCCCTCCACCTCTGCTAATTATATTAGTCCTCATAATCTACAAGTGGTCAGGTGGTGAACTCAGTACAATTGAATCCTTCTCAAGGGAGAGCACTTGAGAACACTATTTCCTAATGCTTGCCTGTTTTTGTTTTTCCAAACAAGGAAAGGAAAGAAAAGAGAAAAAAAAAAGAGAAAGAGGAAAGAGGAAAGAGGAAGAGAAAAAATGAAAAAGGTTGCATTCTGTGATTATGTGAACTAGGCAGCTGAAATGAAAGAGGGAGAGGTAGAAGCCTGAGCTGTTTAATCTCCTTACTTCAAATCAGTCATCAATACTCATATGTGAATTTTCACAGCCTGCTTCTCGTAAAAGTGATATTCTCTCCTAATTTTAGAGGGAAAATCTGAGTTCTGTCCATTTAGTGAATTCATAATATGATACAAAATAATTAGAAAGCTCTAGACATTTTATCCTGATCTTTCTCTTCCTAAGGACAATAGTAACCACGTTTAAATTGTCTCTAGATATGAAATCCCGTTGGGGAAGTGTTTACACTAAGGAGAAGTGAATGTGTAAATTGACTACCAAGATTAAAATACATGCAAGCCTTTAAGGAATGGATTGCAGAAATCATATTCAAGACCATAGTTGATTGAGGTTTTATACCTGCCAGCCCAGGACATTTTCCTTTGTCCCTGGAGGAGATTTTAGCAGAAATGAAGAGAAAATCAGTCTGTACCCAGGCATGAGGAAGTAAACCAGCACTTGGAACAAAGGTGAGAAGCAAGCCCACTTGGTTTCTTACCTGATGCTGTTAAGGCACACATTTGTGTGCCTTGTTCTTCAGCATTTTCTACAAGTCATTTCTCTCCTTCTCAAACACAAACCTCTGCAAGACATTGTGTGTGGATACAAACTCAAATAAGCATTTAAAAAACATTTAAAACTGTGGAGGGGAAGAGGAAAAAGAGCTTATAAGAAGGGCTTATTGCTGAGTACCATTATCTTGTTTTAATCAGTAATAAATTGTGGATTTTAGTCTTCCAGCTTCAACACAATGCTGTTTAAAATTATCTTACTTTGTTTCTTTATTCTGGTTACTAGTAGTGGTCCAATTGTATGGGCTCATTGCAATTTCCAGCTTCCTAGAACATCCATACCCAGAGGATATTTTAGTCCACTGAGATTCATGTAAATTTGACTGCACACACAAGCAACAAATAGATTACACATAGTCTCTGAGTCACAACTAAGCTAAGCTGAGTGCTTAGGTGAAGAAGGGGCATGAGGAGTGAAATTGAGGAGTAAATGAAGCCAGCAAAGTGGGCGCAAAGTTAAACTGTAGCTGAGCTGAATGTGGTACCCTGGAATCTTGCTGAGTTTGGAAAGCAAGAATGGAGAGTTCAAATATAAGGCAGTAAGTCACCAGACTCCTTGTGGCACTTTAAATGAGACTTTTTGTAATGGAGATGAAAGCAATAGCGTTCCTTCAAAAATGGGTTTTGAAGACAGGACTTCTACAAAAACTTTCCCATAGAGATGTTCTGGTGAGTCCAAAACAGAAAGAAATGTGCTGACAGACTTATTGTCAGTTCTGATTTTTTCAGGTCATCTGAATTTCTTTTTTTTTTTTTTTTTTATTTTCTCCTTTTTATTAATCAAATATTCTTGGTTTAGTAGTGTGACTTGTTCAAACAAGATACTTACAGCTTTAGCTCCCAATAAAGTGGTCTACACTAGGCTTGAGCTAAAAGAAAAAATTATCTGTGAAGCCCTGTGCCCATTTTGTGTAATTGCATCACATTTGTTGGCAAAACTCCTGCCTTGCAAATCTAGTTAGAATTTGAAGTATGAGAAATTCAGATTCAAGTTCCATCTTTGCCTGGCTCTCAGTATCTGAAATTAGACTCAACTCTTCAAGAATCCACAGAGAGTCAAAATGGAGCAGCTCTTGTTCTGCTGCAGTGTCACCAACAGATGGTCTATCAAATATTTACAGTTCTAAACCAATTAAAGCTACTCCAAGTGCTTTTGTTGCTAAAGCACCCTTTACAAAATATTATTGAGCCATCTCTAAAAGCCAAGCACATAATTAAACCCTTTGCATTGGTGCAATATGCCTGCTCAGTCCTTCAGTCCTCTTTTAAGATGTGATATACATCCCATCAGCCACATGAAAGATTCAAGGGCTATGACACATTCCCAGCACATATGGTTTGCTATTAAATCTTCCATAACCAAGACAAGTGTTGTCCTGGAAATAAGGAAAATACATTATCATTAAATCACAATTTTATAGGCATGTTGTTAAATAGTTTAGCAGCCTGTCTGTCACAAGGGAATAATCATGTATAGATATGAAACTCTGAGGAATATTTTCTATCCAAATATTGAAGGAAGAAGTGAAGGGGAATAATTTTGCTAGTTTTCAAGATTTCTGAGAGCCCATCATACGATAGGATTGAAGAGCAGCAATTAAAAACGCTTCAAGTGCTAAAAGAAATTGTACTTTAAAAATAAAACAAATGCAGCCATAAATCTGTGGTGCTAGTAGTACACTCTCACATACACTTTTCTCTCAGAATGCCACAGTTTTATGATTGATTTTTTAAAAACTGCCAATTGTATAATAAGATATCACTATGTTTCCATACAGTTTATTTCAAAGCTATGCAAAGACTAAATTAGATTCATGAACGTATTTGAAGTAGGCCTGGCCAGGACACAAGATCAGGATGATCTGGAAATATTCTGGACAAATTCAAGCTGCCAATTCTTCAATCACACCTGCCCACTGAGAGCTGAGCAACTATATTTTCCTCAGATCAATGAACCATGCACTCACAAACCTGAATATGCCATGAGTATGAAAATTAAGTTTTCTAAAGACTATTTCAATTGATCAATGGTACCAATACTTCTTTTCTCTTCACTAATGCCTTTTATTGTGCATAACCACACTGTTGTCTTCCCTTGGATTTCTGCTTGTTTTTTTTATTTAGTTACCTCCTCAGCCTTGCCTCCCTTGCCTCATTTATCTTTACCTTATAAAAACATAGGTTTCAGTCTGAGAAAAAAGGATTGCATGGATTTGATAGTGACACATTTAAGATGATCTTGGAAATTAACAAAGGGTTGTCTGACCATTGAGAATAGCATGGGGCAAGGAGTAGACAGAAAAAGCCTGTTTGTCCTCTGTATTTTAAGAAGTCAAATAGATCACAACCAATTTCCACACCAATTGCAGTATGACTTTCCCACAAGGTTTTTGACAGCTTTAAAAGACATTTATACAGATTAGAAAGATTAATACCCCTACTTCAGCAATTATACATCGTATATATCCATTTCTGCAGGAGCTGATCCTGATAAGACCCATATTTTCTGTTTTAAAATGGAATTGAACCTTTCTGAAGTTGAAGAAGCATTGTCTGCTCTATTTCAAGTGCTCTCTGTGCCATCCTGATTTATCCCAACTACCAAAAGCAACATCAATTGAAGCCAAATTAGACTTTCTTCCACTCTTTTAATTAATTTGATCATCTTAGCTATTCCTTTCAGGAACTAAGGTTTTGCCCACAATTCTTCCAAGTGTCCCTTCTGCTTATAAACAAGTACACTTTTTTGCCTATGGGTCAAAATTTGGGGCTAAAAAGGTGTCTCGTTCATCCACTTCAGAAGTGAGATTTGCCAGTACCTTAAAGGTTCATTTGCCTGTGAGTGTCCATTCTCTTCACCAGCTGTGAAGTCATTGCTGCATTGCTCACAGGCTTGTTTATTTTTAGAAGGATATTGATGGCACGAAAGCTCTTCGCGCAGAAATACATATCCATGAAGCAGTGTTAAATACCCACCTCATCTTCTCTCAAATTTCACAAGTTTGTCAGTTTTTGGCCTCTACACAGATGGTTCAGGTGTACAGACAGCTGTGGTTCTGCCAGTCTGTGGAAAAAAAGAGGTGGAAAATATATTATTGATAATATAAATACTTTTAATTGTTGTTTAAATTCCTCCTTACCGGTTAGTGTACCATGAGTAATTCACTTGACCAGAGAATACCATTGCCAGACATCTGAGCTAGGCTTTCTGGGTTATACTGCAACCTAAAATAAAACCCAAAACAACACAACACCCCACATCAAAATTGGGTCTGGCAAAAAGACCATGAGCTTTTTTTGACCTGATGGTATAAAACATGAATTTCACAAACTTTCTCCTCCACCAGGCTCTTTTGGCCTTTAAATTGCAAAAATTTTGTTTTGAAGAAAAACAGGTATATGGTGCTTAAGAAGAAAAACAAAAATATTACCCAATTTTTTAATAGCAGAGAGAAGGAACAAGAGTTTTACAAAAGGTTTCAGTTCTCATGTTAATTTTAACAGCCACAGAATTGATAAAAAACAATAAACAAAAAAAAACCTGGGAAATATTTTCTGTAATTTTTCAACTTATTCGCTGTCTTTTTCTTAAACTAAATTTATGAGAAGACATTTTGAAGAAAATATCACAGATATTTCTGTCATTTGGCTGAATCTTAGTCATTCATATCTCTGTTAAATTACAGAAGCAGTATTCCTGCCAAAAAGTTTATCCTCTTCCATACCACAGTCCATTCAGACAGCTCAGCCAGCCGCTATTAGGTGGCTGAATTAAAAACAAAATCACTAAAGTATTTCTGAAATCTCTGAAGAGCATCAGGACTGTTCTTACCTTGGTTTTTGATCAGATAATTTATTTCTGTTTAGGAGTCTGTAAGATATGTGATAATGCTGACACTGGATGGATCTGCCACTGCTACCTTCAAAATCTTTGTCAGACAAGAAGCTAAGGTGTCTGAAAATAGGGCTTCTCACATATAATCAACAAAAAGACAAAAATAGAAAAACTGTTTATAGGTGTGGAGAGTGCAAATAATGGAAAAGACATTGTAGAAACTTCAATATTTGTCATCATAGGGATGTGATACCAATCCAGCCACTGACTTGTCATGGAGAAGGTGTTCTCATAGGCACTGATTTTAGAATGTGGGAATTATATACTTTCCTTCCACTAACATACTTTCAAGAACAGCATGGCAAAATCAATGCCTGGAACATCCTTTTCTTTCCCATCTTTCAGCTCAGCTGACTCCTAATTTTCACAAGCAGGAGAAGTCTCACAAGCAGCAGCCAGAGCTGTAAGTAATGCAAACCCAGCCACACATACTCATTTCTGGGAACATTCCTTCTGTTGGCAGCAACACTTCTGTCTCTTACCCTAGATGGCAGGAAGAGAAAATATCTTGCTTTTACGGAGGCATACTGCTACCTATCCCATTCAGTATTTGCTACTGGTATATAAATTTCAGTTTTATAGCAAGTATGCTCTTATTAAAGGTTAACCAATGCTATATATGGACTTTGAGAAATCAAGAAAAAAAAAACAACTTAAAAGTATGTAAAGGGGATTGAAAATAATTTTAAAAAGAAAAGAAAAAAAAAACCCAGCAGTTGACTGATGTTGGGATACCAGGTTTTAAATTCCACAGGATTTGACTTATTTAAGGAAAAACCTATAGCCAAAGCAAAGACATTAGGAAGCCAAGAGAACAAAAATAATATAAACTGTCTCATAATAAAAATTATGATAAACTTAGAATACTACACAGAAATACAAAGTTTTATAGGAAATTACTGTGTGCTCAGGTATTTTTTCAGGTCTTGCTTCTACTCTTTGATATACCAAAGTTGTGTGTAAAAAAAAAAAAAAAAAAAGATTCTTTGGATGAATTTTTTTTATGAGGAAAAATTAAATTCAATTTTAAGGAGGGAAACAGATTTTCTCACAAAATATCTGTCGTATAGACCGTCCCTATATGCTGCTACAAATATGCATTTCCCCAGCATGAACAGCACTTGGACAATCTACATCTGCTGAAAGAACAACCAGAACTTAGTGATCCTCAAACCTGGGATTGGAAGGATTTTTAAAAAGACTTGGGACTTTAAATGAGCATTTTGTAGCTATTGCTCATAACTGTAGGAGAGCAAGACCCTTTGGAAAGGGTCTTTCTTATCCTATTTGCACTTTCTTCTCCTCTTTCTTCTAAATGAAATTGTTTAGCTGGGAATTTAACTAATACATCCCTTCATAATCAGGTCATTTATAAAATGAGGTGGAAATTAGGTTCAGGACTGAATTCCAGCAGAGAGCTTTTTTTATTGTGGTATGGTGTATCCCATAGGGTAATGACTCCTTGAAAAAATGTTTGGCACAGACAGCCTACATCACATCGCTGGAATTACTGTGAAGGAGAGGAAACAGATGCTGTATTGCAAATAGGCATCCACTGTTCTACAATGATGAAGTACAAACAGTGTTTCACTAAGCTTATCATCTGATAAGCTAGATTTTAGGAATCAGAGGGAGCATAAGATCCTTCATGCAGATCATGTTCAAATAAATCTGTTGAACTTTAATATCCCTATTGCTTAATCAGCATGTCATTATACAGTTGACAGATAAAGATTTGAATGATCATATTGGCTGCAAATGTCATAATTGCCACAGATGGCAATAGGCATTTTGATTTCTTTGATGTTTTGAGACTTTCTTGACCAAGGACTGCATTATGTACACATTTTATGCATTTCTTCTATTGCTTTTTACTTGAAAGAAAATTGAGCTATTAACAGGATGAGAAAGGAGGGTCATTAGATGAGTTGAAATGATCAAGGAACATATTTTTTCTTAAGTGTATCGTATTTTGAATTATAAAACAGCTAGTCCAAAAAGACTTATCTCTTCCATTTAACACCATTTTTATAGTCCCAGGAATATAATGCTCTTGGATAATTAGTACAGTTCATTTAACACATTTGAACATATGACAATAAAATTTAGTATGTATCTGAGCAGTCCATCCAGATTTTCTTTTCCCTTTCCATACATGCTCATATCTTCTGGAGCACAAAGATAAGTTTAATTTACCTATGAAAAATGCATGTCAAATGTCAAAACAGATTTTAAGTGCCACATAGTTTCACCTACCTCACAATGTCAGGTGAAAAGATGGTAAGATTCCCTTTCACTGGGGTTCTGGTGAGAGCCAGAGAGCAGCAGACTCATCAGCTGGGTGTTTATTGGGTCTCCAATGGAAGGTGCTCCTTTTATGTAAGAATTAAACCCCAGATTTTGGAGCTCCTGATCAGGCTGGGCTACCAGAGAAGCCCCAGAGGAAGTTCAGATCTCCCTGAGAAGCACAGGATTACTGGCTAAAATTGAACTCCCAAAAAGCCTCAAACCAGAGAATGGCATTTTCTGAATTTGAATTATCAATTAGTGATTATTAATATTGCAGTTAAACCACAATATTTTATGTAACAAGCAGAAGCCAGGGATAGTGGTTAGCATAAATTACTGTAGATAACCATCCATGTAGGCACTGTGTTTCTGGAAAGAACTCCAGAATACAACAAAGTCCCTTCCTTTTTTCTGAAACAGCATCAAGTATATCTGAGCCACAGAACACAAATTTGTCCCAATGTATTCTATAAATTCTAAGACATTCAATATTTCTATATCATCTCTTGCAGACGTTTATTTACTTTGGGTATTTTTCCAGTACCTAGTATGATTACTATTTGTTGCAAATTCAGCTGGGTTTTTTCTAGTCCCATACCCAGCAAACAACAGATGTCTCTCTTCTCTCTAACAGTCTTTTATATATTAGAAGGCTACAAGAGAATAAAATATTATATATATTAGAAGATGTATTTTTTCTAATCGCTGAAAATGTCTTATAACCTTGCAGCTGGAAAGAAAACAAATACTTCAAAACCATTTCCTTCTTCATAGAAGAATGCTAAAAAGAACTGCTACTGCACTTATATCTTTGTTTGTTTTTATTTATATGCATATACTTTCAAGAAGGAACTTGTGAAAACACAGCAATGTAAAGGGAACTCTCAAAACAGTTGACAACCTTTCAGATAAACTATCACCAGTGTATACTCTGTGAGTTCTAACAACTGAACATATTGGGAATTACAAGCTTGTGTGATTCTGTTAATAAACAAACAAACAGCTGAGAAAGCTCACATTCACATGTAATTTGAAGAAAACCAGAGTGCTCAGCATAGTTGGCAGCATCTCATTTGCTGGTTTACAGTGAGTACATTAAAAAATTCATGCTGTATTTACACGGCTGAGTCTGCTCTGGGAACATATTTCTAAGCTTCAGAGATCCACCAGAGGAAAATAATTTCCTCTTGTGAACAAACAATTAACCCTTCTGGATGGGTTTCCTGGCATCACATTACAGAAGGGGTCAAATTTAAAGCAAGGTAAGTTATTTGACTTAAATACAAGTCTACCCAGGGCTTCCATGAAATAGAAGAAAAACTTCAGACATCCAACCAAGCATCTGTTTCCACCTCTTTTTTTAGTAGACGAGTTGTTTTAGGCACAATTTTGTTGTCTTGTTATTATTGTATCAGATGAAATCATAAAGAGGAAGTTGTATAAAAAAACCGGCCACAAGCTAATTAATAATTAAGTTTCTGGCATACAATAATTTCCCTCCTGATGTTCACAGAGGAAAATACTGATAAGAGTAATGCAGTTTTATGGACCAGGAAATAAGCTGATTGCTCACAGAAGTAAAGGCACCTGTAGAAAGGAAAAAAGCAGCTCTTATCTGAGGAGGCAGCTCGTGTGTAGTGAAAGACCCGGCAGCTGATCCTGCTGTGGCCAGCAGTTCCTGTAAGCAGCGAGCCTATCCATTAGGGAACCGGCCAGAAATAAAAAGTGAGATGGCCTACTTTAGGTACTGAGGTTGATGGGTGTGAAAATAGGGCATTTTCAGGGATATCTAAATATGAAGTAGATTTTTTACCTTTCCTTTGTTGCACACGGTTGCCTCAAGTGGCACTGATTGAGGAGCCATCCCTGCTGATAATCTTCTGCAAGGGCAGCAAGAATAACCCCCTCCAGTGCTGCTCTTTGTCACTATACTTTTCCAAAGAGAGTTAGGGAGGTTCTTTTTAACCTTGAGAAAAGTAATTTTGCTAACCTAAACAGCTTAGCGCAGAATAACATTCTTTTTATTTAATAGCAAGATAAATGGTTTCTTATGGCAATTTCAGGGGTTTTTTAAGAAGAAAATTACATATTTTAAGGCTGTTTATTTCTAAAAAGCATTTTCATTGTGAAAGTCTAGTAACTTTAAATAGATGAAAAGTTTGCATTCTCTTAAAAAGGAGATATTGAATTTCAGTTTCAGTATAATGCTTCCCCCCACTTTTTGCTTTTTCTTTTTGTTAAAAAATTAAGAGAGCATTTTGTGCTTGTCTTGACTTGAACTGCTTTTATAGATGCTTTACTACCATATAAGATTGAGTCAACAAGTTGAAAGTTCGTTTTTCCAAGGATACAGTGTCAAAGTCCTCTCCTCTAGACCACCGACAAGCTGAAAAGATGAGAAAGATCTCCTAGCCCTGTCAGCAGCAATGGCAAGAAACAACTGAAAAGTCCAAAATGTAAGGAATGAAACTGGACTCATTCTACTTCTTTCAGTTCAGTAGAAGGAGAAAAGAAGAGAAATACCGCAACAAGGAGAAATGCAATCAGAAATGCAATGATCTTGCAGAAGTTTCACATATTTTTTTCCAAGTCTGAATTGCATTTGACCCTCTCTGTGGGCTGACTGACATTTTCAAGGATGATGAAGCCTGAAGAAATGTGAGAATTCAAAAGAAGTTTGTTTCTAGCCATATAATTTTACCACATCCTGACAAACAAGTACCAACAATCAGTTATATTTTAGTTTATTTGGGTATTAGCTGCTCAGTCGACGAAGATTTGCTTATATAGTATATACTGTAATAATTTAATTTTCTCAATATATTTGAAAAGACTGGAAGCTTTTGTCAAGACTAGATAATACTGTTTCACTTCAAAATCACTGGTAAATGTACTTGTTCTCTGATGCTGATGGCAAAGATCTGGTCCTAAATGCTATTGTAACTAAAAAATTTACAAGAAGATTTTGCCAACAATCTGATTTCATGTTTTTCTCCACACATATCTAGCAACCTCATTGTCTTCCCTGAGAACACAGGATGAAGTTGTGATTAATTCTATTTTCTGAAAAGTTTAGAGATTAGAAAGGGAAAGAGCTTCCTTGGCTTTAGTGGAAATGGTCTTGGAAAGATAATCCTGGACCAATGCCGTCATTCTCCCTTGAGTCTGCAGTGAAAGAAAGTAATTGAAAACTTGGCCTATGAAGGATAGGAAGCAGGAACTGAACAGGATTGAGTCTAGGAGGTTCTTTTTTCCATTTACAAAAAGAATGGTTGTCCTTTACACACCCAATTTTACGAAACAGATATAAAAATCCAGCTGCTCATTTGTCCTGTATCTCTGCTTACACTAGGACCAAACAAACCAGAGGTGGTTGGAGGTAAACTGCTTATTTTCAGATCCATTAATATTTATGCCTTTTTTACACTCACTTTGTGTATTTGTGGGGCTCTGTGCAAATGAAACAGGATTAGCTGTGTCCCAGCTCTGCAAACATACAGGCTTTGCTACAGCTTCAGTAGGCTGTGGTGTGGTTATCTAAAGCCAAATACCTGTTTCACTGACTGCTGGCTTGCTGCCTTAGATAGCTAAATTAAATGGAAATTGTTTCACACCTACAATTTTCACCAAGAGTGATTGTCCTTATAATTAGTCAAGCACTCTACTATAAATGGGTTTATTTCAAATACCTTTCAGGAATTTATTTTGTTGTCTTCTTCCTTTCATACTTCCCTTGCAAGAGTTACTTTTGAGATTGGATAAAAAAGAATTAGAAGGTGTTTATTCAAAGATATTAATAAATAGACTTATGGATGGTACTAAATAGAAACAAACACCTTCTTTTTAAAAAACTTGATATTTATAAAGCTCCTGTTTTTCAGTTTTGCAAAGTTTTTAAAGAGTATTTTAACTCAGTTAATAGCCTGGCCAACAACAATCTCTGTAGAACTCTAATTTGTTTTGCTTAAATGGCTTATAGAGACCTGATTCCGACTTTAGAAACTAATTAGTGAGCTGGAGATTTTTCATTAAATGGGCCATTTTTTCATATCCAAAGCTGTGCTGAATTTGAATGTCAACATTTTTTCTAATTATGAAAAACACAAAAGGATGTCATGGGACTGAGAAGCATATTGTGTCTTAAACAGAGATAAAATAACAGTGTATCATTCAACTTCATACTTGCTTATTTAATAGTACCAGAAAAACTCATGATTAGTTCTATTCTCTGGAACAGAAGAATTTAGGGATTAGGAAGGGTAAAAGCTCTCACTTGGCTTTAATGGAAATGGTCTTGTAAAGATAATCCTGTCCTTGTGCCATAGCTCTCCCATGTGTGAGAAGTGAGGAGTGAAGGAAGGTAATTGAAGCCAGTAGCCTTCTTTTTACCAGGCTGCTGGCATCCTGCAGGGGAGGATGTGACCCTGTGACCCACCATGGCACTCATCCAAGCCCAGGCTGGAGTGCTCACAACAACAAATAACTTAGCCAGTCAGTCTCCTGCAGACATCCTGCAAGAACCCTACTCCTGTCCTGGCTCTCTGAAAAGGGCCAGCAAAAGGCTGGCTGGTAGAGCCAAACTGCTCCTGCTCCTGCCATGCAGTGCCTGGACTTGATCTACTTTTATTTGCTTACAGGCTCATGCCTATGTGGGGCATTCCCCTCTCAAGCAGCACCTTTCAGTTTGTTCTTCAGACCTTCTTTTGACAAACTGGTGTGTCATCCATGCTTATGTTTCCATCATCAGGTTTAGTGATTGATACAGGATGATTTTCCTTCGTCTCGAAGTTAACACCTTCAATGATCTTCAGACAGAATGGCTTATGAGCAATATTTGTTAAAAAAGAGAAGTGTGAGAGAAGAAATCCTGAAGATTTTTTTTTTTTTTTTTTGTTAGGCTTGGATAAAACAGCTACAGGTAGGGAAAAAAAAAAGAAAAAAAGCAAGAAAATATCTAGAAGACAAACCGAGATGCTCTTCTAACCCACAGTCTTTGGCCATTAAAAAAACTTCAGATTTTCTGATCTGAAAAAATTCTGATAAAGAATCACAGATTTTTTATCATACAGATTCACACAGATTCACTAAAGCCTGAATTTCAACTTGCTTTTGCAGAAATACAGTTCATTGATATTGATCATCTGATGTTACTGACCCCTTTTGTAGTGTAATTTAGAAAGTTGCTTCTTAATACAAGAGAGTAGCAGTTTTTATACAGCATTTCAGCCATGTTCCACTGATAATTTGTTTCAGGACCCATTAACTCCTATGGAAGCTTTTTCAACTATTTTTAAAACATAATTCAAGAATGCTAACTTCAGCTTTGACAGCTTTTGAGGTTTCAGGAAAAATACTTCATTGATGTTGGGAGTTGAGTGTTTTTCTATTACTGTGTCAATTTAAAGAATTTTTCGCATTATCATGCTAACAGAGCTTGCGGGGTTACACCCAGGACCTTTGACAACTCTAGACAAAAGGGGTAGGTGGGAGCTGGGCTTCCGGAGGGGCTACTCGTGTTTCTGGCGAGCAGAGCTGAGAGGAGAATCCCCCATCTGCAGCCACGCGGCCGGAACACAGGAGAGCTAGATGGTCTGCAATCACCTGCCCTGCATCTTCCCTGTTCCAGCCTCCTACCTCTGAGGACACAGCCGACCACCAGAACCCAAACGGTGAGCGAGGAGCTGCCCTCTCCAGCCTGCTCCCGCCTGACACTGGCGTGGCCACTGCTGCCCCCTCCTGCCTCCGCTCCTGCCCGCGCTCTGCAGCTGTCGGGCTTTGCTCCGTCTGGAGCACCAGGACCAAGTGCAGAGAGAGTGTGCCTGCAGCTAAAGAAAGGACTGGAACTGAGTTATCTGTTCTGTTTTGTTGGTAATTTTAACAACTGCTGTTGTTTCTGCTTGTACGGTTAGATATATTAGTAAAAGAGCTGTTATTGCTAACCCCTTATCTCTGCCTCAGAGTTCTTGATTCAAACAATTATAATACTTGGAAGAAGTGGAATTAAAGTCTCTATTTCAAAGGAAAACTTCTGCCTTTACCAGCAGACACCTGTCCTTAAAACCAGGACAGTTGATAAGGCAAAACCAACGATCTCAAACAAAATTAAACTACATGAAAAAAGCCTATTTTTAGATTTAAAACGTTATTTTTATGCTTTCCTGTTCTTTCTTTCTTTCTCTCAACAGAAATGACCAGAGATCTCAGACATTGCCTCTAAACTTCAACAGAACTGATGAATCTTCACAAGTTCCTTCCACTTTGTCAGATATAATACCAGGTAATTAGAAAAATATTCTGAGTAGCTCAGCTTGACACATTCTGCAGTGCAGCACTTCAGAGTACCCATCATTCTCATGAGATTATCCATGCCCTTATCAGTCTTCCCAAGTGAGAGACATTAGAAGTGAAATGAAGGTCTCTACCTGAGCAGAGACCATCAAAATGCAACTTTGTGTCCCTTCCATCAGTTCTCAGTATAAATAAATATAAATAATGTGAACATTATCAGGAATTTTTAGGCCATAGCTTCCAAGATATGTCTGACCTACCACCTTTCTTATGAAAAAAAGAATGCTTTTTCATTTGGGATCAAAACAGCCAGATGAACTAGAAAGCTTTTTATTTTTCATCTTCTTTATAGTCCAGCCAGATCAAAGAGCAGAAGAATTAGAGATGTCAATACTAGGTAGCTGAAAGGCAGGTTCTGTTTATCACAGCTTGTGTCCATTGTCCAGTGAGAATTAAAATGCTTAAGAATCATCTTTTAGGAACAAAAAGAAGATAGTGATTCTTGTTCCTTTGAGAGGGACAATGGGAGGCTTAATTACCTTTATACAAATAATTTCTGTCTTTGGGGACGTGAGAAAGAAAATTACAAAGACTTTGCAAACTCCAGCTGTTAGACTGGGGGGAGTATGTACTGAGTTATGATTTATATTGTAGGAGTTGTGTAAACCTGACACTAGGTCTCTTTGGAAATATGCCTGATGCATTGCTTTATCAAAGCTTGTTGAGAGAGGTCCAGTCTTGGCTCTGCCTCTGGACATGAGGGTGTTCAGGTCAAGGAAGGAAAAAAACCCAGAGTTTCCTTTCATAAAATATTTTTAATAATTTAAATAAAAATAACAATACCCAACTCAGCACCAGGTGGTAAGACAGACATACCAATGGGAGGGGGAGATGGCATTGAAGCATTGCCAGGAGCACAGAGATCTCTATATGCATACAGGGGCTTCTGTAAACACTTCCAGTGTGTTGGTAAGGGCACTGCTGTGAAGTGTTCCTTCACACCACAGACACCTTCATTGCAACACTTGGCTCAATATTCCCAAGGAAAATCAAACATTTTGTACATTAGTAGTGAATAAACATCTTCTGTGTTTATTCCCGCCTATCATTCCACAAGGATCAAATGTTTACTTCTGAGATATATATAAACTTAATTCATTGCTTCTTGTTTCAGCATGGGATGAGTGGTTGCTAAACACAAAACACAACAATGGATTATTAGAAATTAAATTAAGAAGTATATAAGTAGCTGAAATTATTACCTCTGATTCAGAACATATTCTGCTACTGGGCAATGTTTGAAAGAAAGTGTCATTCACTCCACATAGAAATTTTAAATATGGAAGTGCTATTTCAAGTAAAATTGTGAAGTTTTAGCTCTGCTTTAGCCCTCTGAGGGATATAAATTTCACAAATTTATAAATGGTGAAGCAAACCTAAAATCAGGTTTAGCTGTTTGATTATTTTTCTTTATATAATCCCCCAGAAATTATGTTGTAAAATGAAAGCACACATCTTATGATAATTTATTTAAATAAGCACCATTCTGTTATTCCTTTGTTTCTCTGTTCATACACAGATCATATCTTTGACCAAACCAGCTCTTGAGGATCATACAGAATTACACGTCTGCAAGTCTGGTCTTGGCTTTGTTTTATTAACTCTCTAATATGTCTATGACATTTAAATATATGCCTTATACCAAAATGTCTTCCCCAGAACTGTGCTCAACCTCCACAAGTTGTGCCCAACCCTGACCAAGTCCACTTGTGATTGAAGACTCTACCCTGCTCTGCTTTCAGTTTTGTATTGATAATATTGCAGGTCCTGGCTGGAGAGAACAGATCCTTCCACACAAGGAATACACAAGCTCCCTTACAGTTTGCTGCAGCTTAGTGATTAGCTGAACCACTGCTGTTTTTGCTGAACTGCCAAAGTTCATTACAGAGTAAAACTGAGCTGATCTATTACAACTGGATTGACCTGGGTGAACTTAAAATTTACTGCTAAATTAGCACTCATGCTTTTGAACATCCACATGTCAAATATCCATTTTTAAGTATGAACTTCTCTCAATATGTTGTGTATTGCCTGTCTTATTTTTCTGACCTATTTGAATGCACATCAAATTGAATTTTTAATATTTTAAATATTTTAATATTTAAAAAAATTTTGTACCTTAAAAGCTTTGGGTTTTTTTCTGTGCTTAACAACATATATTATAGGTATTTCCTCAGCAGTCACAAGGTGCACAATATTATATGTGCCTTCATAATGACAGGATTCTTAGTGAGAAAATTCTTCCAGTTAGAGGTTTAGACAAATATTTTACATAAGGTATATGACTTTCTTACACTGATCTTTCAAAGTTGTGTCTGTATTGATGACAGTAACAACTTCAAGAAAAGTTAAATAAAGCCAGACGCATATTTGCTTTTTTAAGCTTTACCAGCATCTTATCTGCTGTGTGTTCTTTATTCCACTTAGGGGAATAAAGTGCAGGTTGCCTACAAAAAGCTGCTAGCAGGGCCTGTGGTGTATAAGTTTAGTGACACTAAGTGAGCAGTTCTACTTTTATACTCGTTTGGTTTTTGTCTAGGCTAAGAGGTGAATACACCTCACCTCCTGTATCATGACTCGTATCACAAGGATATAGTAAACACAGCACTGTACCATTCCCAGAGTAGATTTGTTGGCTTTTCTAAGCACTAAACACACCTCAACAGTCTTTCTGGCAGTCAGGATTTTTTCCTAATGGCAAACAGCAACCACTAACTTGCAATTTGAACAACTTGATCAACTTGATTTGTTAGCCCATTGCATTTTGAAATTTTCAAATGTCCATTTTCCAGCACCTGCCTCCACTGTTTGTTGGAAGAAATCAGCTTAGATGAAATTTAGGAGAAGGAAGGCTTCCAATTGGCTTGACCAGGTAGAGATGCTCCCCAGATAATTTTTTGTTGCAAAACAATTTAGTAGTCCAGCCATAAATACTCTCACTCACCTGTTGTATGCTTTGGTATCCCCAAACCCAAAAAGTGAGTTTTATACAATAATACAGTAATATCCCCTCCCTATTCTGGCCTTACACCTGCTAATGATTCATGTAGCCATAGCAGAAGCTCTGGGTTCCTCAGCAAATCTAATCACTGAGGGCCTCACAATTTGGCTTTCAGTGTACATCAGCATTTGGATACAGACTTATTGCAGTAAATACAATTCCAGGCCAGCTTTTGATACAATGTATCTGGTTTGAGATGTTGATTTTATATTTTTATTCATATATGATGAGTTATTACAATCAGAACCATTTGAATTACCTTTTCACCACACACTCTACCTCTTTGAAGGTAGGATTCCCATTTGAAGAATAATTTCTAACAATTTTCTATTAAGAGGAGTTAAATATTTATGTTAAACCTTTGAAAAAGCCTTCCCCCTCCCCTTTCAAAGCACTGACTGATAAAATTCTTATGTGACTTTTTTCCCTTCATTGAGGAGCTGGAGCTACCTGAAAAGGCATTTGGGAAAGTGCATGTGCAGAACAGGAAGAAGGTTAAAAAAAAAAAAAAAAAAAAAAAAAAAAAAAAAAAAAGAGGATCCATTTTCTTTCTAGCCCATGTAAATATATTTTAGGCAAGATAGGGAAGAGGTTTTCTGCAACCTTGGCAAAGAAATACATACCCTGTAAATAATATATCAATTTTGCTTAATAGAAGACCACTGGAAAAAATCAAGCAGGAAAGCAACAGCTGGATGTGGATAAATTGCTTCCAAGTGAACACAGTGGGAAGGGAAGGAGAGGGAGGGGATCCATGGCAACAGCTTCTTTTTGTGCTGCGTCTCCCAAAATTAGAAAGCCGTGTTACCAGTGCTGCAAACAGGTGAATCAAAAGCTATAAAAAAAAAATATTTGCAAGGTATACTCTCATCTCTGGAAAAGAGGACAATAACCACATCTGCTCTTCTGGAAAATATATTTCTCTCTATGCCCAAGGTAAAGAAGTTGGTCCTTGAACAAAAGGAGCCCATTACTCTGGAGTTTAGGAGAGTCTGCTGGCAAATTTGACCTATCAAAATTACCACATGTAGACAATCATTGAGCTAAACATGTGAGTAGACAGTTATTGCATAAAGATGGATTTCTTCTGAAAAGCATTGGGTGTAAATAAATAATACTTGGCTTTAAGAGAGCTGTCTGGTTAGTTTATTAATTACATGCGGCTGCTTCTGCACAGAAGAACAAAACAGATGTAGACCTGCCAAGACAATCTCAATTAGTGCCTGGCCAATGCAGCCCAGGGCTCTGTATCAGGGGGACAGACACAGTGCTTCCCCAAGAAAAAAACAACAGAAAACTCACCAAGACCTTAGGAATAAGATCAACAAGTATCAAAGGTGCAGTTACATGATTAATAGGAGTAGCAATTGATTGCATGTCAATATTTTGCTTTAAAAATTAGTGTCTTTTGGCTATTGTGATAATAAATGATCCAATATAAACAAAGGCAACACAGAGTAACAATCAATTCTTTGGTAGGAGTAATAAAAGGAAAATAAAAGACGGGCCTGCTTTATTATTCAGCCAGGTGGAGAAACAATAGCTGATCATGCTGTGAAGGCTGAAGAACTCTGGGGTATTTGAGTCTTCATGCAAAGGTGGTCTAATGTGTTTGTTTTAACAAGAAATGTACAAAAACTTTTAGATGGAAGAGGTATGAATAAAGGTATTTTATTATTTCATAATCTGAAAAATCCGTCCTGGTGGGGTTCACCTGGCAGCAAGAGGAAACAAACAGGATGCTCTTTAATGGGGACAAGGGCAAAGACCTTCACTTCCGTGGGAATAATCAGCCAGCTCAGTATTTTAGGCAGCAAAGGAGTCCACAGGACTGGAGATTTTAAAGGATATTTCAGGGGGGAATAGTGTGTTAGAAGTAGACTACTTAATCCTGCCTCCAGCAAAAGGCAGGGTAAGAGTACAAAAATAGAAGTGCTTTTGCAAAATTTATTTTCAAAAAACTGGGAAGTTGGATAACTTTTACATCCACCCTATTGTGCAGCTTACACTCAGGCAACCATGCTCACCTTTTCAAAATATCTCATGGCCTGACATGCTGAGTTTTTGAGAAGCTGATCTCTGACCTTGACTCCCAAAAAGACATCAACATTTCTGGTAGTGAGTCAGAGAGTAGAAATGTTAGTACTGAAGCTCTTGGTGCCACGTAGTGCTCAATTGCTGATGTATTTTAACGTTGCAAAAAGCAGAAATCTTGAGGTCTGGTAATTGTAACTTTACTCTAGATTTGGTTCTGGGCTATTTTATATTCTTCCAAAGCTCCATGCAACCAACTACAACATTTGCATGCAAATCCCTGCACCAAATAAATCCAGAAGGAACTAGAATAAATCCAGAAGAAAATCCATAATAAACAGAAGTGGAGAGATTGTGCAGTTCCAATACTTCACTCAGCTCTTGCAGCCCCAATCACACATACCACTCTCTATCTCAGCTCCTTTGTAAACATGTCTTGTTTCTACGGCAACAGCTACATCAAGTATTCCTTTCATTAAATGGAAATGTTCTTGAGCTGGGAGCAAACTTGCTGCATTAGCTGAATTCTTTATAATTTGAGAAATGCTTGTTCTCAAGAAAAATAAATAATGGGGACTCAGATACTGGTTTTTTAGTCTGACTTGTAGCATTAAATACACCTACAAAATTTCTACTGAAACAGTTTTTCAAGGATATGTCAAGTCATTGACCCAAAGATATCTTCATTGGAGGAAATTTTTACTAAATATATGCCAAGCTTCAAGAGTTCATATATGGTTTTCTCATTGGATGCTATAGCATCCTGAAAGTCTTGGGAGCTCAGGGAGCTTTGGGAAGCACAGCTGGAGCCACATTTCCAAATAGTCTCAGTCTCTATATCTTCAGAACTGGGACTGCAGGATTGTGCATGTGTTCTGGGCTTGTGACTCTTAGGTAGTATGAGTCAGATCTTGCATGGAAAATGCTAATTCAAGAGAAAACTGGAAAAGTACACTAAACATTCATAACTTGTGGCTAATTTAGAACAAGTTTTTGAGGGTGGTTTATTTTGTTTTGCTTTTTCAAGTCCATTTTATAAGCACATTTAAAAATGAAAATAATTTTCTATTAATACAAAATACAGTGTTTAGCATATAACTTACTGTGTAACTATCCTGCTGTTATATATCTATCAAAATAACTCCTGAACTGATTCTTAGACTCATAAGTGCCTTGAGGAACAATCCACTCTAATCCTCAGCATGTTTTAGGCTGCTAAACTTCACTAGCCATTCCTATGTTGAGGCTGTACAAAATGAAAACATGCCTTCTGCAGAGGAATTGCATCTTGGCCTCAACAAGCACAAAACTGAATCATATACGATTTTCCTGGATCTTTTATTGCATCAGTTAATAACTTTTTGGTTAAAAATATGTCTTTAGTTTATAACTTCAATGTGTCTGACTTTAGGTTCTAGCAAATTGTCCTGACTCCCTTTCTACAGAAAGTCTTTTAATTCCCAGTGTTGTGGGTATAATCCCCATGTGAAGATACAGACAAACTATAAGTGAGTAATCTTGCAGTACTTTATTTAGTAAACTCAATAGATAGATTTTTTTTTTTTTAATCTTCATTGCCATTTCTTGGGTAAAGAACCAGTTTTATGGTTCATTTCTCTGCTCTGCAATATTAACCCTGTGGACAGGGGAGCTGAGATGGCATGGGAAGCTCCTGGAGGATTTTTTTGTGAGAGAGTAAATGAGGAAAAGAGAGAGTAAAGATTGTTTCTGTATCCGTCTTGTCTAACAAGAAATACATGGAGAGGTCTTTTTTCACAGCTAGGCTATTAATTCTGTCTGAATTCAAATTTATATCAGATTAATTCTGCTTCAACCTGTAACAGATTTCAAGCTTCCAACTTATCTATCAACTGAGGTTAAAATCTATTCCATTTTTAGCCAATACCATAATGTTCTTCCAGTCCCTTGAAGTGTACATGGAGTTCTAAGATTTTTTTAGATGAATTAAACAAATCAGAGGTCTTTCAGACAATTTTTACTGAATGCCATATGTTGCTTTTTGTTTTATTTTGGGGTTTTTTTCTAGTTGATAGTATATATCTAAGCAACTAAAGAGTGGCAAAACATTTCTCCTTGTTTGTGTGGTAAAAGTACAGCTCAATAGAAATTTGTAGCTAATTTGGACATGCTAATTTGTTGAAACATAAATTATGTGGGGCAGAGAGTATTTATTTTGAAATATAAGACAGCTTAGCTGAGCTTTTTTTTTCCTTAATTTCCTCCTTATCAGTTTTACTCCTTATTTGCTGTGACTCTGAAAGTTAATTTGAAGGAAGTGCCTGGAAAGAAACTGTCTTGTGCTCCTCCACTCTGAGACTGGTGAACAAAGGTTTCCCTGAGCCTACCCAGTCCAGTCTGTGTCCCATACTCATCCTTTTCATTTTGCATTTCTCTCTTTTGGGGAAAATGAGTGAAACTGAATAACACATTGTTCACCCTGTTTGTCTGTTGGATTTTTCTATGTACCTGCTGTCTGTAAAGTCTCAGGGAAAAGAAATAACTACCATTTCATGTTGCCAAAATGTCTAGAACAGTGATATATTGCTGCTTATCTGAGACACATCCTCTTCCTTTTCATTTTCCCAGGATATGAAAATGTACAGAAATTTGCTTGCTCTGGTGAGTTTTTAAGAAACAAACATAATGGGGACAAACTTGATGATGTTTACAACAGCAACATGAACAATATCAGACTTTAAATGTGTTTCTTTCACATCCAACTCAAATGAATCTTCCTGTTAAATTTTAGTAATGCCAATTTTACTGCATTCCAAAGAGTACTTATGAACTTGAAAACCCATCTTGGACTCCTATCAGAGATTTTTCATCTCTTTTCCTTCTTCGTTGCATTGCTCCAATTCTGAATTCAGTTCCTTCACGTCTGTCTCCCTATCCATATAATGAAACTCCTGTCTGCTCCAGAGAATTGGTAGCTTTCATCTGACAAAGTTATTTTTCTTTCCCCACTTTCTTCCAGGTCTTCTCACAGCTTTTCCTTAGAACTGGTATCTCCAATTTCACATAGGTTCTGTATGACGTTTCTGTGTGACTATTTTCTCTATTTTCTGCCTTTTACTTTTTCATCTTTAACTCACCTTTCCCTCAGCTCCTTCACAAAATCCTTGAAATTTTGACTAAGTATGTTGTTTCAAAGGCCATAAGTCCCAATGTGTGTCAACACCTATGGGAAGGACTTCAAATAACTTCATGTTTCTGTCAAGCCTTCCATTTTCTCTAAGAAGCATGTTCAGGCAATGAAAGAAAACAGATCTTTTACAGATTTCTTTTTTTGCTGTTGCATGTTTGTTCCGCAATACTAGTTTGCTCTGGTACTGAGAGAACTATCTCTCTGCAGTTGATTTCATATGTATTTTTTAAGTATTTTGATACTAAAACCACAGTAGAATATATATTTGGTGTCTTTTTCTTTGAATTGTTGTTCTTAGTATTCTCTCTTTCACTGCTTTATTGCCTGTTCTTTACCTTTCAAGATTTCATTTTCCCAGGTAATACAATTTCCAAAGCTAAAGCTCTTGTCTTCTGCAGTAGAGTCAGCAAAGTCAAGCCTTCAAATGCCAGACAACTCTCCTGCTCTTTGAAAGAAGAGCATTTCACACCCACCATCAGTCAAGTCCATAGTGCTCTATTTCTCTATATTTATTACTTATTTTTTAACTTATTTATTACTTTTTTTTTATTACTTATATTCTTGAGGGAGGATTTATGACAGCTGACTCCTATCAGCTGCAAAACATGGGAACACTTGGACCTTGTGATACCTGGCATCATGCTCTTGGAGCTGGTGACTGGATAACAGTACAGGAGCTCTGGGGCTCCAGAGAGGTTTTGCATGCACACAAGGGAATCATATTCCCCAATAAAAGGAATCTGTGAAATGGAAATGGCTCAAAGGGCACCAACAGGATGAATCCTCTGTAGATTGTCTGTGAACACTAAGGAACCAAAGGGACCACTTTGGCTTTCTGAACCCCACCTATATTCCAGGCTATCTACTTTGTCCTCAGGAAATGGGAGGATTTGTTGTTTGAAGAGTCTAGCACATAATTTACCTTTTTGTGAAAAAAACAATCCTAATCACTCATGATTTTCACCATTATTTTATGATTAGTAAGTCTGTAATATACTTATTGTGGAGAGTTTTGAATAAATCTCATATAGCTGATCAGGATAAAAAACAACACAAAAACAACTAATGCCTTATCATTGCACTTTTAAAACCTAGTGCTTGAATAGACTAAGCACTATAGTATGAGGAAAAACATCTTTCACTTGCTTTCAAAATGGATTAATCAGAAGATTTTTTTAGTACTGGTACACTTTGTTTTCTGCCATCAATCACTTTAATGTCCTAGAACATTCTGAACACATGTTCTGCTATCTTTAATTGACAGTGAAGCAACCTAATTAGAGAAGATGCATGCAAAGCTATGTCACTTAAGGTGAACAAATCATGAGGTATTTATGTAGTGTATGGAAGACATTTTTACAGATAATAGGAACAAGAGAAACTACTGTGGCGAGAAGGGCATGCAGAAAATATACCATTTCAGCCAGAACAGGCAGGGAGTTCACTGATCCAAAACCAAGCAAATCAAGCTTAAATTTTCAAGATACATAAATCACAATTTGCCAGAATCTAGTAACAGAGGTGTTAAAATCAAAAGACCAATTTGGGAGGCATTTATTTCTGGATACTCTAACAGTACTCTGCCCCAGAGTTCTTCAACCAACCTCAAAAAACTATGGGTTAGTTGCCTTAACTTTTATCTTTATAGGGTTTAAGGAGTTCTCACTTGCTATCTTATTTCTATGGCACTTTGGCAACATTGCATCCAGCTTTCAGATCTGTTCACTGGCAGTGCTCATTGGTGAGTGGATTAACTGCAGCAGAGACTGGATAACGTCAGTTGAATACAACTTTGGAGACCTCAAATGTACAGTACGAGATCTTATTCATTCAGTTTGATGATGGCACACATGATGTGGACACCAAATGGTACAAGTAGCTGAGGAAGATGCATAATGTTATATTAAATGGCAAAAATACCAGATATGACATATTTTTGTTGCCAAATAAGCAACCACTTTAAACAGCAATTGGTGGGTAACTGTTCCCATATGGGTCTTCTTTCCAATAGAAGAAAATATTAGTATGTAGGAATATTAATGATTTATGAAGCATAATTCAAAAGAAATGCCATCTCATGGTATTAATGAGAGCACTAAATGCTTTGATTCAGAGATCATAGCATCATATAATGTTTTGGGTTGGAAGACACCATAAAGATCAGACAGTTTCAGCCTTCTTCCATGGGCAGGAATGTCTCCCACTAGACCAGGTTGCTCTAAGCCCCATCCAGGTTGCCCTGTGATAAACTGAGCTTTCTGTAAGGTAACATTACCACTCAGACCTCGATTTATGTGACAGTAGTCATCAAAGAGGTTGAAATTTGCTTTTATAAGAGCATTCCTGGGGAAAAAGATAGTAAAATCTCAACCCCTTGAATAACATATTTCTCATATATGTACTCCAAAAATGTATTTCTGCAAGGTGTGTAGCAGAAGAACCCCACAGTTACCTTGAGTGAATGGCATCATCTCAGGCCTTGCTTAATGCATTGACATTTTTCTTGACATAAGCTGACATTAGCCCCCCCCGTTGCTGTCAAAAGCAGAAGTGACCTTCAAAAGTACCAGATTATATATGACTTCTGCTAAAACAAGGGAATTGGCACCTGGTTGAATTTCAATAGTTCCACTGATTGCCCTGGCTGACAAGTTAAACACAGTCCAATTGCATCTTTGCTGCAGTGTTAAGCCAGGCACAGCCCAGCAAAGAGGACGAGTACCCAGGGAGCAAGGAGAGAATGTGGCTGGAGATTCTGTAGGTAAAACCAAATGTGGCTTTGCCATCTGTTCCAGTGCATAAACAATTAGGAGTGTCATGCTTTTTATCTGGATCAGCTCATTTCTCTCCCATTAAGTCACTGTGCCTATGTAAATCCAGCTTTGCATTGACTAATTTGAATTTAGAACAATATCTTATCTCACTGGGCCCCCCAGGCAGAAGTGATAACATAAAGGAGAGTGTTTTTCCTGTCCTGTAATTAACATTTCATTGCTTGTATCTGCAGCAAATTATCAGTTCAGAGTCTCTGCTGTTTCTGTAATCCAACCTGCTCAAGCAATTGGTATATGAGCAGGCATTAATGCAGAGGTTCTTTGAGACACCGTGGCATCATATCTGGATTTTTGAATATATCTGTGGAAGCTGTCATCCAAAAACAGAGATAGAATCTTTCCATGGCTCTAAATATTTACAGGATTCATCCAATTTTAATGTGGCACCTGTAATAAGAAAATGGTATTTTATCTCAGCCTTCAGAGAATATCCAATTCTGCCCTGATTCATAGTGGGATTTACTTTATTAGCCCCTAAAAATAATGATTTGTCTTGCACACTGTGACAATTTGCCACTGCAAGTATGAAGACCTATTTTAAGCAGTTTCTCACCAAAGAAGCATCCCCCCAACCTGCTTTTCAGTGACTGACTAAAACAGCAAGAGGTAAAATGTTCCCAGGAGGGAAAATAATACTCAGCTCCCTCTAAGTGGCTTGGTGTGGCAGCACACTGAAGACATACCACAAGGAGATATTAATCAACCCACACAAATGGGTTTTGCTTGTGAAAATCTCATTTCAAGGGTAAGTTAATGTGTTGCTTTGGCTTTCACTATGGAAATACTGAAATATTCAAAATATTCTTTTGCAAATCAGCATAGTCACACCCAACAAGTTTTCAAGTTTCATCTTAGATTGTAACAATGGAATTATGTCTCTTCAATATTCAGGCTGAACATTTCCTTGACATTCTTTAATAAGCCTAGATGAGAAGTGCATCTTTCTCTCTGGAATGTGCTTCCTAGTTCTTCAACCACCATCAACCTTATCTTTACTGAGGTATTGCAGAATTTCCTTTATTCTAAGAATCATTCTGATAGCCAATTAACTCAAGTACAATTAGATTAACAATAATTTTTTTTAGCTGTTAACATAAAATCTAGTATTTTATAGTGAATCATAAGAGAGGCCATGATAAGGAAGTGTGGTATCTCTTTGAAACGAGGGAAAATTTTAGATCTGATTTCTATAGAGGGACTATTTTGCTTCTAAACATGGAAGCAGGTAAACTCTCATTCCAATAAATGCTGATTTCCATGCAGTTTCCACTGAAACAAATTCAATGCAAATCTTTAAGAGAAGGAAACAATCCCATTTCCCCATCAAAAAAGTTGCCTATGGAGTGCCTTCAGAGGGTCAGTTTTTCCCCTAAGGCACTCTGATGGAACTGTATTGTAAATAAGAATTCAGACCAGTCTTACTGGAGATTTGTGGTGTATTAGAGGAAAAACAAACAGAGATATAGAAAAAGGTAAAGCTATGAATGCAGCTCTTTGTAGAAATTAGTAGAATACACCAGTAAAACAAGAAGAAAACTTTTGTTATCTGTTAGCTGAGGGATAAAGGAGTGCACACAAGTTGTATCCTGGTAAACAAAAAGGGATGAAATAAAAAGAAAGTTATATCAGACATACTGATGGCAAATCATCTTTGACAGTAAAGATGCACTTAGACATAAGAAATTATAGGGATTTTTTATCAACCAAGTCAGGATGAGGAAAATCATGAATAGTTCATTACCACAAATGGCAAAATCAGAGTTTGGGTGTCTGTGTACATGTCAATCTCTGTTTTTCAGAAGTGTTTGTGTTGCTCTGGGATGATAGACAATGTCAGCAGGAAATGATTCATTCTGAAAATGAGGATGGCTTTATGCATGTCTCATCAGTGAGTTCTATCCAAATTGCAGATATATTAATAATGACAAATAATTCATCCCAGGGGAATTTTAATTATTTAGCTATCAACGCAAAATTCAGAAGACACTCAATAATTTTTATTTTGCACTTATCTTACTAATATATTTTCTTCAACTATATAATATAAAACTTATAATTTTGAAGGACATTTCTTTTTGTGTTCCTCTTTTTAAACAACAAAGGAACGTCCATTAATATCAGATTCATAAATGTTATACAAAAAGGCTGTGACAAATCAAGTTCAAATAATGGTGTCTTGTAAGTGTTCCTGCTTATCAATTTGCCATTACGTTTGTCTCCTACAATGTCAGTAATCCCTATATTTTTCTTTAAAAATAAATATAAAGGCAGGAAAGATCTCTGCTATGTATGTTTTGTCACAACTGTTTCATGAACTATAAAGTCCCAGATTAAAGAAATCAACGGGATACATTCTGTAGAATCAGGACTCCACTTGTATTACCTTGGGCTTACAGTTGTAGAAATTAAAAAGTATAAAATTTCCTTTCCCTGTCCAGTATGATTCCTATCAGGGGATGCAGGGGAAAGAAAATAATGAGACACGTGTTTATATTTGGAGTGTCATGACAGAGAGTTTATCTAAAATACAGTGATATAAATAAAATATAGTTATTACATATCAACACAGTCTCTGGGTCAGTGCTGTATTTAAAATCATGTATTAGCTGACTGAACAGAAAGGAAAACCATGGACTATAGATGACATATGGAAATAGTTTATAAAGAAAGTTAATTCCTGGATGAAAACTGGACCCTGGGGTTCTGTCCCTCTCATCTATACAGTGGATCAGTCATGCTAAATCCTCTAAATATTTACTGTGGTGAACATGTAGCTCCATGGGTATAAATAAGAGTGGTTTGGGAAATATCTTTGACATCCACTATGGAAAGCTAAGTTTAGACATTGAATCTGCTGTAATTCTTCAGTCCTTTAAAAGACAGAATTACTACAGTTTTGACAAGAGAAGGACACAAGAAAAATAGGTGACATTTCCTCTCAATACCATTCTGATGGACTCCTAAAGTGCAGCCAGTTCTGCTTCTTCACACACTTTGGTGTGCTGTTTGACAGCAGCATGACAAAAAATGATGAATTTGGTTGTTTGATAAATCAGTGAGGGATTAGGTTGGACCACATTCAGCATGGTGAGATGACTGCTTCTGGCTCTCAGTGCCAGTTATTAGATATATTTTTATGAGAGGGACTCAAGCACTGTTTGAGGGTAACAAAAAGCACTAATTTATCTTGGAATAAATCTCATGTTCTGCTCACGTCCAGGTTCACACTAAATTTGTATGTCTGCTGCATGATTTCCTTTGGTTTCTGGACAAAGGGTATTTTATTTTTCATTTGCTCTGAGGAAATGCATCCGTGTAATTGATAAGAAAGAGTACATGCTTTTACTCAGCAATGAAAAGAACATGTGAAATTAATAAATACAGTAAAATTGGTAGGTGCAAGCCTCATGCCAGCTCTGGCTGTGATAGGAAGAATTCAATATTAATTGTTAATTGGCAAGGGAGGAGTAGCATTTTCTCTGAGCAGACTGATGAGCTTAAATGCATTGTTGAAAAAGTTCAGTGGGCTTCCGTGTGACACGGTCATCCAGCTGAGCTCAGTGGTGCTGATGTTAAGTGGTTTACTCAAGAGCTGGGCCAAAAGCTGCCCATGTCTCTTTCTTCTGCCTGCTTGTGCTCAGAGATGCCATTGCAGCTCACATCCGTGCAAAAAAGATCACTATTCCCTGGAGCCAAAAGCGTGATACAATATGGGAAATCCCTCTTAGTTAAATAGCAATTACAATTTGATTTCACTTTATCATGCAACAGTATTTTGAACAAGGAGAAACATATGCACATTTTTTATCCACACCTCCAGTCAGTGGAAAGAACCAATCAATTCCTGAATTGAAGAACATGTTTATTTTAATGTAGAGTTTTAGAAATGATAATACTAGAAATTAGTTCTATCATGACCTTCTCTCACTCAGAGAGTCATCAGAAGACATTTTTATCACATTCTTTTGATTTTCCTTCTTAGAATAAAGAGCAGCAAAGGAGTGAAGAAACCATGACTGCTTTCATGCCAACTGTTCTGAATTATTTTTTCAGACATAAGCAAAATTCTCACACTCTTGAGGTCAGTCATTTGAATACAACCTAACCTGGAGCCAACTCTTGTTCAGTGAAAACTGTTCTATAAAAACCAGAGAAGGATATGTTAAGTGTAATATTAACAGATTGACTCAGGATTATGTCATCAGGTTCAACACTTGATTTATGATGCTAAGACTGTTTTGTTATTTCTTAGAGTAGTCCTTTACTGCAAAAATAATTTGTCTCATTTTTCAGTAGCACTCACAACATTGTGCAGGTCTGTAAGTTACTCCTGCACAGAACATTCATAAAGAAAAGATCAGGGATGCTTGGGGGGAATGACTTCTTTAGTTGCATGGGGCCAGACAGTTCACTTATAGATATTCAATATGATACCTAATGCACTTATCTATGCTCTAGTTCCCACTGAATCAAATACCTTCATTCATTGCAAAGGTTTGATGAGTGTGCATCATCCTCCAACTGTACCTCATTGACTGGGAAAATTTTCTTGCAGATTGGGTTATTAATACACTCAGTCTCTAGTTATCACTAAATGTTTCAGTCCAGCATGGTAATTTTAAAGTTATACCAGAGAAAACACATTTTTGCTCTTACTTGCTCTTAATTTTTCCTATGATCCTGTTGAGTTTCATGGTTAATTATTGCTGCCACCATTGCAATACTGATGGTTATGTCTACACATCTCAGAAACAAAGCAAGTGCTGGTAGCCTGGGAGAGGAGATGGGAGGATACATGGGAGTTTTTAGAGGCTACTCACCACAGGATTTCTGTTCTCTGTTCTGCTACAGTACAGGACTCTAGCCTTCAATGTGCTGTTCTCACACCTGATCACAGTTTGGTCACCAGAGGAATGCACTTTCTGAATCAACTTCCTCCCTCTGCTATCCTTCTGTGAAAGTAGATGAGAAAGAAAGAAACTGGGCAAGATCCTGCTGCTCTTTTAGGACAAGAATAGATATAAGCCTGGCTGTAATGCTGGAGGACGTCACCGAAGGAAAGGCCTTTTTGCTCCTGCTATTGTAAATGAGATGAGAAAAAGGAGAACAGCTTTTGGGTTTGGCAAGATTCCCCTCTTGCAAGACTAGCCAGCATCCCCTTTTCTGATCTTTAACCAGCTTTGCATGAACTGAACCCAACTTTCATAGAGTTTACACCTGAGCATGAAAGAGTGGCACAGGACTATTATTCTGCTGCCTTGTGTCTCAAGGGCCTCTCACTTCTTCAGGAAGAAGGGTTTCATTCACATGACTGAAACCAGAATCCTCAAAGGTGGCCAAAGTTAAGGGATCCAGTGCCAAGCAGTAGAAGAGCTCTTCTCAAAGTACATTCATGGAGTACAAAAAATACTTTCCATGTTTCTGCAGCCCACTTTATTTCTGATTCAAGACAAAGGGTTTGCAAAGGGGCCAGATTGCCTGGCAGCAAATATATAAACAATACTTTACAAGACACTGTGGAAATGAATCTTTTGTGGAAACTGTGCTGAGAGAGTCTTGAAAACAATCAGGGGGTGAAATGGCAAGTAATTAAGGAACAAAGTATGAAAGCCACAATGTCTGCCAAAAAGCAGCAAACAAACAAAGAGCGAGAACATTGTTAATCAGTGTTTGGATTAGAACACAAGATATGGGAATTCATTCAAGAAAAAAATGTGACTGCCTATAGATAAAACAGCTATTGCTGTAGAATGCACTTTTCTATTTTCCCTAATTCTTGACAAAACACAAGAAAATCACAGCAGGAGAATTACAAGGACATGCTCTTATATAAGTTTTTCTCCTTCTCTTTCTCTACAAAAGGGTCAAGGATTTTGTCCATTATGCATTTTATTTCAAAATATCTACATAAGACTACATAAAATTAACAATAATCAACCTAAATCAAGGTACTTCATCATCATCCCGAGGAAGGCGCTGCTAAATAGTCTCTTGATTAGAGCTGACAATTCCAAATATAACATTAGGTCTCCATAAAACACGTGCCAATTTGGTCTCTCTCATTTTGCCAGAAAACATATGTTATTTGGACAGCTGTACAGATCTAATATTGTTTTTACTGAAAGCCAACATTCTGTTGTGAGAGAGGTAACAGGTCAAGTGAAGAAGAACCCTTCTGCTCATGTTAACCCATCCTACTGTGAGTAATGGGTAGTTCAGGCACACCTCAGCCTTCTACAGCCCAGATGTTGTACCTATTACAGTATAAATTAGAGAGGAAGACCCTTGTAAAGCCTTCTGAGTATTGAGACAAAGTAGAAATAAAAGTTATAATTCTATGTGCTGCTTTTTCCCCCCTTATCAGAGCACATTAAGAATTGACTGCAAACAGACAGGAAGTTATCAGCAGTCTATCAGGAGTTATCAGCAGTCTATCAGGAGTTATCAGTAGTCTCTGAGAGTTTCAGCTTGTACACCTTCCCTTGTAGACAGTGATTGGCACTAGCCTCAAGGAGGTCTCTGAAGGGATTCTGTATAAATGGCATAAAAAGGAACAGAAAAAAATGTGTCACTGATTTGGTCCAGAGGTCAGCACCACATTCACAACCGTGGTGTAACAGATGTAACAGCTACTCTGTGTTGACATGAAGTTTTGGAGAATCAACCTGTACAGCAGCTGCATAAGGTTACAAATTCTTCAGCCCAGATTCAGGGAGATATTTAGCATCTTACTGCTCACTGAAACAAATTGTGTGCACATCCTCCTACACCTTTATGAATTTAGTTTGTCCAATACACCTTCTTCAAACAATCCCTTTTACTTTTGCATACACAGCCCTTCCACTTCCCCATGAGATTTTTTTTAGGAGCTCCTTCAGATTAGCTCTGGAGAGAAGTACATGAACCAGAACACAGCTAAAGGAGACCATGGGGAGATTCCCTTCTGAAATGAATTCATGATCTTTGCTGTAGCTATAATGCAAAGGTTCTTAAGAATGCAGCAAGGATCATTAACAAAGTAGTCTTATTCCAATCTGGCTCTGCCACCAATCTATACACAATGGATGATAAACTCTGACAGAGGGAAGATGGTAAGTGAAGGACCATGTGGCTGTGGTAAGCATGCCACTTATTTTGGAAATCTGTATTATTTAAATTAATGGATTTTTTTGTTACATGTCCACCTGCATATTTTAACATGTAGCATTCATTTACACACAACGGCTGAGTGAAAGAAACACTACCTTAACTTCAAATGGATTTTCCCCCATGTAACACAATAAGCAAATATTATTCCATGAGGTGAAGTCACATAATTCAATTGTGTCTCACAGTTATGTTTCTTTCATTTGTCTCAAGGAATGCATTAGAAGGTGTAGCAAGACCAGTATCAGGCATTCTGAGGTTACAGGCATTCTGAGGCCACCTTAACTTTTCACCTTGTGGTTACTTGTCATGAAAAGCAAGAGTGGGGATTAAAATGCTGCTTTCAGAGGAGCTATTGCATTATATCTAGAGAGAATCATTATAAGCTGGAGCATTTTCAGAATCAAACACAAGTTCCAACTTTAAACAAAAAATTCATTTAAAAAACCTCAAAATATTCCTCTCACTTTAACTTTGTCTGCCCAGCATTCTCTCCCTTCCATATATGTGGTTGTCTGCACCCAACCATGTAGATCAGGGAGGATTTGCCCTTGGGAGTGTTATCCATCTTGTGAGCCAGGTGAAACCTAAATTAGGTTTTGCTAAAAGGAGAAAGTGCTTTAGCCTACAAATACAGACCAGACACTGAAGTTTGCTAGAATCCAAAGGATAAAGAGCCTCCTGGATAGAAACCTGTTTTCCTATTAGATGAAAATATAATGCAGCCTGTAATTGTTTTGTCATAACTGGAAAAAAATCTATAGAGGGGGAAAGTGTCAAACAGGAAATTTAATTTAGATGGTGAAACAATAACAACACTGAAAATATTTGTATCCAGCTGGAAATCGGAGGTGGCTTGCAATTGGATCAGTGTAATGAAATGTAATTTAGATCAATTTCATCCAACAGGTACAGCTTAATGCTATATTGGGCTTCAGATAGTCATTTCTGTTATTTTGAATGTCCTGAACATCTCCTTTCCCATCTGGTGGGTCTGACTTAAGCTATTTCTCTCCTCTATACCTACTGCTATATCCACAACAGGAAAATTCCATGAAGTCAGCTTCCAAAGTGGAGCTAATAGACAGGTAATGGAGGGACTACCAAGCAGTTTTCTGCCTGTATGATGACAGTGCTGCCTGACTGCTGCATGGCAACCCCAGCTGGCAGCTCAGCCATGAAAAATGCTTGCTCACTTCTCCACTAGTATGGGAGATAGATACAGAAGGATATTTCTACCTCAGTGTACCTGCTTTCCCAGTTTCCCTGTGGAATAAGCTCTCATTTCTTTAAAAAGATAGACATTACAGTCTGGCATCTCAGAATTTTTCAGCTTTTTAGATGGGATAAAAATAATGAGTAAGGCATGATTCAAATCATACCCTGTTATTGACCCATCTATTACACAAAGGTTAAGCCTCTCTTCATGCCATTCAGGCCATTTTCCTTCATTGTTTATGTAAAATATATTCTCCAAGGCTGCTATTGTTGACAGATCCAACATGCATTCACAGTTTCAGATGTAAACAGACACTGCTGGCAGATATGCCAGAAGTGGAATTTATTTTGTGTTCTCACTATTATCCACATAAAGAACATCAAAGAATGATTCCCAGCTGGATTATTAATACTGTCACTATTGCGATTGTTGTTGACAATGATTCAGAGAAATAATCAAAATGCAGATAATAAGTAGCCTGTGTAAGTACAATACAAGCATTTGAGTGTTTTAACTGTCTCATTTGCACTTGCAGATACCCAATATATCTGAAACCCCATTAAATAGATAATAGCTGCATCCAATAAAATTTGAAAAGCCATTGTGTTGTTTAATGTGGTTGTCTTTGAAGCAAACACAATTTCTGTGCCTACTTCATAGGTTAAATTTTCAGGCCAATGCATAGCAGAATTCCAGTTATATGGATCTGAACTTACACAGTCTTGTACCAGTCATCATTTTTTTTCAGGTGACAAAAGTGAACTTAATCTGCTACAAATAACTTTACTGCATGTTGCATAGCAGTTGAGATGATAGGGAATTATTTGCTTAGCACTTCTTTGATTGAATGAGAGGATAACAGAGAAGGTACAGATGGACATGGCCCCAAATCCAGCTCTCTAGATTTTATTTATTTATCACTGTTGTTCAAGCTTCATGATCCAAAACAAGTCAATATTTCCTGCTGTTCTTTTTATATACAAGAGAGGAGCAGGGGCTAACAGGCTGCAAAACTTTGCATGCAGAAATTGCAGTGAAATCAATTTCAGTTAATTAGGACCAACAATCCTAATTTTTTTTTAATCTTCCGTGAGCAAATAGCCCTAAAAATGGCAGTGACTGAATTATTATGGAGAAGAGCTAATAAATGAATGTAGGGTTAAAGACAAGGCAACAAAAAATATGTTACTAGAGCATATCTTGTTAAGAAAGGTAAATAAGAAGAGATTTGTCTTTGAAAATATTTGTGAATGAGGAGTTCTTTTCTTTCCTGGTCAATGAAGTCTTATTTACTTCTGTATCAATAATTTTATCTGTAAAAACAATTCCTTAGGCAATCAGAAAATCTGCTCTTTGAGTCACTTAGAACTGCATGGATGGTCTGGGATGTGCTGCCTACACATTGAAATAACTAGACCTGGAAATAATCAAGCTTTAGTTAGCTGCATCTAAGGTTGGAGAGTGGTGGATAATATTCTAGATGTAAGTTCATTGCACTGGGCAATGTCATTGCTATTGCTCCAACTCTGCAGCTGGGGACAGCACAGCAACACGTGGAACCCTCTGATGAGCCCTCCAAAAAGTTTGCTAACTGGTTCAGCTGATATTCTGCACTGATTCCATGGACTGCAGACCACCCCTCCACATTTATGGAAAAAATGGGAAACTACAGAGGGAAACAGTCATACCACCATTTTTGCTCTCATAAGATCCACTGTTCTCACAAGGTGAAATTATCCAGCACCCAACTGTTACCTGTGGTTACACCTTGTCAGTATATCTCATCAGATATCTTTTAGCCCAAATTTTTCCTTGTTTGATCTACTTTGTCCTAAATACTAGAGGTTCAAAAAGGTCATAAATCTTTGGCTGCATGATGACCTACAGTCTCATTTTTCTTTTGTTTTGGTTTGATTTGTTTTTTTCTATTGGACATTTCCAGGCTTTTTCTGTGTTATCCAATAGTCAGTTGTTCAGGTGAGTGCTCTGAATGAAATATTTAGGCAAGTAATAAAATGGTTTCCACAGAGAAGCATCCAATATTTAGTAGCAGATAACTGAGCTGTAAGATAGCATTTAGATCACAAGTTAATCCTAATGATGTGACTGCAAACCTTCACAGCTGGAGCGATATTTATAAAAAATATTCAGCTGCTAGTTTAACTGGTATTTAGATTACATCTTCTAGAAAGAGAAAAATACGTATATGAAGGAAAGGTCAAAATTATCTCTTCCTCTGTTTAGCTTTCTGTTTCTCAACTGAAATTATGAAACCCACTACACATGTCAACAAGATCTCGAAACATTTATAACTGTCTGTCTAAATCCTGTTCTAGATAAAATTTCACTCTTCAAAAGATGAGGTAGGTTTGTGTGCAAAATTTTAATCCCTGTAAAGTTCATCCATAAAGGAACTACATGAAGATGTGTATTTTCCAGTGTGTGGGAAAGTGATGGGAACAGACCTGAGCAAGACAGGCAGATGGGATGTTTTTTTCTGCAAAGTAGGAAACTTTCTCCATTCTCTTCCCCTTGACTTTGACCAATATGCAAGTATCTATTAAACAAGGAAATACTCGCTGGTTTGTTTTTTTCAAGGGCAGCATTCTGATTTATTTTTCTACTCAAGATCTTTCTTTCCTGTCTTGCACCTTCCTCTACAGACTGTCTTTGGATGCTCACAAAGCTTTGAAACATTCTCAGGGTAGAATAAATGAAAGTGTGAAGGGGGGAGCTTAAGAAGGCATCAGATATAAACTATGTTCTCTGCTGTTACTGTTTCTCCATCTCTTGATCCCATAAACCAGATATGAGAAACTGACTACTTTTTGCTGTTCGTCCTGCCCAACATTTAAGGTTTTTTTGGTATAGCTCCTCAGATAATAACAGTGGCCACTTCAGCTTCTTTCCCATAATTTGTCATTATAACATATTACTTGTACTCATTCCAACAGTTGGGATTTTCCTTAACCTTGATTCTGTCTATATTACAAGCTGAATTCTTATTGACACTTGATGTAGTTGAAATCTTCCTAATTTCAAATATATCTTTCCCTCTTTGGACTGAAAAAATTCAGTCTTAACTAGTTCCTACTTATACTGAAATATCTATTTTTGCATCCACTCAAAAGCATTTCTCAGTTGTCTGGTTGTTGCAAACTGTAGTTAGAAAATTAAATTTTTGTATAACTCCTTTCTTTCTATTTCCTATTTATTGGGTATCTGCCTCTCCAGCAAAAAGGTTAATGAGGAATTAAGTATATTGTCTTGTGTATGTCTGCAAACTGAAAACCCAGGGTGCCTGTTTTGGATTTTCTTTCAGAATATATGAAAATGTGTGATGTTCCTGAAGGAATCTTTAGAAGAAAGGATCAACTGGTTCCATTCATGTATCCTCAGAAATACTTGCAGACACAAAAAATAGAATTTTGTAAACATATTAAAGCCTACTTTCAACCAGAATGCTCTCTTGATAATTTTGTGGTACTGAAAACTAATAGAAGACAAAATGAAAGATAAAAAGTCTAATAAAACAGTCAAAAAAAAACAGTGTAATCACTGCAGTTTACTCAGTAGAGAAATCCAAAACTACTCCAAGGAAAGTCCAGATACTACACTACACTACACTACAGTAAGGATCAAGCTGGACTATGAGTTCCATAAATATTTAAAACATGAAAACATGATAATCCATAAATAAAATATATTTTCTAAGAGGCTGGGTTCTCTGTAAAGTGTTGTTAAAATAGATGCCTGAAGGATACTTGTTAATCCCTCAGTGGAACAGCCTGTATTGCATGACTACATAAGCTCTCATGCATTTCTCAGAAATTACTTTGAGGACTCCTTTTAATAAAGCAACCATTGTACAATGTAAAACACTGCAGGTAGCCTGAAAAAGGTACAAAAAGGTAAGTCCTGTCCTCCACAGAGTGGAATTTATATCTGAATTACAGTGGACTTAATGTAGTGCCTGCTAGAACAAGCCCAGGAATTAGCTCATATGTGTTTTCTTGCTATTGCTATGGTATACAAGAAAAAAATTAAAATCTTCAGTTACTTTTTACTGGCTTCTCCCTAAATTTCTCCTCTACCCCAAATTCCCTTCAATTTTAAACAATACTTGGGATGCCTCTTTAGAATAAGATAATATTTAAATTAATCTCAGCCCTCTTAAATCAGTATTATCAACATTACTATGTCCCTTTAGCAAGTATAACACAGAGAATACAATCGCTGTAAATAAAAGTTCAATATTTCCCAACTGTTTATCCCTGATCAGTTATGACAATGCAGCTGCTTTGGAAAAGAGTTAAATATAAAGGAAAGATAATATGGCACTTGTTAGTGTTTGCAGGTATATGTGGCATACCCCTGAAATATTTTCACACAGGAGAAGCAATGACAAAGGCACAAAAAAATAGAATAAGTGCAAGAGTTCCAAAGACCAAAAAGATAAAAAATAACTGAGGGTCTAAGAGTTCTTTTGTCAAATCAAAGTTTAAATGCATTCAAAAGAATTTAAAGTTCAGTGAAATTGCAAGATGAGAACCTGAATAACACCACATCTTTAATGGTTTCTTTTTCAACAAGACAGTTCCCTTTTCTATAATTTAATGTTTTGGTCTCATCTAAGTGGTCTTACTTAACAGGGAAGAAGGAGCACAGGGAGGCAGAGAGCTGACACCTGATTGCAAGCACAGCTCAGTCCTACTATCCACAGAATGGAGCCCTCTTTCACTCTTGTAATTGTTCAACAAACACATTTTGTAGCCATCTATACTGCAGATGTTAGCATGACATTTTATTCTGAAGAAAATGTGATGTCTCTTCAACTAAAATTCCTGCCAACATATTTACCTAGAAGATTCAAAGGCTGCCCTTCTGTTACAAAATAACAGATAGGCTTTCTTAAATTACATACAAATTCTGCTGTGCCTGTCCAGATCAAACTTCCAGTGATAGCTGCTGTTTCTGATTTATAATTAGAGTGCCCCCAAAGATGGCTATCAGGAGGGCTAAAAAACTTTTGATTAAATTTTATGCAAGTTATTCAAGCTTCCACCAGAGAAAGCAGAACTCGTCTTAAGGTGCCTACACAACTTAGTTTCAAAAATCTAGGTCTTTAGCTCAAAAAAATAACTGACACTTAAGAAAGGGTGATTTTGTGATCTAGGTCTTCTGCATGAAAATAAGGTATCTTATGAAAACATATGTCCACTTAAATAAAATATTTTCTCAGGGAAGGACATGATTCGTTGAGGAACATACAGTGCTTGTGACACTGTGGAGAATTAGAATGACAGTCAAAAAAATCAACATTTCTTGGATGGCTGTACTTGCTAATTTATTAGGGGATTGTAGGCGAGATCTTCAAATTCACTTTACCTTGCTAGTGTCATCTCTTGGAAAGTAACTTATAAGCAAACCAGGATTTGTGACAGAAATTATTTAGTATCTCTCTTCAGTAAATGAAAAATGCTGAATCTTTTCCAGAAACAAGGGTGTCAAAAATACACTTTTCCAATGAGTCTGCCTTTTGTCTCTCATTTCTCAGCACAGGGTTTTATACACTGGAGAAGTTAATGTTTCATCCTTCTGACTGTTCATGATGCACCTGAATCCTCCTGTGGCTCCTACAGATCCTGTGATTTCATTAGCAGTAAAGGATGGTACAGAAGAATACAAACAGGAGGTTTGAAGAGCAATACTCTTTCCCATAGTAGATCAAACAATAGAAGGATTTTGTAATTCACCAAATAAAAAATATTTGTTACAGTTTGGCTGACAAATAATGGTTATAGTTATGGGAAATGCTATTCATTTAAAGAATTTTTTATTGTGTTTAGCAAGAGTCAAGCTAATACCTAAATTCATACATTTATTTTATGCACATTTTATAGTTTTGAATCCTTTAAAACTTAGAAACACCTGTCATTTTCCAAAAAGACTGTGAATGAGAGTGCATCTCCAGCATTAAAAGTAATTTCATAAAAGTGTTACTATTCATTGTTTTGCATGTTTGCTGGAAAAGTTTTGTACAAGCAATAGAAATAAGATAAAGGCAAAATGATGTAGGAATAATGTCTTTTAAGTTCTGTTTTCAGTGCTTCTTTCTACACCCTGTCATACTGGACTAAAGGTGTCATTGACAGAGTTGAATAAGATATCTTTTTCAGTTTCCTGTATTTTCAGTAGAAAACCCGATGTTTTTCCTGAGTTTGCTTAGTTGCCAAGTTCAGACTGTATCACTAAACACATACTGTGAAATTAGTAGTTTCTAGACAAACCCCAAAAAGTATTCAAAAGCAGTTGCATAGTCCAGAAAATTCTATTCTCACTAGACACTCGTGTCTTCAACACACCTCAGAATCAAAAATTGTTAATATGTCATGATTTTTTTTTTGTTGTTTTTGTTTTTGTTTTTGTTTTTGTTTTTGCTTTTGCTTTTGCTTTTGCTTTTGCTTTTGTGCTTTTGTGTAAGGGACATTTTCAATGTGGAAACCTGAGAAATATCTATCTAGATGTTCAGAGTGGTTCCCTAATTTTAAGCATATAGGCCTTTTGAATAATTTCTGGTTTAAGCTTAGCCATTTGTTACAAAGGTTCAAAATGCTGCAGAGCCACACAGAGTTTAAAAGAATGGAGAGTTTGAGTTCATAAATAATCTAAACAGACGGTTTGAAGATTTAAAATATTTTGGAAAAATCCTGTAGAAGTTATTAATTTTATTTTAAAATTGTGTCTCAAACTGGTTTCCCTTTGAAAGGGAAACCTATGAAAGATAAGCTGAATCTTTATCTTCTTTTTCTACTTTCAAATATGCACAAAGTCAAGTAGGTATTTGAAAGTAGACAAAGGAAAAAATGCAGTCAAGTCCACATATACATCAACTTGTAGTATGTTTGTTTGATTTAATTTCTTGAGTATACTCACTTTAGGGTAATACTACATTTTTGGCAAATACTTAGGAATTCTAAACTAACCGCACTGTGGTTTATACCTTCAATGATAACCTTTCTTCATGGTTATGAATGGCAGAGCAATGTGTGCTCCTTTCTAAAGTGTGCATGCAACTTTCTGAATGCAAAGTGTCCTAGTTTTTAATGGCATTTGTGATCAAAACACTTGTACATATTTGGAGATGCCAACGTGTTCTTATCATCGCTAAAGATAGCATGCTTAAGACAGTTATCCTTAAACCACATTGCCGCATAGTAATGTTTTAGATTTCATAAGAGCAGTTATCTGAAAATTATTCACCATATGATTACCATATACAGCTGTACTCAGCTCACACAGTCCCAATTGCCAGTACATCATGCAGGAGGTATAATTTCCACATCCTTTCCACATCCTATGCATAATACATATTAATCTTAATCAAGGTAAGTACCAGTATAACAAAGCTGTCAAGCAGCCATCACTTAGCTGCTAGTCCTAGAGCATAAGGCTGCATTTTGAAATTTTCTTCTTTGCCTTGAGAACATTTTGTCTTAAGACACTCTACAACATCCATCACTGACATTCCAAGAATAGACTGGATAAACATATATCAGAAATACTTTGCTGTGTTTGATCTTGCCTTGTGGCAAGCAATTGGATTAGACACCTTTACCAGGTTCCTTCCAGCCATGTATTTATGACTCTGCATCTATCTTTCAAGCTTGCTGAATACCAGTCAGCAAATTTCTAATATGTAGGGCTTTGACAGAATGAACAAAAGTGTTACAGGTCTGATTTTAACAAGCAGTTCTCCCATATTGAATCTTAAAGCTGTTTACAGCCTATGGGTGTAAGGCTGGTAAATAAAAAGGAGCAGGAAAGGGTTTGTTTTCTTTAAAATACCAATGCCTACACTTCTTGTCACATCCTCCATACTCGACCAGGATGTGCAAAATAAACATTTTGTGATCACCACTAAGAATGTCTGAGACAGTGCCTCTCAAAGACCAAGGTCCTCCTATTAATCACCATGACACTGTGGCCTTCTAAATATATATTCTAATTAAAGCTTTTCAGGAAGACTGATCTGCAAGTCACTTTTTCCAAACTCTAAACATCTGACGAATACTTCTCAGGGATGACAGCCTACCCTTGGAAGAAAAGGGAAGTTTGACAATAGTTTCTGAGTTTTGTTGGAGGGTTTTTTGCCTTTTAAAAAAATTTATTTAATAATAGATTTGGAATCAAAGCAGTATATTATATGTAACTATTAATTTCTTATTGTGGTATGAGCTCACATAGATAAAAACAAAAGAAACAGTGAGAAGAATGTTTTTTTCTGACTGATAGGCAGCAAGCCAGCAGACAGGAAAAATATATTAAGCACACCATGTTAACTCAGATTTACTGGCTTCCTCTGGTTGACTGCATCATTATAGGCTGCAGCTGGATAAACTTATTTAGCAAGAGATAGACACATCAAGTCTGATTTCAGTGGATTTAGATCAGATATATGACAACAGAATTCATGACAATTTTTTCCCATTAATTCCTGGGGCCAATATCCAGCAGTTGAGATAGACAAATGAAACTTGGAGCAAATATGGTGTCTAGAAATTGAATAGAAAATGTTGGAAACAAAAACTCAAATCATTACCTGGAGCAGAAACAGGAATCCAAATTTCCCTTACTAGAATTTAGAGTCTAAATTATTTGGTCAGAGACAGAACAAATCCATTCACTCCTTCTTCCCTCTCTTCAGTCTGATGAATATTTAATAATCTCCAGCAAAGGGGAACAGTTCTGACATGGACAAATAAAAAGGGTCTGCCAGGACACCACACAGCTTGGTCCCTGCCATGCTGAGACAGGTGTGGATTCAAATGAGACCTAGGCCTGGCTTTTCCTGCAGCCTGACAGTCTTTGAACTACAGGAAAAAAATGAGGAGCCAGCAGCAAATGTTCCTTTGGTGTCTTGGGCAGCACTTGGCTCTCTGACACAAGAGGGATGTCTGAGGACTTCTGAGGGATGCATCTCTGGGGACGAGGCCATCAGTAGAGCACCCACCCCTCCTTTAATCCCAGCAAGGCTTGCCTGTGCTCAGCCGTGGGATGCTTCTGGGCACACTGCAAGCACAACTTCAGCACCAGCAGCCAGGGCGAGGCAGCAGATAAACAGGATTTGGAGAATTCTATTCTTGGTGGGAGACATCCTAAAGCATCAAGAGCTCCCTTGCTTGAGCCTGCATCCCCTCTGTTCACTTATCTGTGAAATGGGGATTATTTCCTTCTTTGTAAAAGGATGTGAATGTTTTAATGTGTTTATTTAGCAATTTATTTTTAGCCTAGGGAAAAATTGAAAGAGTTTTAGTCAGAATCTTGTTCTTGCCTTTTCATATTTTCTTCTACTTCCATTTTTGTTTCTTTCAAGATAAATTGGTGTCATTTCTCTTGTTCCTTTCCGGCCGAAGACAAATTACATAATTTTATTTTTATTTCTTTATCTCTTTTAGCCCAGAGAGATTCCCCAGCTTCTTAAGCAAATCATACTTTTTTACCTTTTATTTTTGCCTTAGTGCAGTTTATGAATTGTGATATTTTAAACCAGATGTCACTTCAAGTAAAGTTTCTGAATAACTTTAATATACGTTGAGTTAGGACTCAAGGGACTAACCTCGATAATTATTTACATCAGAATAATAGCAGCATTGACACTACTGATATATTCCAAAATTTTACAGATAAAAATCTGTTTTCACTTATATCAGAAGCCTTGTATCATCTCTACAGTAAAATGAATGTTTCCCCATCTTTTTTCCTTCACTATGTTCTCTTTTTTCTCCTGTTCAATTCACATTTTCTATATTATATTATTTTTCTGCAAAAAAAAAAAAAAATTATGCTGTTTCATTTGTATACTACACTGATTTTTTTTCTTACTTTCTCTGCAAGCCTAAAACTCTGCATTCACCCTCAGTTTAACACAACAATTTATTTATTTGTAACTGTGCTTCAGCGAGAGAAACACAGGAGTTTGAGATTATCCCATCTCTTCCCCTAATCCTGCTGTCATTATATCTACTCTGTTGTTGTGGAGGCTGCAAAGTGCTGCTTCAGAGCCCATGAGAAGACCCTTCATTTTCACACAGAGAGGTCACATGTGTAGTCACAGATATTATGAGGAGTTTCTATTTGGTTTGGCTGCTACTTTTCACCAGTGCTTGAAGATGTATTTATGTTGCTACACTTCAAAAGGACAATTCCAGACAGTGAGAGAAAAGAACTAAGATAACCAAATAAACCAGTATAGAATGAGTGCTGGGAAGCAGTGCCACCGAAAGGGACCTGGGGATCCTGGTCCATGGCAAGTTGAACATAAGCCAGCAGTGCCCTGGCAGCCAGGAGGGACATCCCTGTCCTGGGGTGCATCAGGCACAGCATCGCTAACCGGGCAAGGGAGGGGATTGTCCTGCTTTGCTCTGAGCTGGGGCAGCCTCACCTCAAGTGCTGGGAACAGTTTTGGGCACCACAATATGAAAAAGACATTGAGCTCTTAGAGAGAGTCCAAAGGAGAGAACAAAAATGAGGGGCCTTGAGGGGAAGCTGTAGGAGGAGTGGCTGAGGGCACTTGGTCTGTTCAGTCTGGAGGAGACTGAGGAGAGACCTCACTGCAGTTACAAATTCCTCATGGGGGAAGAGGAGGGGCAGACACTGATCTCTGCTCTGTGCCAGTGACAGGACCCAAGAAAATGGCCTGAAACTGTGTTAGGGGAAGTTTAGGTTGGATACTAGAAAAAAGTTGTACCTTTTTCACTCAGCTGGGCACTGGAACAGGCTCCCCAGGGCAATGGTCACAGGACCAAGCCTCAAAAGAAGCATTTGGACAATGTTCTCAGGCACATGGTGTGACTCTTGGGGATGATGCTGGGCTGGGAGTTGGATTCAGTGATCCTTAAGTCCCCAAGGGTCCCTTCCAACTCAGTTTGCTCTGTGATTCTGCGATTTTGTGACTTCTGTAATCAGGTGTTTTTCACTGATATTAAAAGACACAAAAGAGGCTGTTCTTACAGGTATTGTGCTTGCTGATCATTTTGTTCAAGAGTTGGTACATCTGTGCCAACTACTTGCTGCTTTTCAAGCCAAGAATCCCTGACGATCTGATTTGAACAAGACAGTCATGATTCAGGGAATTAGGGCAGTAAATACTGTCCTGATTACAATGGGTAAGAAAAACAAGTGGGCAACTTTGACTAGGGAGAAAATTATACAGCCTTTGAATTGAGGATGTAATTAGGCTCATTAAGAAATCATTAAAAAGAAATTGTATCTGACACATACATAAAGCACACACGTAAATGAAGTTATTCAAAGATAAAGCCATGAATATATTTCACCTTGTTATCTTCAAAGGTTCATGTACTTCACACTACTAAAAGATGCACTTCAGCTCCTTTTTTGTTGGCAGTGTCTTTTTAAAAATAAAATAATTGCAAGCTAGGGTAGAAAGAATAAGAGGAAGTTATTCAGATATTTTCTCCACTAAATTGGATCAATAACAATTGATACATTCTTGGCAGACATCAGCTCAGGGTTTTGGAGAAAGGGGAATTGTAATTTGTCTCGGTGTCAGGAGGGAGTAGGTGGACCATCCCATTATTAGAAACTAGTGACATTTCTCACCCATAATAGATTATAAAATCTATAAAAGTATGTATTCATGTCTGGAGTTCTTTTTAATAAAAACAGCAGTGAACAGAATTTATGAGAAATAATGACAGATATAAAAATCACCATTTATAGTGATTATATTGTCCTTGTGGAAAATTAGCTTCTGTCTCTGTTATTTTAATAATTAAAGTGTGATCATTTTTAACCTCATACACTAATAAGAAAAACAATCTGATTACTCCTCACAAGGATGGGATCTGCTTCAATTAAAAAGAAAAAAAAAAAGCACAGCTATAGGAAGCCATTTAAAAGAGGTAAAACATACCTGAGTTTTTGCATGGTTTTCAGCTAAGTTGCAGAACTGTCTCTAGCACTTTAACTTCCTTTGTACTAATGTCTAAGGAGGGTGTGTTGGGCTAGAGGTGGCTCAAAGACTTGTTCTGGTAAAAGTTGTAACACTTCAAAATGGTGCTGAGTCTGGGAGAATAAAAGAGCTTTACGTGAAAAGCTTGAGATGAGAGAGGATGGTGCTCTGTTGCTCCTCTTATGTACAAGCCTTTAACTAAAGTTCACCTGTGGCTTTGCCTGCATGACACTTTCCAGGAATGCAGCTGCCTGGGTCCTTGAGTCAGGAGCAGCTTTCAAAGGCCGGTTAGATTGTTACTAAAGCAACAACTGTAGTCGGTGTTGAGGATTGTCCTCAAAAATATGATTTTGGTCTTCTTACTAATGACACTGGGAATAAATCCCACACCGTGCCTACTCTCATGACAGTCATTTAGCACCATGACCCATGCCTAGAAATTAAAACAGGCTCAGAGACTCAGAACTTTATGTGCTGGGGATATCCCATCTGATCACCCAACAAATAAATATATTTATACACATCCAGTTGCATGCAGACAGCCAGGTGTTGTGTTTACAGAGAGACCAGCCCCTTGCAGCTCTGTCACCCAGGGCACTCCTTACATGGTGACAATTTTTCAGAGTTTGACTTAAACCCACTGACGCTGCGGGGGAGGCTGTGCACCCTAGATCACTGCAGATGATGGGGATGAGGATTACCTCCTGCCTCCAGCTGCTTTGTGATGCTGATGTTACTTTTAGAGAAAAGGAATTATTTCTCAAATGGTTTCGGTGCAAATCCACAGAAAGCAGAATAATGAATTACCCTTGAAAAGATAAGCATTGACTGGGTCTCTCTGCTAGCCCCTGCCTTTCTGGTATTTTAAAAATTTTTTATCTAGGAAAAAAGGTTTCTTTTTCTGAAGCCACTAAAATGTGAATTGCTGATCTGAACAGAAGCAAAGTTTTAAGGTGGGATCATAAGTTTTCTTTAAAGTGGTTTAGTTCCATAACATCTATGACTAAACCTATACCTAATTCTGATTTTTCTCCTACTGAAATTAGTTAGGAGAGACTCAAGTAAGTACAGATTATTCTTAATCATTATATTGCTGTCTTGAGAACATCACATGAATAACCTTCTAAGCTATTAAACAGTCTGAACTCCCTACATGAGACTTCAGTTGCTATGCAGCTTATCTGTAAGTGTTTTTTTCTCTTCTTAGATTTTTTGGTCCTTAAGTATCTTCCCTGCCTGATTCTTGCACAGCTCAGTTTCCTGACTTTCTCATAATGACTATTTGTGGAACTTATTAACAGTCTGGCACTGATCACTGTGCTGCTAATCTCAGGAGAGAGTCAGATGCTGTTCCCAATTATAAATGCTGCACAGAAAACCTGGACCAAGGTCTTTATCTGATGGCAGATGACATCTCTATTATAAGCAATAAAGTTCTGATCAGCCAAGAGGTAACATTTGATGAATATGCAGCAGAAGAGTCAATGAAAGAACATTATGACAACTCACAGAAAGAATACTTAGACCATTGTTTAAATGTAAATAAAAAAGCTTATTTTTCATTGCTCAATAGATTTCTTTCTCTCTATCCTATTAATGGAAAATCTCTGTTCTTTCTTGCAGACATTTTTACAATTTGTCTTGGATACAAAAGTATTGTGTAAGGGGAATAATGAAGAATAAGACAGTGAAAAAGGTACAGCACAAACATCAGCTGACTGATCTGCAGCTATTTTAGCAACCTTTTTTTTTTCCTCCTGAAGGAAATCAGTAGAATATTCATACAGGTCAGAATCCTGAAAATTCAGACTGTTTAAGTGTGCCTCTTAATGAACAAAGAGTGATTTATTTGTACTTGGAAAAGGGAATTTAGAAATTGCAATAGACATGTCTGAGCTTTTTCTGACTAATGAATGGTGCATGTGACATAAGCTGTCTCTGATGGGTGCCTTAGTAAGAATAACATGTCTTCTGTTTTTCACCATAAACATACAGACAAATTTGGTGCCTTGCAAATAACTGAAGTTCAGCAAAAAGAGACCAAGTTCCATGTGGTGAAATAGTGCTACTTACACCTTGAAATAGTGCTACAAGCACCTTGAAGTAAATCAATATTTTTTTCCAAACCATCTGTGTCACTGAAAAGCTCTTGTCACTAAAAGATTACAAAAAGCCCCTCAAAATCTTCAAACAAGAAGTCAGCAAATATCAGGCATGAGAAATGAACTTTGACATTTGCACAAAAGGAAAGATGTCAAGACTTTTCGAGTCCCAGGTGTTTCAAAAGTGTCCTCAGATCTTGTAAAAAGCCTATAGACGTAGCTTTGGCAAGGATGAACTATTTCCCCTCAAGAAGGTCTAAGTTTCCTTCTGCCCCCATCACTGCCTGGCTCTGTGACATGGGGGAACTCACAGAACATTTTGGTACCACAACTAGCCTTGCTGCAAAACAAATAAGAGCGAGCTGGACTCTTCTTATTGGTGTCAGGAAATGGACAAGCTGAAATGGGCACAAACTAAAACAGAGGAAATTGTTTCAAACATTGCAAGTATCTTTTTCTTTTTCTTTTTTTTTTTAATTTTTTTACTCTAAAGGCGGTCACACACTACAGCAGGTACCTTTGTGAAGTCTCCATTGTTGGAGATTTGTAGAAGGAGAGAAAGACTAGAGAGCTCCCAAACTAGATATGCATTCACAGCCCTGCAATTCTGTGGTTCTATAATTCTGTATTCAAAGGAAACATTATGTCACTATGAGACAAAATAACTGGGCTCATAGGTAAAGAAATGAGATGCTGAAGAAAATCATCAATTAAAAAATAATCTTATTCTCACTGCACTTGATTTGCATGCAGTTGAACTAAGGGATTAAAGAGTTGTCAGAAGAAAATTTTCTTTAATAGTTTATTGCAGAAAAACATCAAGAGCAAATTTACTCACATCTATCAAACAGCCTGCTAATCTATGTTCATTAACCATCAAAACAGTATTTAATGAGTTTGGCTTTTATCTAGACCTCTGGATTCCACCTTGAGAGAAAAAAATTGTTCTGCTTAGTGTATTTGTTGCATGTTTGGAATAAGAAAATTCAAGAATTCTCTAAAGCATCTTGGTGAAGAGATTTGAACACCTGAGAGCTTTTCAGATTCAAGCTTTAGGCTATACCACAATAGATTACTTCACCTGAATCAAATCAAACGTTCCGTGTTTTACACTCTATATCATCCTTATTCAAGATTTTGGCACAGAACAGTTCCTGATGAGTACTGCTGTGATTTCAGTGGGACCGTGAGTCAAGGTAAGCAACTGGACAGAAGAGTACTATCAGTAGCTATCTAGGTGTTAATATTGTCCGGGTGTCCCCTGACTCAAAAGCACTCAGGACGTCCCAGTCTCCACAGAGCTCATGGGCAGGACAGTGGCAGCCATTTCATCTTGATGGTGAACTGGGGCACCTCTGAGTTTGAACAATGGAGGCACCTCTGACTTTGGCAGGTTTGCAGTGGACACACTCGCTGGAGGTCAAAATGTCAGCAGGAGAGGAAGGGATAGAAGCACTTGATCAGTAAGGTGAAGGGCAAGGAAAGTAGAGCTAGGGCTAAATGAAGTATATTTTCCCTTCGTTTTTGTTTCTGTTGTGTTTTGCATTTTTGGAGTAGGCTAAACTTATTATTTCTTGTAAAGACAGCTTTAATGAATATAACAATAATGAATACAGTGCTGGCAGGCAGCCCATAGCTTGGAATCAGGACGCGATACTGGGAGGTAGATTGGGTTAGGACCCCTTAATTATATTTACACTACTCCTACTGACAAACATTTCTACTACAAGGTTTCTACTTCTTTTACTGCACATTTTAATTGATAAACAAGGTCATAGAGAGTAGGTAATGCTCTCTGCCTGGAGTCTGAGCAATCTTAGAGGGCTCTAGAGAGAACTTAGACATTTGGTGGCTTCTAGTGTGTCTATACCTCTCAAGAAATTGGCACCTGGCAACCAGCTGAAATACTAAAAGCATGGTCAGCAATACTGTGCAATTTTAATAACATTCTCAAATTCTCTTTTGGTGTCATTAAGTCAGCCTTCTCTTAAATGAAACTTGGAATCATTTGGGAAGCAACCTGTTCTGGGTCCAGCTAGTAATGGATATCACTGATATCCATCAGTTGTACAGATAAAATCACATGCACTTTGATTTACTCAGCATTCCAGCCATCCTAAAGCTCTCATGTGTTCCTTGTTGTCTCAAACATGCCTTTGTATTCTTAATGCATTACATTATTAAAATTCTGTTTTCAGTGGTTGCATAGAAGTCTCTGCACTATCTGGGGAAAATTAACCTGATCATAATAATTCAAAGTTGGAACCACTCAAAAATCGAGAGCAGTTCTCACATTTTTAGTCTTTATGCATTTCCCAGGAGTCCTGGAAGCAATTTTTCCTGCTCTGTTGTGACTGCTCTGGCAGGTGGTAGCTCACCTGGCACATCCTTGAGAAATCAAGGAGCATACAACGGGCATAAAGCCAAAGATCACCCCAGTATGGACACATTCACTCTGAACAGGGAGAAGGAGAGGGTAACTGAGCAATGGTGAATCCTTGTCCCACAGCAATTCCTTCCTCCTTGGTGATCTGGTGACATTCTTGTCACTGTTCAGGAAGAGGATGCCAGCCTGCTCAGGAGGAATATGCCAGACATCAGGGAAGGTTAATTCATCTGAATTATCAACAGTGGTTCTCAAGCCTCACATGGTGGAGCAGTTTCTCCTGTGATTTGTGTTACCAGATGCACATTTAACAGACCTCTTAGGTGAAAATGTGTATCTACCAAATGACCCGGTACAGCTGGGTATGACATTTTCCACATGGAACAGCTTGAGAAGGACTCATAAAGCAGAAGGTAATGGACACTTTTGGGTCATGGAGAAGGCCCAGGAAGAAGCAAACTCTTTCTCAAATAATAGTTCCAGTTCATTGCAGAAAGCAAAGATGTGATATTGTGCAGCTTAAATGTAGCAGCGTGTTGTCAGCACAAATATGAACTTATGTCCCTCTGACATTTGACTGACATTTAAATTGAGAAGTTCTCCAGAATGATATTTGTCTTTGTATCTCCAGTTTATAATGTGCCTACTTTTAATGATGCCTTAATCATACATGAAGCATCAAGATCCTGATATGCAGATGCTACAAAACAACTCTAATTACTTTGATGAAATATTATGGTTTTTTATTTGAGTTAAACCAAACACTTCATGCTTGTTTTAGTAAACAGTGTACAATTTGAAGGATTTCTCTAATCTTATTATGCAAACTGCTTAGGAAAATAACAAAGCAGCAGGGAATTGCAGTATAATGATCTTCTTCCCGTTAGCAGGTATTGTTATTTGTTAAAAATACCATTGGTTTCAGTTATTCTGTGGCTTTATGCTTTAACCTTCCACATCAAGTAAGAAATGCTCAGTTCATTGAAAACTATGGATAATTCTGAAACCAATATACAAGGCTAATGAACAAGAGGACATACTTTTATTTAAATACTAATTCAGGTTTAATTATAGTTAAGCGTAGATGCATTCATATGTCCAAACACAAGCACAAATGTGCACTTTCACTGGGTTAGCATTTTTCCAGTGCTTTTCTTAAAAGGTGTTGTGTATGTAAGCTTTCTGTGTCCAACTAGTCGAGACTTTCCAGCCATAACCCATTGCCTGCTGTCCCTGAAACCATCAAAGTCTGACATAAGATGCTATATTAATAATTTTTATATTCTTTTTACATTAGTCTGCACTAAAATATTTTCAAATTGTTGTATTTCACTATTTGGTTCATATTTTGCACTGAAATGGTTTCTCCTGTGGTTCCCATGGTCAGTTATATGGTTTAACACTCCCCTCTCCCTTTTCCCCCCAGCCAGACCTGATCAGCTGTGATCTGGGGTTCCTCCGCCCCTTGCCAAGGTTTGAAATTCCCTGTATTTCCCATGCTTGTGCTCTCTTTCCCCTGGACCCTGACCAGGAATAAAGGCTTGGATTATCCCGGGACAAGGAGCCTCCTTGGTCTTTTGCTTTGTCCGTGCCGAATTCCCTCCATCTCTGACCCGGAGCTAGCCAAGGCAGGTCAGAGGGTGGGGAGGGACGTACGGCATCAAATAAACTTGGAAGTTTTCAAGTCTTAATGTGGAATTTGGGAATATTGGTTAGGGGTGATCGAGGTGAGGCTGGGTTGATTGTTGGTCTAGATGATCTTGAAGGTATCTTCCAACCTTAATGATTCTGTGTTTCTGTGATGTGGCTTTTCTTGTATGCTGAAGTAGTGGCTGGGATTTGTAGGAAGAGGGAGCATCTCACCCCTGGAGTAAAGTAAAAAATGGACCACATGAAAACAAAAAGCCAGTTTACTGCACATTTAACTTTCTTTTCTGATTGTGTAACATTTGGAGACCCTGGCTCAGAGGAAGTGTACTGAAAGTTCTCTCTACATGATGTTAATGTTTTTTGTCTCAGTAGCACTTGCAGTTTCAATGAGGAAAGTCTCACAGAAAGAGAAGTTAAACAAAGTTCAAAAAAGCACTGTAGCCAGAAAAAAATTTGCATTTTTGGTCAAAAAACGGTTGACAGAAATTTATTTGTAGTATCAGAAGAAGCCAGAGTGGAGGGTAAAAAGAAGTTGGAAAATAATTCAAATTCTCAAAGACAGTAAGAACCAAGAGGGTGGAAGATGAGATCCTCTACAAAGCATACAAGAACATCCAAAGTTCTTTTCTTGTTGTTGAAATAGAATTTTTTCCCAGTTTTATCAAAACAAACAAGTGTAATTTGGCGTGACTAATTGCATGTCACCTTAACTAATATGTTTCAATTTACTAGTTCTACTCATCACAACATCTGCAAAGCCACTCACGTTTGGGAACACTTACTGCTTAACATTCTACACTGACTGCTAAATTAACGAAATTAAGATGTTTTATAAATTCTTGCAGCTATTAGAGAAAAGTAATTATTGAAAAATATTATCCAAACATAGAGACTGTGCTGCACGAACACTGGAACACAGGGGAAATTAAATAATTTTGCCGACTGTACATAACACACCACTTTGCTGCTTCTGAAGTGCCTCAGAGCAATCAGTGAAATGACTGATTTTTCAATGAACAGTAGGTTTAAGCAGACCTCTTGGGTCTTGTAGTGATGTCCCTCACTGATACAGGTAAAAATATCAATCATATTTCATATACATATCAAATTCTCACTTAAAATCAGTTGAATTTCTGCTGTAGGATGGATGTTTCAGAATGTCTGTCCTCTAATTATTAGAAGCTGTAAACTGTCAGTATAACTGTGTTTGTATTTATCTAGCTTTTATTTTCCCCTGGCTCTTATTAATTAACATAAATTAGTCTTCTCTCTCTCTCATGTTTAGTCCTTGCAGTTTTAGGGATTTACTCAGCTGATCAAATCAAAGGTTAATTAAATTAAATCTAATTAAAATGTACAGACTTTCTGTTGCTTCAAATTGTTGAGCTGTCTTTTTTTGAGCTCCATGCTTTGGATTATCTGGTGTGTCTCTTCATTTTATTTCATTTGGAGAATCTAAACTTAACAAGATAATTTGCTAGTTCCTCATATGAAGTCAAGACTTGACACCTTGACAGGATATCTACTGTCAGATTGACACAAAAATACCTTCCTTTCTTAATCCCACATCACATCTTGCAGAGAGAGAGAAAATTCATTCAGAATCTGATCCACAGGTGCCTCCTGCCTTTCTCAGCACCTTTGTATTTTCTAACTGGTAACTCCTCAATTTTCATTATTAATTTCTCAATGTCAATTTTTGTTTTACAGTGTAAAATTTCATCCTATTTCTTTAATAACTCTCTTAAAGATATCTAATCAACAAAATGAATGGACTCCACAAAAATACTGATTTTTATGCTCCGTGAGAGCTTAAAAGGGTGTGTGCAAGTTAAGGTCTGTGTACCTGTCAGCCACTGCTGCGCAATTCTGTGCCACATGCTCTGACATCACCTTCTCTGAGCAGGGAAGTTGGACAAGCTGATCCCACACTGGTCTCTTCCAACCTGATCCATTCTGTGATTATGTAATTCTCTCTTCCTGCCCTATATTCGAACCAATGCCATCAGCATACTTTTTTTTAAACAGTTACTTTATTGAAAATATTTTTTTAAAAAAATCTCAAGAAAATTTGTAAATCTTCCTAATTCCTATTGCTATGCAGTATAAATATCTTCCTTTCTTGCTCATTTTGCTACTCATATAAAAATTCTCATAATCTCTCATTTCACTGAAAATTTTCTGCAATTTATGTATATTGAATAGTTCTTTCCTTGTTTTTCCTTCGCAGTTTTCTGATTGCTGCTCCCTTGTTTCAGAACCTTAGGAAATAAAGCTTCAAGAAAGAAGCAGTCCCTGTGTCCATAGAAGCTGTTACACTGTTATAGAAGGGGTGGGTGTCAGCACCCACTTGGGACAGGAGAAATGAGAAACTTTTCTTGATACGGTGTCTCCAAACTTAAAAGCTTTCACAGAGATTAAAATTAGCCTCACAATACTTTACATTAGGAAAAAACCACACACCACCCCTCAGATCTGAAACACAGTTTCTGGAGGCATCTGAATTCCACACTAATTACACATATAGAGGGAGATTTCTGAACAGCTTATTTTATACTCTAATGAGCCAGAACTCATGATATAAGCAACAACGTCTCTATGGATGCTCAAAAACTGGATGCATGGGGTTTTTTGGGTTTTTTTTGCTTGATGTCCACCTGCATGATACAGTCATTAAAAACACCCAACTTACGAATGCTGGGTCAATATACGTTGTGTAATTTGAGCTTTTAAGTATTTTTCATAACTGTTTCTCTTCCTCCATCTTTAATCGTATGAGTAGATTTAATAAAAGATGTGTAAACTACAAAGAGGGTTCAAGGTCTTTCATTTTATTGTGATGTAGGATATTTTTAAAGAGCCAGGGCACCAAGTCTAACCCACCTGCCTTGAAAATCTCATGCCTAAGAAGATCAGTGTAGTTAAGAACTCTTTGTGACAGACCAGTGGGAAGAGCCATCCCACACACCCTTGGGTCTCACTGCTCCAGTGAGAGAGGGTGTGACTTCATTATTTCCCCATCCTGAGGGCACAGTCAGCCCCCATGGATTAGAGACACACACTACAGGGAGCTGAGGCCAGTCTCACAAGAGATTAGTGCCATTCTCTTAAAAAATTGTTGGTGCTTTTGGGGACTTGATCTAAAAAGTTCTGAATTTAATTTGAAGCTAAAAAATATCCTGTCCTTTCATTGTACTATTGCAGGATGTACCAACAAGCTGCAATGGACAATCATATTATGAAATTCCTCAACAATTTGTTTTAGATACCATATATCTGTACCTTTACAATCATGCTCACACATTTACAGAGCCTCCCATCTCTGAGTCTGCAATAATAAATTAACTTAATAAAAAAGGCAATAAACAGCTGCCTAGTTTATGATGTAATTATCAGGAAGGACATATTTTATATAAATAGCATGGCTGTGCATATTTCTGTACTAATGGAGGATGCCTCATAATTTAATTTTCATTACATAATTTAATTTCTCCCCATCCAACATCCTTAAAACTATCTGGATAACACTGTAGGTGATTCAATATCTACATACTGAAAAATGTCAAGAAACATGTCTTTTTTTTTTTTTCCCCCAAACTGTTTCAGTTGGTTTTGTGGGGTGGTTTTTTTGTTTGTTTTTTTTATTTGGTTGGTTTTTTTTGTTTGTTTGTTTGTTTGGGGGGGGGTGGGGTTTGGGGTTTTTTTTTGTTTTTTTGGTTTCTTTTTTGTTTGGTTTGGGTTGTTTTTTGTTTTTTTTTTTTTTTTTTTTTTGAGGAAAAAGGATTCCTAGAAAATTTAACTTTCTAACTAAATTTTCATTTTTTTAAATTAAAAGAGGTTTAGCAATGTGTTCTTGATTTGATATTTTTATACTTTATGAATAAACTAAGTAGATCATTTTTAAAACTGTAACACTTAAGCACATTAACTATATGTCAAATAATAGTTCAAACTTATCTTCAAGGAAAAACAATAATCAAAATTTTGTCAAATGGCCTAAGGCAGTGTAGGAAATACTTCCTACATTGAAGAAACAATTTATTATTGAAGATTATGTTTGTCTTAGCAGTTTGAAAATATATATATGTAATTGGTAATACTTTGGTAATGAATATTGTAGACTAAGACCAAAGGTTCGGATTCAGAAAGATTGTTTATCTTTTTTTCCTTATGAAAATGTTGAGACTGAAACATTGTCAACTGCTAGGTAAAACACATGGCTAGTAAGCACTGAGTAAGTAGAAGTCAAGAAATGGGTGTTTAAGTTGCTCTGGAAAGTAATTTTAGACTTTTTTTTTTAGATTTGGTATCCAGATGTCAGTCCAGGCAAAGTTTTCTTGTAACCTGGAGATTTGATCCCAAAACATCCAAAATTTCATTACACCAATCAAAGTATTTCTTTTTCAGAAAGAATATAGTTTTAAATATTGCATCACTGTGAATTCTTCTTTATAAATTATATTTTATTCCATATCCAATATTTTCAATGTCTTCCCACAGATTCTCTTCATAGATTATGACATAACTAAAGCACATTTACTGAGTAGTCATAAAAGTTAAAAACTTGGTTTCTCTTTTGTCTGACTTTAGAAGGTGGCAGGTGTAAGGTCAAGCCAGGAAGAGTCTATATTAGATTTTTAGTTCAGATCAACTGTGACTGCTTCTGAATTTCTTCACCTGGGCATCCTAATTTTCTGCACTTTGGTTCCCACCACAGTTTTGGAGTGCATGACTTGGTTTCATTTCAGGGGAATCCTTTTCCGATCAAACTGAACTGGAAGATGCTGACAAAATGTTACTGGGCCATGGGTTAAAAGTGCCATAAGTCACGGACATGGGATCAGACTGGAGTCCTGCTTCTGGCACTTGCCCCCAAAACCATGTGTGGTGTGTTCACTGCATCTTCAGCACCAGCAGTTTCGAACTCTAAGATCTGCTCCTTTTGAGTCATGGTA